>NC_091463.1:33523081-33837248 GCF_027789765.1 Dendropsophus ebraccatus | reverse complement strand
GAAATTTTCAGCCCGTTCACTGTAGTGCAGGATGAGGAGCTGAACATCAGAAGACACAGGAGACGGAGCAGGACCTGGGTGAAGGACCTGATCACATGACCCGAAGGTCCTCAACCTCACTGGAGATCAGCTCGACAGAGAGGTAAAGGGAGAAGACTAAGCTGTAATTGTGGTGTATCAGTGTGTTAGTGTGTCGGTGTCAGTCAGTGCCAGTCAGTGTCAGTAATGTGTGTTTGTGTATGTTAGTGGTGTCTCAAGTGATTGTGCATAGTGGATGGATGAGGGGCCCTCCGAGGCTCTGTCGCCCAAGGGACCGCAAAAACTTGGAGCCAGCCCTGGCACATAGTACAGAGATACAGAGTTACAATTCACAACAATATCTCGGTTCAGTTGGACACAAATCCTAATTTTCTATCTGAGACACTAGAGCCAATTTCATAGGAAGCCAAATAGCCTTTCAGCATAGTTTTTGCAGTATTTTAGGAAACTGGAGTACTAAGAGGAAAACTGGAAATGGAAACTCAATGCACATATTGCCACTAGTTCAATCTGAATCCTGTAAAGTACTGCAGGGAAACCACCAATCTATCATACTGACCCCTTATATAAGGAGACCAGTATTTCAAATTTAGCATTGTACTGGTTTAGTGTCCTGGTAAGTGTAATGTTGTGATGTGAAACCCTCTCAAAACAAATAAAACTGTTTCTGGGTATTGGGAGTTAACATGCTCTGCTAGAACTGCATACACTGAGGTATCATGAGTGTGCACGTGCAAGTGTGTAAGGATCTAAGAAATTTTTCAAAAATGGGATTCTGGTATTTTTTTTAGTACCTGTCTGTGGAGCTTATTCTGACCTTATTCTTGCTCTTGTACATTTTGCTGTTTCCAGTGACATATAAAATGAAATTTTTATGTTACAAAAATGTCCTTTGGGTGTCTTTAGTTTGGTATAGGTCACACTATGCTAGTCACAGATACATCTTCTAACACCGATCTTATCTTTCCTGCCTTTGTGCTAAACAGCTAGTGCTTCAATATACTTCCAAGCGTTATAGAAGTCCCACAAAATTCAAAAAAGGAAGGGAGGCGGGTGTGCGGTAAAATATTAATGGATGTAATTTTCGTCTGGAAACCAGGTATATCACCTACCCAGCTCTTCCAGCTGCAACGTCATGGCCCAGATGAACAATTGCCTGCTCAGCCAGTCAGTGAATGGGGTGGTGTCCCGCCCCAGTCAATGATTGGCTGAGCAGGCAATCCATCAGCTGGGTATGTGACGTTGTAGCTAGAAGAGTTACAGCACTCTGCCGGCACTATGGGGCACAAGGACAGGTACGTTTATTTTGTTAATTATTTCCCCCCACACACACACATACACACAGCCCGTCTTCTTCCCATTTTCGAACTTCTCCTTTATGGCAGTTTTAATGTACCAAGCTGTACTGTAAACGCTGATCTCCTAGATCAGTGCTCAGTTACGAAGCCTTCTACACTGGTCGACGGCTGATTGTGGACTTTAAACCTATCAAAAATAATACGCTGTTGGCCGCACATTTCTCTGTGTAATAGGACAGCTGAATAAAGCAAAAGGCTTTACAAACAATCTAGCAATGTTCATGCAGCCCTGAGCACACGATTATTAAGTTCTGTAATAGGCAAGCATTCCAATATGTGATGGCTCACTTTTAGCATAGTCAGGACATGTACTACATGTATATTTTTTAACATGTCAAACGTAAGCGATCAGCTGACGAGTAAGCATTTGCCTGTTGAGGACTGATTGCTGGCCCTATTGCATGGGGTGATAGCTAGTCAATAAATAAGTAGCTAAATAATTCAGCTCCCCTCTCCAGAGTAACTCCAGGCTCATCACTTTCATACTGGGCTCCGAACCAAATGAAGCCACAGAGAGAAGCAGTATGGCAGACAAAATACGGATGTTCACCTCTAGGTATTAGGTAAAACTTTAGCTTTTATTCAGCTATGTTACAAACAAGACGTACACAAGTGGAATGTATTACTGCTTCCTAGCACTTTTTATGGAATATTTATTTTTGCGCTTGTTTTTAACATGGCTACATAAAAGCTTAGTTTTATACAATACATGGAGATGGAACATCGCTATGTTGTCTGCCATACAGTATATCTACCTTCTTATATGTACCTACTAGTAAGCGACTACCAATAAGCTAGGGAGATGCGGGATGGCTGCCCAGGTGATCACTTGATTGTCCGGGCAGCCCATAGCATATAGCAGCGGTTTGCCGCCGCTGCTCCTATTCCACAGACCGACAACAGCAGATCGCCGCTATATGAGTCGTTTGTCTTTAAACATGTTGAAAGACAAATGACTACAACGATCAGCCGACATAATTCATGTCGGCTGATTGTTGTGTTCTATTACACTGGACGATCATTTTCCGTAACGGCTGATTTCGGCCAAATATGGCCAATAATCGTTCCGTGTGATAGGGCCTTAAGACAGTTCTACTGTACACCAGTTTGATAAATCTCCCCCCTTTGTCTTTAATCTGCCTCCATGACTCTGATAACTGTCACCTTTCCATTTGTTAAATATTCTCACTGTAGATAGGCCTCATCATGTTGTGGGATCCATTGTTTTGAAATATAGCTGTATGATTACGTGGAACACATCAGCTTTTTTGCTGTTTATTTACATAGGCTTTGTTCCCATGCAGTATTTTTGCTCAGTATTTTGCAACCAAAACCAGGAGTGGATTGAAAACACAGAAAGGCTATGTTCACACACTGTTGAAATTGAGCGGATGGCTGTCATTTAACCCCTTAAGGACCGCGGGCGTACATTTACGCCCCCGCTTCCTGGGCTTTAAGGCAACAGGGCGTAAATATACGTCCGTGGTTTCCCGAACATGGCCTGCTATAATGTATAGCAGGCCATCTCTGCTCGTCGGCAACGTTCGCTGCTACACGCTCATCAATTCAGATTAGCCGATAGCAGCTAAATTCAGCCTTCAGCAATGGCGATTGGTGCTGTCTGAGACATTAGTGTGCTCCGGAAAGATGGCGCCAATGCCACCCCATGATCACTGTGATAGGCCCATCACGGCGATCAAAGTTTAAAAAAAAAGTGTCCCCGTGTTCTGGATCCCTCAGCTAGGTAGCTGAGGGCTGCAGAACAGGTGTGTATTGTGTAGGTGCACTATACTCACCTGATCCCAGCGTCCGGAGCGAAGATCGGCGGTCCGCAGTGTCCTCTTCGGTGCGTCGGGTCACTTCCGGGTTCCGTCGAGTCTTCGTCGTCTAACTTCGGAAATCTTCGGTTCTTCGGGCTTCGGCGAGCTTTGGCAGTCTTCGGCTGCTTCACTCTACTGCCCCTTAGCAGCAGATCAGTGTATATTATACACTGATCAGTGTATAATTTTTTTTTTCTTTTCATGCGCCCTAACGCCGATGAGAGCTGATCAGCATCGCACGTAAGTGCGCCGCTGGTCGGCAAAACCTCCTTTTTGGTGTATGGGTTTTTTCCCTTTTTTTCTAAATCCTACCGCCACTGTCTGCTGATAAGTACTGCACATAAGTGCAGCATTTATCAGCAACTCCTTTCTTGGCGTAGGTTTTTTTCCTTACTGTTAAAAAAATGTAAAAAAACACTACACTACACAAAATAAATTTTTACACTACACATTTACATACCCCATATACCTATCCCTATATAAAAATGACCCCCAGACTTTTTTCGGCGTTGGAGGCATACCCTATTATTGCCTCCGACACAGAAACAACCAGTAAGGATTCTTTTTTCCTCCATTTATCATCATCATCCAGTGACATGTGTACGCGTACGCTGCCCCCCAGACATGTCTTTTCCGCCAGTACCTTCCCAATAAGAGATGACGGTATGGCGTGAAATTCTACTAACTCTGTGAGAGTACCTCTGGGTACACTTACAGATTTAGGGTTCATGCACACTGCGGATTAGTGAAGGATAACCCTTTGTGCATTCCGCAGCTGTCATAAAGTCTATTCTACGCACAGGCGGATTCCGTCGTCTGTCCAAAGAATGAACACCTTCATTCTTTGGACAGAGGACACCTTCATTCTTTGGACAGAGGGCGGAATCCGCCCGTGCATAGGATGGAGTCTATGACACGGATGGAGACGCGCGCCTCCATCAGTCCGCCGGCAGGTGCCAGCTGCGGAATGCACAAAGGGTTATCCTTCGCCATTCCGCAGTGTGTACGTACCCTTAGAGTGTATGAAGGAAGGGACACCCAAATCCAGCCCCCAGATGCATCCCCCCATCCCCCATCCTCGGAGTCAGTAAGAAGATCATTTGGGAACTGATCTTTCGACTGCTGGATAAAGGTTACCACCTGTACGGGGATAACTTTTATACCAGCACCCCCCTCTTCCAGTCCCTCGCTGCCCGAGCTACTGTAGCTTGCGGCACGATCCGGAAATATCAGAAGCAGTAATAAAATCCCTAATATTTAGCAGCCATGGAGCGGACCCAGCGCTTCTGGATATGACACACCCTGTATCCTACAGGGACAACATTTTCCAGATGACGTCCCCCACACTGGAAAACAGGAGACCCCAGAAGAAAAGAAGAATGTGGCATAACAGGGGGATCAGGAAGGACGCCATTTTCCAGTGTGACACCTGTCCTGATCACCCCGGCCTCTGCATACTGGATCGCTCCAAGGCATACCACACGTCATTGGAGCTCTACATTTTCTAAATTCTGTCCCTTATTCCTATTTCAGGGGTCACGTTGATCCAGGGATTATTCTGATCGCCATTATGGAGTCGGGAAGGAATTTTTTCCCATTGATGAGGCTACTGTCGTCTTCCTTATGAGGGTTTTTTGCCTTCCTCTGGATCAACACAGGTTGAATTTGATGGAAAAGTGTAATTTTCAACCTTATATACTAATAATTGGCCTAATACCCCCAAATAAATTAAAATTGTCTCTTTTCCCCAACTAAATAGGTATGGCCGCCATTCCCATTAGAGGATGCCATGATGCAATTACAAAGCCTCTGTGCGGCCAGGACAGTAGAAACCCCCCACAAGTGACCCCATTCTGGAAACTACATAACCCCATAAGGAATCTAACAAGGGGGGCAGCGGGGATATGGCCCCCTGGTGACAGACACATTTGTGCCATGAAAATAAAAAAAAAAGTTTTTATTTTTTATTTTTACGGCACATGTCCTACATATGTGCCCGTCACCAGTGGGGTCCATATGCTCACTGCACCCCTTGTTAGATTCCTTATGGGGTGTAGTTTCTAGAATGGGGTCACTTGTGGGGGGGTTTCACTGTCCTGGCAGCACAGGAGCTTTGTAATTGCGACACGGCCTCCATCCTCCATTCTGTCCCTTTGGTGGCTTGCCCTATGCCCATATGACACATTATGTCCACATGTGGGGTATTTTCCTACTCAGGGGAAATTACCCTACACGTTTTGCATTCATTTTCTTTTTTAACCCCTTGTAGAAAGAGAAAAATCAAGGCTAGACCAACATTTAGACCAACCAAAGCGCCAGGCGGGTGCAGGGTAAGCCTCCAATGGGAAGCAGCGCCATTTGATTTTTGGAGGCTGGATTTGGCTGGAATGGATTTCGAGGGCCTTGTTGCATTTAAAAGACCCCCGTGTTGCCAAGACAGTTGAAACCCCCCACAAGTGACCCCATTATGGAAACTACACCCCTTAGGCAATGTAACAAGGGGTGTAGTGAGCATATGCACCCCACTGGTGACGGGCACAAATGTGGAACAATGTGGCGTGAAAATGAAATATTACATTTTTTACACTATAAGGCTATGTTCACACTACGTTAGAGACTGCGGAGCTCTGATGCGGCCGCATCACCGTGCGCCCGCATCAGAGCTTCCCATAGCCCACAATGAAGCAAGCGGCCGGAGCTGCTTGCTTCACTGTGTGAACTGACAGGTATTTCTGCGACCGGAATTCACGGAATTCCGGCCGCAGAAAACTGACATGTCAGTTTTTTCTGCCGCCACATGGGATCCCGGTCGGAGCGTATATGATGTGTGTACACTCCGGCCGGGATCCCATTAAAAATAAAGCTATGTCCCACCCCGCAAAACTACGGCCGTAGTTCTGCGGCGAGAACTACAGCCGTAGTTTTACGAAGTGTGAACATAGCCTAATGTTGGTTTAACCTTGAATTTTTCATTTTCACAAGGGGTTAAAAGAGAAAAAAAAACACACAAAATGTGTAGAGCAATTTCCCCCGAGTCCGTAAATACCCCACATGTGGACATAAAGCGCCATGTGGGCGCAGGGCAAGCCTCCGAAGGGAAGGAGCGCCATTTGGATTTTGGAGGCTGGATTTGGCTAGAATGGATGATGAACGCCATGTCGCATTTACAGAGCCCTCGTGCTGCCAAAACACTGTAAACCCCCCACAAGTGACCCCATTCTGGAAACTACACCCCTCAAGGAATCTAACAAGGGGTGGAGTGAGGATATGGACCCTTGATGATGGGCACATTTGTGCTGTAAAAGTGAAAAAAAGAAAAATTTCCCTTTCACGTCACATTGCTGCACGTCACCAATGGGGTTTATATGCTCACTGCACCTCTTGGTAGATTCCTTGAGGGGTGTAGTTTCCAGAATGGGGTCACTTGTGGGGGGTTTCAAGTGTTTTGGCAGCACGAGGGCTCTGTAAATGCGACATGGCCCTTGAAATCCATTCCAGTGAAATTCAGCGTCCAAAGGCCACTTGGCGCTTCTACTCTTTGGAGGCTCGTCCTGCGCCCGCTTGGCGCTTTATGTCCACATGTGGGGTATTTCCGTACTTGGAAGAAACTGCGCTACACATTTTGTGTTTTTTTTTCTTTTATTCCCTTAAAAAAAATGAAAAATTGAAGGCTAGAACAACAGTTTAGTGTAAAAAATTAAATGTTTCCTTTTTCATGCCACATTGTTCTGAAAATCTGTGAAGCACCTGTGGGGTCCAGATGCTCACCGCACCCCTTGTTACATTCCTTGAGGGGTGTAGTTTTCTAAATGCAGTCACTTTAGGGGTGTTTTTTAGGTTTTGGCACCCCAAAGCCTCTGCCAACCTGAAGTGGTACAGTCAAAAATGACCAAATATAACGGAGGCGTTGAAATTCACTAGGCGCTCCTAGTATGGGGTATTTCTATAAACTGCAGAAACGGGGCAATCAATATTGGGGTGTAATTCTCTGATAATAGGTTTAAAATTATGAAAGATATTGGATTACAATAAAATCTCAGCACAGAAAATTAAAATTTTCAAATTTCTTACACACTTAGCTTTTATTTCTGTGACTCCCCTAAAGGGTTAAAACACTTTCTGGATGTGCTTTTGTAGAGTTTGGGGGGGTGCAGTTTCTGAAATGGGGTGCTTTGTGAGGTTTTATAACATACAGGCCCCTCAAATACACTTTATTATGTTCACACTACATATATTTCAGTCAGTATTGTGGTCTTCATATTGCAACCAAAACCAGGAGTGGATTAAAAACACAGAAAGGATCTGTTCACACAATGTTGTAATTGAGTGGATGGCCGCCATATAATGGCAAATATTTGCTGTTATTTTAAAACAACGGCTGTTGTATTGAAATAATGGTCGTTATTTACTGTTATATGGCGGCCATCCACTCAATTTCAACATTGTGTGAACAGAGCCTTTCTGTGTTTTTAATCCACTCCTGGTTTTGGTTGCAATATGAGGAGCACAATACTGACTGAAATATACGTAGTGTGAACCCAGCCTTATAAACCTGAACAGGTCCCTAAAAAAATATGATTCCTATTTCCTATTCCTATTGTCAAAAAAAAATGAAAGATAGTTTAATAAATGCAGCCAACATAAAGTAGACATGTTGCTAATGCTATTTGATGTATAATTTATGTGGCCTAACCATTTTCTGTATAAGCAGGAAAGTTTCAAAGTTGGAAAAATGCATTTTTTCACAATTTTTTACGTTTTTTTTTTCTCATAAAGATACGTTATAAGTATCAACTCCAATTTACCAGAAATGTAAAGTACAATATGTCACGAGAAAACAATCTCAGAATCAGCCAGATAGGTAAAAGCATCCCAAAGTTATTAATGAATAAAGTGACACAGGTCATATTCATAAAATTTGTCTCGGTCTTTAAGGCCATTTCAGGCCCGGTCCTTAAGGGGTTAATGGCAAATAATGTCTGTTATTTCAAAACAATGGCCATTTCCATTAAATGACGGCCATCCACTCAATTTCAATAGTGTGAAAACATAGCCTTTCTGTGTTTTCAATCCACTCCTGGTTTTGGTTGCTAAATACTGAGCAAAAATAATGTGTGGGAACATAGCCTTATACTGTATTTAAACACTGTTTTATTTTGACTACTGTATATTGTTTTACTTTATTTTCAGATGCATGCTGGGACCCCCTATGATCTCTAGAACATGGTCCAGAGTGTTTGCTATAAAAAGAGTGGCTAGTCGTACATGAGTGGTGCCGCTCCATGCAGTTTCTATGAAGCTGCCAAAGGTAGACAAGTGTTTTCCTCATTTTAGGAGTCAGGAAATATTTTTTATCTCTCTAAAATGAGGAAAATTAGCTTGTACCTTAATGGGATTTTTTTTTGCCTTCCTCGGGATCAACACTATAGGGTAATGGGCTGAACTGGATGAACGTATGTCTTTTTTCAGTCTTGCAAACTATAACTATGTTGCTGCTATGTATACTCAGTTACCTTAAAGTGTCACATAAAGTTACCTAAAGTGTGATTTAGCAAAGCTTTCAACATGTCATAGAGACATGTCTAAGGTTTTGATTGGTCCGGGTCTGATCAGAAGAACAAGCGGGGAGAGGAGATGCGTGCATAATGTAAGTCTATGGAGCGCGTCTCTTTTTTTCTTACATAGAGTGGGGAGAGGACGAGCTGCAGCGCATCTCCTCCTGGCTCGTTCTCCTGATTGGTACGGGTTTGAACACTCAGACCCGAACCAATCAAAACATTTGACATATCTCTATAATATGTCAAAAGTTTTACAAAACGACTGTGATACTTTGACAATAAATGGAGAGGTAGTATGTGCTCCTTCATTCATAGGATTGCAAAAAAAAAATTTTTTGAGGGTGGTCTTTTTGGGTGGTCATGCCTACTGCTATACTGTGAATAGGGAATAATTTATTCTAACCCGCAATACCCCTTCTGAAGCACACACTGTATTATACTATATCCTGTTTGCCTTTAACAGATGCATCCACATTTCCATATATAATCAGTACTTTCCATAGTTACTTGTGCATCCTATAAAAAATGTTTAGAATTCATGAAACTAGACAGATGCGCATGTTTTATTCAACTATTCCGGATTACTCGCTAATCCAGAAAGCCTGACATGTATTATATATGTGTACATAAGTCCATATATACGACAGCCACTATTAAGATCAACAAGTTGCCTGCAGTCTCTTCAGTTTTTCCCTGCGGAAATTGCTCAGGTTTGGTTTATATATAACTGGAGCCGGGATGATGGAAGAATCCACCTTCTCCAAACTGTAGTAGAGAGCAGAATATAAACGTACTTGAGATGTTCTGTAAATGTGTCTCTCATTATCGTTAAACATTATTCCTGTAATGGTGCCTTATCATTACCATGCAGACAATCAGTTTACTGCAGAATAAAGCCTCAGAATTAAGTACTGCAGACAGCGGGTCCCAGAGGAGCCGAGAACAGAAGCCAGAACAATATGAGATTTTAACATCTCTCTACTCAGTGTTCACAAAACCGAGAAATATAATCCACGTGCCGGTACAAGCTGACTTAGCAGCAAATTTTTTATCAACCTCCAGTGAATTAGTTACACAGTATTACATAGTCTACTTCTACCTATCAACACAAAAATGTGTTCTGATTATGTTTAGAGCAATGTGTGATTTCGGTTGCGGAGCATTGAGGACTACAAACAAGGCTCGCATCTGAAGAAATGTTTGCAATTCCTTTAAAGTGAATGCATGTTGTGTTTGGCAACGAATAGACGGTGGCTGCTCATACATAAATGATGTCTTCACACATTAAGACAGTGTTTGTTATATCAAGCTGTTTAGGGATAACGCAACAAACAGTTTTGTAATATTTGCTAAAAGTGTTATTGACTAAAAATAGATTAAGGCTTATAAAAGAGAAGTTTGTAGTCATTGAATTCAAGATTCATAGATTAAGAAAGTGCTGGTTGGTGATGGGGGATGGAAAAGTATACTAGTTTACCCATAGAACACGCAGCAGGAAAATCATTGTATGCTTTGCATAGTGAAGGCTTACCTAGGCCATGTTCACACTTGGTATAACACCGGTCGTCCTGTGACTGAATGGCCGGTGTTACTGAAGATCATCCCGTTCGGTACTGCATTATCATCTGGATGATTTTCATTTCTGGTGAATTCGGATGTGCGCCCGCATCCCAATTCACCGCTGCACACAATGGAGCGTGCGACCAGAGCCGCACACTCCATTGTGTGAACTGACAAGTTCTGTGTGGCTACTGTTCAATGAATAGCAGCCACAGAAAAATGACTTGTCGGTTTTTCATGTGGCCGGATAGAATCCCGGCAGGAGCATATACTGTGTGTATACGAATTCCATTCATTCTAATAGAATGTATGTTTTGTATAAATCACGGCCGTTGCAACAACGGTTGTGATTTATGCAAAGTATACGTTGTGTGAACATGGCCTTATACTGTATGTCACCCATAATATTATCCCACCCTCTCCGATGATCATTGATTATGAAGAAGAGACAAGAAATAAACTATTTAAAGTGTTCCTGTCACCATAAAAAACTTTGGACATGTCAAAAGTTTTTATCGGTCAGGGTCTGAGTGTTCAGACCGTAACCGATCAATAGAATCAGCTGGAAGAGGACCACATTGCCTTGTGATCTGCTGCCCACTCTGTTAGTTAAAAAGATGTGCCCCATAGACTTATTATGAGGCCATCTTGTCACATGACTCACAGCCAACTGCGACCTCTCGCAGACTCGTTCACACAATCGGTATGGGTCTGAGCCGAACTAATCTCTCTGACATGTCTAAAGCTTTTTATGCGGCCAGTGCCATGCGCCTTCCCTACACCTTAGTATAGGGTCTTGGTATACCAATGGCCCAGAACATCAGTGAATGTTGCCTATTAAAAGGGGGTTTTATATCAAAAACAAGTTTCTTTCAGATCAACTGGTGACAGAAAGCGGCAGAGATTTGTAATTTACTTCTATTCAAAAATCTCCAGTCTTCCGGTACTTATCAGCTGCTGTATGTCCTACAGGAAGTGGGATATTCTTTCCAGTTTGGAAAGCTGGTTTTGCCACTGCTCTAGAGAGTTCCTTACATGGACAGAGGTGGCAGAAGAGCGCACTGTGTCAGACTGGAAAGAATACACCACTTCCTGCAGGACATACAGCAGCTGATAAGTACTGGAAGACAATGTTTAACTTGTTTATATAATTTTCAGTGGATAACTCCTTTAAGTAGTTACTTCTTTGTATAACAAATACAGAAGATAGGGGCACAATGGCTGCCATAATGATTCTGCTGGGTTTCTTTGGATCTGGCATTGGGATAAACTGAAGAGCGGAATCTAAGGGGTTCCTCGTTTCTACTATTTACTTTATACAGAGATGTGAATTTCTCTTTTTAGGTATTCAGGTTGCTTACACTGAGCCGATGCTGTAGAAGGAGGCAGAAGATCTAGTCAAATATGGGTAACATGCAGAAGGTTGGAGTTGGTGAAGTTCATTTAAAGGGGTACTCCAGCAAAAAAAACTTTTTCTTTCAAACCAACTGGTATCAGAAAGTTATATAGATTTGTAACTTACTACTATTGCTGACATCTCTGGCCGAGACAGGAACTGTCCAGAGCAGGAGAGGTTTTCTATGGGGATTCATAGAAAACCGAGACAAAGTCTCGGCCAGAGATGTCAGCAGAGAGCACTGTGTCAGACTGGAAATAAAACAACATTTCCTGTATGACATACAGCAGGTAATAAGTATGGGAAGACTTGAGATTTTTTTTAATAGAAGTAAATTACAAATCTATATAACTTTCTGATGCCAAATGATTTGAAAGAAAACGTTTTTCGCTGGATAACCCCTTTAACATAGGTCAGCATGGGTCTATAGGCAGAATACCAGAGCAGACAGAGTTCAGTCAATATTAGTGGAGTTTATTCAACATAGGCTTAGCAGCATTAGTATCAGCCGTAGGTGTGATGTGCAGCCGCTCCTCTCTCTCCATGTCGGATTTTGTATTTTTCTCCCCTTTCTGGGCAGCTGGCACTCCCCTTTAAAAGACCCATGTGACCTAAGTCAGCAGAGCATATACCTGTGCTCACACGACAGTACCTCCATGTTTTTCCCATTCTGTCTGCAGCAGTTTTTGGTGAGTGTAATACCATATCCACACTTGTGTTGTTTGGGGGCAGCCTTCCTCGTCGGTGGTGCTGGCTGGGACTTTTTGGGGGGGGCACTTTGGGTCTGGTCCTGTGACATGGGGGTTGCAGGGCCATTCCATGGCCTCCCTTTGCGGGGGTGGCGGTCACTGACCGACACGGTGTGGAGTTAGCGTAGGGACCCGTGTGAACCAGGAGACCTGCACGTTGGTACACGGGGCGATATGGCTTGATCAATTCATATTCCAACATCCTGAAGTTGTTTTTTTAAAATAAGCTTAGCAGCATTAGTATCTGCCATAGGTGTGATGTGCAGCCGCTCCTCTCTCTCCATGTCAGATTTTTTATTCAACATAAGTAACAGGCAGAAGGGTAAGGCGGGTAGAGTTCAGCACTGGTAAGAGAATGGTCTACGAAATATAGGAAATGTTTGCAGCTCTCATAATATATGGAACTCTATTGCTCAATCAAAGATAACAGCAGCTCACACTGGGCTGCAATAGCATGCAGATGCGTTAGGAGAGGCCAGCCCTGCTAGGATGATAATGTGAAGAGCCATACAGGAGCAGTGACCGGAGCTGCAATGATAAGAAAGAGGAAGTATAACACTAGGGTCGCTGCTCCTGTGCCACTCTTCACATCACCATCCTAGCTGTCCTGGCCCCTCAGCATGTGCATGCTATGGCAGTATGTGCTGCTGTTATCTTTGATTGAGCAATACATGTAGCAGGTGCTTGTCTCACAGTCAAAAGCAAATAGATACATGTAGTCCAAAAGAACTAAATTTTAGTACCATGGCTACTTAGAAGTCAAATTGAGCACAGTGTATTATAAACGTACATATTCAAAAAACTTTCAATAACTTTAATTATATAAATCCAGGAACAAAATGGTGAAATGGGTAATGGAGTCAGTAATAAGCAACTAGCTAATAAACTACAATAAATAGGTTAAAATGGTGCACCCTAGCGTGAGCGGCTTTACGTTTACTGCAATGATCTTGTCAGATGTTCTCTAGTTTTCTGTAGAAGCAGATGTATATTATCAACAAGCAACTGTCCAGATAAAATGATGGAACCACTATTTTTTATTTTATGTTTCTTACATATTTTTTCCTTTCTTTTATATACTAAATATTGGTTAACATTAATTTTCTCATTTCGAGATGACATTTTGGGCTTCAGAACCAATTACTGTTTTTACCTTAAAATTTGGCCTCAAAATACAAGGGTTTCACCATAGAATGGCAACCCTGGAACCAATTCATATTGTATGTTAAGGGAACACTGTATATGCCACTGTATAAGTTTTTGTGCCACTCTGCATCTGTGAATACATGACTGAACATGGGACATCATTAACATCTCTTTATTTTCTGTACCTGACTCTGAGAGTTAAGTACTAGGGAACTGATTTCCCTGCAGCCATGTATGTGAATACTCCTACATCTAAAGTCATGGATTCTGATGAGAAAACATACAATATGTGATCATGGACACATCTGCCATGAATCTTATATCAGGTGGCAGGCTGCTTAGTCCCTGCCCTTGAAGTGGGGTGAAGTGTCATTGCTGCACCACCATGGCTATCCTGTGTACTTGCTATTGACAGTTACATAGATACATAGTTAATATGGTTGAAAAAAGACACATGTCCATCAAATCCAACCAAGGAGGGAGATGGATGCAAGGAAGGGGGTATACAAGGAGGGGATGGATACAGGGAAAGGGGACAGATGATAGGTTCTATATATATGTATTAATGTTATTTGGTCTTGGTCTAGAACTTGTCCAGGCCGGTTTTGAAGTCCTCTACTGTTTTTGCTGTGACCAGAATCTGGGATAGACTGTTCCACAGATTCACTGTTCTCATGGTAAAGAAAGAAGGCTTGCCCACCAAGAAACTCAATGGGCCACATGTATCATCCGGCGTATGGATGATTTTTGGCGGAAAGTGCCGATTTGCGTATTTTTTTATACGCAAATGGCCGATTTGCGAATAAAATATTCGCAAATCGGCACTTTCCGCCGAGTACGCCAGGGGGGCGGAAAGGGGGCGTGTAGTGGGCGGAACGGAGGGCGCGGACTCAGAGTCCACGAGATTTACCATCCGTTCCGCCCAAATATACGCCGAAAACCTACTCCAGTCCTCAGCTGGCGTAGGTTTTCGGCGGTGCGCACCGGCACGCACGGGTTTTATGTAGAGGCAATCCGCCTCTACATAAATCTCCGTAGCGCCGGAGCTGCGGGGGCATTTTAAAGTCCAGCGTAAAAAACACCGGACTTAATAAATGCCCCCCAATGTGTCTAAGTCATCCTGTAACATCTGCACATCCTCCATAGACTGTACTGTACTACAAAGCTTGGTGTCATCTGCAAAGATAGAAACATTGCTGTTAATCCCATTCTCAATATAACTAATAAACAAGTTAAACAGAAGGGGCCCAGTACTGACTCTTGGGGTACACCACTTATTACCGGGGACCATTCGGAGTAGGAATCATTGACCAGCACTCTCTGGGTACGATTATTAAGCCAGTTTTTAATCCAGTTACAGACTAAACTTTCCAAACCCATAGACCTTAACTTACCCATCAGACGAACATGAGGAACTGTGTCGAACGCTTTTGCAAAATCCAGATACACGATATCCACAGACACCCGCCCATCCAGGCTTCTACTTACCTCTTCATAGAAACATATTAGGTTGGTTTGACAGCTTCTGTCCTTAGTAAAACCATGCTGGTTATCACTTATAATACTATTAGCCACTACATATTCCTGGATGTAGTCCCTTATAAGCCCCTCAAATAGTTCCCCAGCAGTAAAAAGGGAAATGTCAGACTGTCAATCACTCTTCCTTCTTCCCTTTTGGATGACTGTAAGGCACTAAAGAAGCAGGCCACATACAATGACTAATGCTATCTTATGTGCTACCCATGGTACCTCCAGACCTCCAAGTGGGAAGAAGGAAGACAGAAGTAGAGAAAGCCCTGTCAGCATGGGAGAGCAGATGTGAGGAGTATACAGAAGTTATTTTGGTTAGTGAGGAGGCACCTATCTATAGTACCTAGTGGCACAGGTAATAACTACAGGCCCTATCACAAACTTAAATGCAAAGCTTGGCTGCTAGGATGGAACCGCATCATAGAGGGCCCACTGAGGGTGGGCAGGCCCGCCTACAGTCTTCACCCTTGGCCCTGTCTCCGTGAATACAATGGCGCCATACAGTGGAACTGGGCTGCAGTTAAAAAAAAAAACTGCAGCACCCTTCTATACATAAGCAATACTTAAAGTGAATGTACCTAGTGGTACATTCGCTTTAAATGTCTATTGTTGCTGTCAGTCTCCATAAATATCTATGGAGACTGCCATGCATACATGCAAAATATATTGGGGCCGATTAACTATGTGTTTCCATCATCAGATTGAGGTTTTTTTTCCCAGTTTTTCCCTGTCAGTTTTTAGTTTCACCATACAGTATTTACCAACATCGCGTGCCACAAAAATCCGTCATTTTGTGCTTCAAGCTTGTGAAGAAATTAATGGAGGGTGTAATAATCTTGTCATCTGTTGTTGTGTTTGGGTTACCATTCATTTATGTAAGATAAAGAATCACCTACAACATAAGGAGAACGTGAGAAGAGTAACAAAGCAGAAGAGTACATGAAACCTCCGAGGGGCAGTTTATTATTCTATAATAAAGACCATACAAAGAGCTGCCGGGTGCTCTGGGGCTTCTTAATTTCATGTATTTTCTTTTGTCACTTAAAGCTGTTACTTGAGCAACACTGATTTGTTATCCCAATGCTTCTACATACAATACTGTGATGAAAAGGTTAGGAGCAGTGCCAGCCCCGCTCCCTTGCTACACGTTGTGTCTTTGTAGCAGAAATCTCTGATCTTAAATTGAGCTCTCTATAGAGACTTTTCATTTTAGAAATGGACTTCAATGTTTCCCTTTGGGAAACAACATCATTCTTTAACATTGACTTATGGTGTGTTCACACTACGGAATAGGTGAGGAATTTCAAGCGGAATCTGCGCTGTGGATTGCGCTTGAAATTCTTTGCCTATTCCATAGTGTGAACATACCCTTAATGTTATGGATATATATAGAGCAATATATTTAGCAGGTCCAATAGAGCCAAAACAGAAGTGTGCATGCGTAACCGCTACTCCTTTTAATGGGATCTTTGGGTCCTCTTTTTTTGAGATTGTGGGATTGCTGAAATTTGCAGCCAAAGGGGCAGTTCACACGGAGTAAAAGAGGCGGAGAGACATGGAGAGAGGAGGCGCACGAGCCCTTCTATAGACAGCTTGTATGACACAGAGACTGGCGGGATTCCACGGCGGAGAGTTCTGTAGCAGAATTTTACTATTTTACTCCATGTGAACTGGCCCAAAAGGAGGAAAGTTTTGACATTTCAATAAAGTGAGTCTTGAATAGATTACTTTCACGTCACACTCAAACTATTTCCCTTCATTTGATAGCTTATGTGCTTCCTCACACAGTTGTAAATCATTTACCTAGAATGACTTCCTACCATCCAAAAAAAGTTTGTCTCCATTCACGGTGTAGCAGTGGTGACCTATAACTGACGCTCTGCTCCCATACAAGTGAAAGGCAGCTGAGCTTCAGTAACCAGGACTGACAACTACCTATTAAGCTGAGACAAACTGCTTCCAGACCCATCTGCTATGTAGCGAGGGCTTGAACAACTGGTCGGTGTGGGTGTCGGGTTCTGGGACCCCAGTGATCAGTGACTGATAAACTTTTATGTTATGCATAGCATATTTGCAGCTTCTTTTCGTCAAGTGAAAATTCTCTGTGTAAATATTTTACCATGTTTTATGACCCTCTGCTAGATACATTTCATAGATCTTAGATGCTGGCCTTCCATATCCCCCCAGTGAGCAGCCAGAGTAGGCCAGAGTCCTGGGATAAAGAGGGATAAACTATACCTATATATCCTTTCAACTGAAAACTACACTACAACCATATAAAAAGAAATCATGGTGTTACCATGATTGTGATATGTGTGGAAAAAAAATCAAAGACATGGCACAAGGAGAGGTGATCACATTACTCTTGGTATGTTAGGAACCATCTTGGCACCTCATTTTGCTAAGATGTCATTTTAAATGGGGCTTAGGCTATGTTTAGTAACAGTTATTTACCAAAGGGTGGTTGGCATTTAAAGTGGTTATTCAGCGCTACAAAAAAACATGTCCACTTTGGGCGGGGTTTTGCTGCTCAGTTCCATTGAAGTAAATGGAGCTTAATTGCAAACTGCACCTGAACTGGAGACAAGAGTTGTGTAGTCTCTGAAAGAAAGTGGCCATGTTTTTGTAGCACTGGATAATCCCTTCAGAATTCACTTTATAAAAGGAAGTAAGGAGTAAAGAGGAGGAGAATCCTGAAATGTCACAAGGCATGTCTGGGATTGTTATGTCGTTTTTTTTATTTGACCAAGGCATCAAGAAGTTTATCATCATTTTCTTAAAAATCTCCAGCTGTGATCAGTGGTCAAGTGGTCAAGCATGCTCCCTGCCTCTCTATTTTAAGTCTATTGCACTGACAAAAGCTCCTTCCTCCAGCAGTCATGTCACTGGAAGAACCAAGGTCCCCCATTCTGATAAATAGTGGAAGTCCCAGCTGTAGCCACAAGGCCCTCGTCTATCCAGTTTATAGAATAACTTCTTTCAGCTGGAAACGCCTTTAAGTCTGACAAACATTATTCTCCAAAAGCTAAAGGACCAAGTATGAAGAATAATTTTCTGCACAGATGGATATACCACTTTTGGGGTCTGATCAGCTGCACACATGACCTAAAAGTGAGGTTGCTTGATGCAATCTGTATATATTCATTAAAATATTAGTTATGTTCTAAGCTTTTACTTCCAGGGATCTCTGGACATACTGAAACCTCTTGTAGCCCGGAGAATTTTCACACTTCGGATACAGTATGCATTAATGAAACCTGAACCGTACCATTGATAAAAATCATATTATTTCTGTACATATTTTTTGACAGCGGACAACCAGAAACTTGTCAAAATGCCACTCAGTGCTTTACACTTGAGATTTCCTTCAGGCAATTTTGCATCAAACTGTAATTTTCTATAAAAATGTATAAAAGTTCATGTCTGGCGAAGTCTGATCTACTATGTAAAAAGTATCAGTACAGAAGCAGACTTTAAGGTTTATACTGAAGAGTGGGCACAGACTAAGATATGGATAATGTAAAATGTATATACTTTATTAGTGTGGTGCAGGTGCTTGGTGTAAGTACTAGACTCCATGTTTCATATGCTGGTAAGCACTTGTTTCACAGTGACCGAGTGACCTGATTAGGCACACGGGGTGTCTAGAATGGTAACTGCTCATCGTTTAATCCCTTAAGGGGTTAATCCAGGCAAGAGTTTTTTAAATATATGTCCGAGGACAGGTTGTATACTTACCTCCCTGGCTCCTCGGCCCGCCGCCAGTATCTTACAGATCCATCCCACTGTTTGGCCACTTCTGCGACTTGGTGTCGTGATAATGCAGGCCCACCCAACCAATCAGCGGCTGCAGTGGTGTCCCGTCTTAGATGCTGATTGGCTGGGTGGGCCTGAATGTCACAGCCCCAGGACCAAGAACCAGCCAGTCAGACAGATTGTTAACATATCGGCGGTGCCAGGAAGGTAAGTGCACTTTATTAGTTTAGAAAGAAATTTTTTTTCCCATATTTATTAAAAATTTCTCCTTGCGTGTCAACAGGACAGCATAGAAAAAAGAGCGGGGTTGTCTGAAACCAACCGCTTGTCACTTGATAACTGCCTGAAGAAAAATGCAGCACTAGAAAGTCCTGGAAAACATGGCTATACATGCTATGGCCTATGGCTGTATCCATGTTTTCTAGACAGCCTTGGCTTTTTAGCAGGTACATTTTAGCATATTCACAAATCACTGACATGACACAAAACAATGTTGTTCGTGTTTTTTACCCTATTTGCACCACTGGGCATACATGTATGCAGGATGTCCTCAGGGGGCATATGAAGCATGTTCAGGACCTGGGCCTGCTCCATGCTGGGCAGCCGACAGCCATAGTCAGAGATCACCATTGGAGCTAGCTCATTTCATTATTTAGATGATGCTGTCAATAATGACCGACGAATCCTGTTAGTTCCTTGGTGCGATCAGTCTGATCAGATGTCCGTGCGGCCAGGGCTCCTTTGAAGGCCCCCATTGTTGGCATGATTTTCCTGCAAGTACAGCCTGGCAAAGGTAGACTGTAAAAGAAGACCTGTGAAATAACAGGACTCTGCAATACCTAAGTACTACCATGTAGAGTATAAGCAATAAGCAGACATATAGGGAAGTTCCTTAAAGTGACTGTACCACCAGGCCCAGGCTGAAGCACTGGAGGCAGGCCGACCCACCCTTAGTGGGAAGAAACTCCAGCCCCTCCATGACGTGACTTCTTTAGAATCAATGAAACCCTATCATAGAGGGGCTAGGGTTTCCTCTCACTCAGGGTGGGTCGGCCCGCCTCCAGTGCTTCAGCCTGGGCCTGGTGGTACAGTCACTTTAACCCACTCCCGCCACTACACAGTAAATTCATGTCGTTGCAGCCTATGCCGGGTGCTGCAGCGACGTGAATTTACTGCTGAGGATGACACAGGCGTAGGAGCTGCGCCTGTGTCATCCGCGGCGGGTCCCCGCTATCAGTGATAGCCAGGGACCTGCCGGAACTCTCAGCACCGGAGCCGCGCTCCGGTGCTGAGAGTTAACCCTATAGATACTGCGGTCAGCAAGACCGCAGTATCTATAGGGCTCCGGAGAGACAATTCTACCTCTACTGAGGGAGGACTGTCTCTCCGGTGTCCACCAGGGCTCTGCGAACTGATCGCAGAGCCCTGATGGTAGTCATAGAAACCGGAAGCCTCAGGCTTCCGGTTTCTATCTACAGAGGCCGGTGGGGGACAGGAGGGAGGACGGAACGCGCGACGGGCGCAAGCCTGTCAGCTCTGCCGCCTCCTCTCTCCCCTCTCTCCCCTGCCTCTGTTATAAAATAGTAACAGCGGCAGGGGACATCGGAGTGGCGGCAGAGCTAGGGGACATCAGCTTATGGGATCTTTATGATCCCATAAGCTGATGTAAAATCATGACCTGGGCATTGAGGCATCAATGATCACAGGTCGTGAAAGGGTTATGCAATAAAAAAAAGAAAAGCTTTTAAAATACTTGAAAAATACCCATTATAAACATTGAAATACCCCTCCTTTTTTAATTTTTCAAATACAGAAAGCTAAACTCCCAAATAAATAAATAAATAACATTAACATAACAGAACATAAGTATTTCCATGTGCATCAATCTCTGAACTGTTAAAATATAGTGTTATTGATCCCGCACTGTGAAAACTGTAAACAAACAAAAAATACCCAATGCAAAAGTTTGTCATCTCACATCTTGCATGGCTTTAAAATTATAGATTGGAGGGACTGGAGAGAGCTTCAGCGAGAGGATGCAGACAACAAATGGTCCAGTGAAAGAGTGAACTCCATAAAAGATTTTTTGGCTTGTATTGATTTTACTATTTTGCTTTTGCTTTTTACTTACAGTCGATCAGATAAGCTCCTTTCAGTGTCCTTAGAGTGTGTGTGGGGGGGAGTGAATAAAGTTCTCCATGAAGTCAGAATTTCGTATATAACTACAAAAATTGGCAATGGCCAGAAGAAATGCACGAAACCATTCAAACCTGGACATGGACTGGACTGATCATTTATTTACCGAGAGGAAACGTGGTTTTATAGGTTAAAGGGAATGTACCATTATGGCTGGGCTGAAGCACTGGAGGTGGGCCCACACCCTGTAGGAGGAAACCCCTGCCCCTCTATGATATGGCTCCATTGATTCGAAAGGAGCCATGTCATAGAGGGGCACGAGGTCCTCCCGCTGGGGGTGGGTCCGCCCGCCTCAAGTGCTTCAGCCCGGGCCTGATGGTACATTCCCTTTAAAGTTAGTTGGTTATGATCTTCATTCTAACATTTTAAATATTAATGTTGAAATAAAAAATTTTTAACTCATAGAAATTTTTTTTTTTTACTTCTCGGAGGAAGATGAGAAATTCTCCTGGTTCTTTTCCTGAAAAGTTAAGTTTGGAACGTGAATCTTTACCAATTCAAACTGAAGGGTGCTTCTGCAGGTTGAAGACCGATTATTATTTGCATAAATCTCATGCCTCTACTTTTTTTTTGCCTCAGAAACCCATCCATGTCCAAAGGAATGGATCCTCCAAGGTGGGTTCACAGTGCTCGTCCTGGGGAATCTTTTCACAGTAAGCTAGGGATGCATAAAGCATCCTTAGCTTACTGTATACAGTATGTAGTAGGGATTACCTTGTTTAGGTGCAAAGTGCAGTATGTTTAGAATGTACAGTACACAGATTCAAGCAAACTGCACAAACTTCATCATGTTGTTTTGTTTGGTTATTTCTTTTTTTTTATTTCTTTTTTTGTTTCATACTACTATTTATGGTAAAATAAAAAGTACATCTGGTCCCACAAACAATGTCTGGTATGGCTATAATATGTTATGTTATAATAAAGAGGTATGATTCTTTGAAGCCATAGAGAAAAAAATAAAATGCTTAAATCAAAATTGGCATGTTCATTAAGGGGATAAACATGTTAAAAATTGTTACAAATTAAAGTAATGCGGCTGTATGCCTACAAGAAATATTTAGGTGCAAAAGAGACAGCATCCATGGAGTCCCAGTGGAACTGCATTGTGATTTTTTTTTTATTTTATGTAGCTGTAACTACTATTTTCTCGAGTATCGGGGTGCTTGAAAGTACTTGACACCATATGGTACTCGTGTAAAATAGTCTCCTCCCCGCATGTTTGGCGACTACAGTAGCCGTTAAACATGCGGGAAAGGGGCTGGCACATCCTATTATGCTACAGCCATGTTGGCTACTAGCATAGCAGTTATTGACTGGCCGCATGAGGTGACCTGGGTGTATATAGACCCAGGCCACCTGATACTTGATTCACTTGCATTCTGTTAGCTGACAGGGAAAGCTGCTGGAGTAGGGACAGTGCAAATGTAGGGCTTAGTTTTAAAAATTAGGTAGGTGACACAAAAAAATTATCTTACATACAATATACCAGTATAATGATAGTGGTACAGTATACTTGTACTGGTATATAGCAAGTATAGGCATTTGTATACTGTGTAAATTGTAAACCGGGTATACACAGTTTGTGTTATTGGAGTAGGCAGTAGGAGTACTTGCATTATTTCACTACTACTCAAAAGTCCTTTTCAGGGCTAGTGATATCCCTGTGTGACACAAAAAAAAAGCACCTGACATACAATATTGTAAATATACCAGTATTAGATGGTCTATTCCAGTCCTGTCAAACTCTGGCCCGCGGGCCAAATCTGGCTTGTGGGGCCATTATTTTTGGCCCGCCAGGCAATTCAGAGTTTGAATTACATCTGGCCCTCCATGGCTACAATATAATAGACTATGGGAGAGGGCTGTCTACTATATGAGACTACTGGGGAGGGCTGTCTACTATATAAGAGACTATGGGGGAGGGCTGGCTACTATATGAGACTACTGGGGAGGGCTGTCTACTATATAAGAGACTATGGGGGAGGGCTGGCTACTATATGAGACTATGGGGGAGAGCTGGCTACTATATGAGGCTACTGGGGAGGGCTGGCTACTATATGAGACTATGGGGGTGGGTTGGCTTCTATATGAGACAATGGGGGAGGGCTGGCTACTATATAAGACACTATGGGGGGGGTGGCTACTATATGAGACTACAGGGGAGGGCTGGCTGCTATATAAGAGACTATGAGGGGCTGGCTACTATGTAAGAGACTATAGGGGAGGGCTGGCTACTATATGAGACTATTAGGGAGGGCTGGCTACTATATGAGACTATTAGGAAGGGCTGGCTACTGTAGGAGACTATTGGGGAGGGCTGGCTACTATAAAAGACTATTGAGGAGGGCTGGCTACTATAGGAGACTATTTTGGAGGGCTGGCTACTATATAGGACACTTGGGGGGCTGGCTACTATTTGGGCACTTATTCGGGCACTACTGGGAGGGCTGGCTACTATATCGGACAATTTTGGTTGGGTTGGCTACAACATGGGGCAATATTGGGCTGGGGTTGGCTGTTACATGGGTTGGGGTTTAATCATATCATAGCAATTTATCATGTTATTTATCATAGTGCACAGTGCTGGGAGACGCACACCAGGAACACTGCACGCTGCTTCGACAGTGCTAGGCCTAGTTAGCGCCGAGTTAGCGCTTCAATACAGTGCCAGGCCGAGTTAGCGCTTCAATAATTATGAAGATTGGCCCGCGACTTTGTCCATTTTTTTTTTTTATTTTGGCCCCCTGTGTATTTGAGTTTGACATCACTGGTTATCTACAATGACCTATAGCTATATATAGAGCTGTCTATAAACATTTTTTTTTTTAAAAAAAAACACCTCTACCATTGTAAGTATAAAAAATCAACAACTTTCACATAATTAAAATATACCAAATTATGAGCATATACTAACATGGACATCCACAAAAGAATGTAGAAAAAATACAGGACACCACCAGAAACAACAATTAAATATACACCACAGGCTCAAAAAGGCAAACCATCACAGCAAACTGCTAGCAGCAATGGAATAATAAAGTGACTAGTGCACACAGGGTTAATAATCCATATCCCCTCACAGCAGATTGTACAGAGAACAATAAATACACGTACATAAGGACAGATACAGTGGTGCCTTGAATTACGAGCATAATTCATTCCGTGACCGTGCTTGTAATCCGAATCACTCTTAAACCAAAGCAAATTTTCCCATAAGAAATCATTGAAATGCAGACAGTTGGTTCCACACCCCAAAAATAATGATTTTTTTATTCTGAAAAACATGTAAAACCAATGAATCAAACATTTAAAAAAGCTAAACATGTCATATTATAAGTTACTGTACAGTATAACAATCAGCATGAGGAGTATAATATATACTACGTGTATAAGAATGAAAACACATTAGCAGTTTATAGATACAGGATGGAGCTGCAGTAGTGTAATACAACAGGCTAGAATAGAGAAGCAGGGCTGCTGTCAGAGGTCTGCGTGGTCACATGGCAGCAATGGAGAAGGGGTGTGTGTTCAGCATGGACCAATCAGGAAGTGAAAATCACAGAGCTGTGCAGGAGAAAAGTTACAGAAAGTTTTCTATACAACTGTGTGTATAGCTGAGTGTAAGTGCAGGCACATTATAGCAGCAGTGTGTATAATTGAGTGTAAGTGCAGGGACATTATAGCAGGAATGGAAAGGATGGGAAACACAAGGGCTGACAGAGACTGCAGGGAGCATGAAGGAATGAGCAGGGCAGATGTGGGCAAAGTATAGCAGCACTCTGTCCGGTGAGAGAGGGGTTACAGCTATGGAGAGATTACCTCCACAGTCCTGTCCCCTGATGTAAGCCCCAGCCTGAAGTGGATGTATGATTTTAAAGGTGAGGAGACATCCTGGGTCAGAGTACAGTGCTATAGACCATGTTATGCAGACCTGGCACCTCCCTCTCCCACCCAGTACAGGGAGCTCTTAAACCAAAGCAATGCTCTTAAACCAAGTTACAATTTAAAAAAACTGTAAGCTCTTCTTAAAAAACGCTCTTAATCCAAGTTACTCTTAAACCAAGGTACTACTGAATTGTATACTGTATAAGCATCATGTACAGTTTTAACCCTCGCAGGGTTACATACTAATTCCAACAAAGGCAATCACAGTAAGCCCTATACAAGTCATGAGCAACAAGACGCTACCCTCTCCAAATAGGTAAACCAATAACTTTATCATTTTAGGTGCCCAAATTTGCTAAAAGGGTGTCTCTTGACAACCTATACCCATGCTCTGTGTACAAGGAAAAGGGATGATCACACCATAGGCCCCATACATTGTCAAACTTGTTGGGATGTCCTCTATTCTTATACATGGAACAATAATATCAGCTTTAGGCATATAACATCTGTGATAGGCATCTGAGAGGGACCTACCTATACCAAACTACCTAGTAGGTGTGAGGTAGCTGTAATACAATAATGCACATGAGTATCTCTTGCTAATCCTCATTGGATAAGGTAGATATATGTTCCTTTTAATAGGCCTCTTCTAGGAGAGGAGATTTTGATATTTTAATTGAAATGAGAAGTGTGTCCGGATATACCAAAGATAAGCTACATAAGCAGTATCCATATTCCTGGCTTTAGTAAGTGGTAAAGTGCAAGCATAAAATAATCTAGCTCCTCCCCATTCTATCAGTCTGATAGTAATACAGTATACTGGTTCTGTATACAGCTAGTACAGCTAATACAGCAACCTGGGAGTCTTTAATGCAACCATGCATGCTCCCCCTGTTGTCCCAGTTCCACTTTAGTAGTGAATCACTTTATGAATTTTCAGGTGGACCGGACACCCTCCCCTCTACTAAGAAGGGGGCTCCTGAAAAAATGCTTGAGCATCCCATTGACTTTAATTGGGTTCTTGAATATTTAAAGCGACTTTCTGCCCACCCCAAACCGCCTGTACCTTCAGATAGCTGCTTTAAATCCAAGATCTGTCCTGGGGTCCGGTGATGCAGTTATTGTCCTAAAAAACAACTTTTAAACTTGCAGCCCTGTGCCAAACTGGCGTGGCCTAGAGTGTGTGTGCATTAGGCTGGCACAACCTCTCTGTCCCTCCTCCCCGCCCTCCTCATCATTAGGAATACTCCAGGCAGATTGTCTTCTATTCATCAGCTGTGTGAATACTGCACATGGGCTGGATCATTAAGACACCTGTGCAGTGTTTACTGCAGAGGAATAGGAAAAATCCTGCCGGTGGCATTCCTAATGATGAGGAGGATGGGGAGGAGGGATGGAGGGGTGGTGCAAAGTTAGGGCACAGATACTCTAAGCCACGGCCGTTTGGCACAGGGCTGCAAGTTTAAAAGTTGTTTTTTAGGACAATAACTGCATCACCTGCCGAACGGACCCCAGAGCAGATCTTGGATTAAAGAAGGTACAAATGGTTTTGGGGGGGGGAGAGATTGTGGGTACAGAGTCGCTTTAAGTATTGAAAAATACTCCACACGAATAACGAGTATTCAAGCATTTTAGAACTCGCTCATCTCTACTTGCCAATGTAATAATTTCTATTGACTTTCTTACTCTTTAGTTAATAGTAATAGTTAGGTAATAGTTAATAATGGGGTTATCCTAAACTGCAACATTTACAGTATATCTAAACTATCCCTTGTGTGCTCTTAGATACCTACTTATCTAACTTCCCCCTTCTATAAAAACTGCCCCCCCCCCCCCCCCGAGAGACTGTGTCTCTCTTTTTATTGTAAAGTGAATGGAGTTTTGGTTTTGCCTGTATAATCGCAGTTTCTCCTCCACTTTCGACTTTGAGTAGCACAAAGAAACAGAGATGCAGAGCGCTGCTTCTACATTGTAAGCAGATGCATGGTGCTCGCCCTATGCATTGAGTACAGCACAACTACGCATGCACAGACTCACTACACAGAAGAAGATACCAACTATGGAACAATAACTAGAGTGAACTGCATATGCTCGGCCTGCGTGAAATTGAGTGCCGGAGGATGTATCCTCGAGGCAAAAACAAGCTTGTACCTTGGGGGGTTTTCTGGCATGAAATCAAATGTTTGTATATATTTTTTTTTTTTTTACAGTTTAGCTCTGGAAGAAAACGAGACTTGAATATAATTGTGAAAATCCCCGTTTATTTTTGTATTTCTATCATTTTATTACATTTTATTATATGAATTTATCTACCTTAATTTCAGTTATTGCAGTAATGCATTTTGTTGTAACCTTTTCAGTACGTTTATTTTTTATGTCGGAAAGGTTTGTTCAACGAAATGTTGAAATCTCAATTTTTACATCTATATTCCTTCAATTCAATCATCTCTTCTCAAAAAATAATCTCTGGATGCTGGTGATTCGGTTGCTAAAGATACAATCTGATCATGGGGTGATCCTCTAATGAAAGCAGGCATGGTGTGAGATATAAAAAACTACACACTTCAATATAATCCTGATTGTATTTCTCCAAGAAAGCACTTAACCACCCAAACAGAAAGTAAATCAGAAGTTTTTTTAGCTATATCACTGTTCAAACTGTTTGTATTAAAGGTATATGTCCATCAAAATTATTTCACATTTTAGCAAGCAATATGTGACTATGTGATATATTAATGGAACTAATAAAGTTCTCTTCTTAAAGGGAATTAATCAGCCCAACCGGGCTGATATGGTTTCCTGGAGCAATGTATAAAGCTCCTGCAGCAGCTGCGGCACATACCGGCCACGGCTGCAGCAGGAGCTTTATACCGGGGAAAAATGACTTTTATTCCCCCAGCGGGGAAGTATTCATCTGGGCAGCTCCCCGCCTGTGTCTAGTCACAGCGCTCTGCCTGTCAGCACGCTCCGAGAGGATGAATGACAGGCAGAGAGGTCTGTTACTGGCCTCTCTGTCAACTGGCCTCTATTTGTGTGACGGAGATGGCTGAAGGCGTTGAGTAGAGGTAGTTGTTCTTGACGAGTTTGGAAGTAGAGTAGGGTAGCATAAAGGAGAGGAGTTTGTCAAGGGAGTCCTAACCCAATATAGAAATTTGCTCTGCCGGAACTTGAGAGAATACTTGAAAGTGAGAAGTTATTTGTACCTGTGTATAGACTTCAGTCTTACCACCTTCTGCCCTACAGTGTCAAGTTACCCATCCTAATAGGGTCAAACAAGACCCAGCCTTGGTTACCTGGGTGAAGCTAAGTGTCCGAGTCTTTCCGGTTACCTGCACTGCGAGATAGGATATGTAGATCCTCTGGTTGCTTTGTCCTATCCAGGCTAGTTCTTCTTGTGCATCAGGATACTGCCCTGCCCCTTTTAGACTGGATCACAGCATGGGCTAGGTTGTTCCCAGACTCTTCTCCCTCTTGTAGTGTTTAGCACTGCATAGTAAATATAGTATAAGTACAGAAAGAACTAAATGTCTCTAGTTAAATCTGACCACACTCGTGTCTTAGACTAGAACTGAACTGACTTATCCCGGACGAGGGTCGTGGTAGAGCCAGGCCCTGGCTTGGCTACAGAAGGAATGTCTGCTCTGTGTGTCCTTCTCCCACAAGAATCTGGGTCAGAACTGACACTACACCTCCTCCCACTAAGTATCTTTCTACAATGGATGTGTTATCTACCCTGTAAGTGGTGGATAGGAATGTGTGCAAGAGAAAGAGATAGGCTGAGAAAAAAAGAGCATCTCCTATAGGGTAGCAAAGGCACATGGTACACATAAAACAATAACCCATTCCTATCTTCAGCTGTGCAATACATAAGAGCATACAAATAAAACACTGACATCTGGGGGTAAAACCTCAAAGTGCACTACATCACCACTTAATCTGGAGTGAGCAGCTTTTGTGACAGGTTTATTGGAGAAACACAAAACACCTGTGGTGGGAAACCACACAAGGGAGCTACCAAGGGCGCATGTCTGTGAACTTTGTCAGGGAACTGTGAAGACTTTACATAGGAGAAGATACCTGTATTCACAACTTTTGCATTTGAAGCAAGTGTATTATTGCTGAGAAAGTACATCATTTTATGTCTGCAAAGAAACAAAGGGATATCCATTTAAATTATATAAACCACTTTAATCCGTAAATTTGTGTTTTTTCAGTCTTGTCGGACCCATAAACCAAGAAAGTTTTTTTTAAAGTTACGAGTAATTTTTAGTAATGATGTAATCATTTTTACCCCACTGCTGTCAATCGATGCAGCTAGTTATAAAGTCATTTAAGACATCATTACATAGGAAAGTACTGTACGTTCCTTTGCTTTTGATGCGGATATAAAAAAAGTGTTCCTTCCATGTTGTCAGCTGAGACAGCACACATAACAGCGGAGCTTTCAGTGTTTTTTAAAAGTGACAGTGCGCGGTCCTGAACAATGAAAGAAACGCGTCTAAGAGTGGCACTACTGTTAAGGTTGCCATAGTGCACGCTGTCACAGATCTGTACTATGCTATATCAAAGTAAGACTCTCGGATTCAACTAGCGAAACATTTTTAATGAAGGAAAGTTTGAATTAGACATTCCCTTTTGTTTCTGCTTGAAGAAAGAGCATTGCACATGCTGTGTTTTTGTAGTGGTAGTAGTTCGGTATAACTTTATTCTACATTCTACATTTAGCTACAGCTACACTTAGCTACAGGGAGACTGCACAACCCACCAGGGTGCTGCCTAGGGCATACTTAATGTACAACCACAACTACAAAACCCAGAAAAAGGAGTAAGCCCATAACAATGAAGGCGCACACCCGGATAGTAGAAAAATGAGCAAATCTTTATTAGAAATACATGATCAATTATTACACAACAGCAATTAAACTAAGATCCCTATACATGATTAAAAACAATTAAAATCAAAACAAACATGGGAGGACCAGACAATATAAGGAAACCCCCAGGTCTACAACCCAATTACATGTATACAACAGACTTCCCCGATAAATTGACACTCATATACACAAAATAATGCCAATAAATATAGTGCTGTGTCTGAAAGTGCTAGTCAAAAAATATTTCACTACAATATACAAAAGCACAGATCCAAATACTACATGGTGTGAGAAACCAAATACACAAAATTAAATCTATGAACTATATAAGCAAACAAATCATATCACCATGTGCATAGGAAGCGGGAGAAAATTGGGGTGACCCATGATGCCCTACGCGTTACGTCCACCAGGAACTTCGTCAGAGGTAGGGAGTATCGTGTAGGGATCCTATTTATCCAGCATCAGATGGGCAAGACATCATTTCCGGCCTTAGTTCCACAGAATTCAGAAGGGCAGACTAATTCAGTGCCAAACTAAATATATACAGCGATCATATTCATAGAGGACAAGTGCCTCATTATCGATTTTGCGGATCGAAGATTGGCGGCCCATCTGATGCTGGATAGGAGTATCAGAATGCCAGTTTGTTACTAACTTGGAAGACTGTTTAGAAGGAAAATAAATTTTTCCCATGTTTTTGGTAGACATCAGTACCCGGCAGAATATATATGTTTCCTTTTGATAGATTTATGTAATTTATGGATGGTTACAATGCTAAACGTAAGTCCGTAAAACCGGAAGTGATACATTCTGCCCATAAGAAGCTGAATCGGGGCTCCTGCTTTTCCAGTCTCTTCGGCACACATGCGCAGTTTTCTTTATATGCTGCGGATGTCTACGATGACAAGCGCAAGCCTGTATAACCGGAAGTGATGCAACTTGCCCACAAGAAGCCGGATAGGGGCTTCTGGTTTTCCAGTCTTCCTCTGACACATGCGTAGTATACTTCTATACACGCCGTGGTTGCCATCTTGCTCCGGCCAAATAGGGCGTAGGATTATGATGTATTCAATTTACCAGGTATGCTCCAGATTAATTAGTATGTATTAAAACGTATGTGAACTGTGTATAAATAGGATCCCCACACGATACTCCCTACCTCTGACGAAGTTCCTGGTGGACGTAACGCGTAGGGCATCATGGGTCACCCCAATTTTCTCCCGCTTCCTATGCACATGGTGATATGATTTGTTTGCTTATATAGTTCATAGATTTAATTTTGTGTATTTGGTTTCTCACACCATGAAGTATTTGGATCTGTGCTTTTGTATATTGTAGTGAAATATTTTTTGACTAGCACTTTCAGAAAACAGCACTTTATATTTATTGGCATTATTTTGTGTATATGGGTGTCTATTTATCAGGGAAGTCTGTTGTATACATGTAATTGGGTTGTAGACCTGGGGGTGGTCTTATATTGTCTGGTCCTCCCACGTTGGTTTTGATTTTAATTGTTTTTAATCATGTATAGGGATCCTAGTTTAATTGCTGTTGTGTAATAATTGATCATGTATTTCTAATCAAGATTTGCTCATTTTTCTACTATCCGGGTGTGCGCCTGCATTGTTATGGGCTTACTCCTTTTTCTGGGTTTTATAACTTTAGCATTCATTACCAATTACTGGTTACATTTTTATTACATTTTTTATGATTTTTTTTTTGTAAATCCCTCCCCCCCTTGAAAAAAAGAATAAATTAAGGAATGTTCTATCTCAAGGGTCAAGGGGCCACAATAGACTTTTGACCTAATGCTCTAGTAACCTTTAAAGACACATTAGGGAGATTCGGCAGTGCCATTATAGAGGAAGTGTTGTTCTCAATTACACTAAGATGTCTATTAATGTAATCCCCAGCGGTAATGCATCTTCGTGGAAGAAAAAGAGTACGCTACTTTGCTTTTACAAATGCCAGCCTTAATAAATGTGTAATATCGTGCACTGTGCGAGCCTTGATGTTGAACATAACCCAGAAAGACATTGTGGGCCACAGGTTATACACGTGTGGCCTGAACATTAATAATAATTATAAGAAGAAGGAGAATAATAACTAAGTACTTAAACCACAATGACAATTCCTGTTTTATTAAACTTTGCATGTTCTATATAAACAACAATCTGATATTAACATTTCATATCATTTCTTTCTACCACTAAGGGATGCCACATTATGCTGCTGTATCATTAGTCATCTAAATGGAAATGACATAAATGCTAATGCAGTTTAAAAAAATAAGGCCCAAAAGATAATGAAACTAAAGCAAAGATGAAAATAAAAGGAAAGTCTGACAATGTGTTCCCGGAATCCATCTTTAAAATAAAAGTAGATCTCTTAGAGAAAGCCTTCCTTGCAAAACTACAATTCCCATCATGCCTAGACAGTCTGTGCTTAGCTGCAGCTGTCCAGGCATGATGGGAATTGTAGTTTTTTTTTTTTACAGCTGGAGGACTGAAGGTTCCCCATCCCTGTCTCAGAGACACATGTAAGCCTACTGCTTTAGTGACCCTAAAGATATTTGTTCATCCATTGATCTTTCTTTCCTGATCCATATTAGTAACTATGAGAAATGTCAAATAATGATGGCTGGATCACTAGGTCAGAGTATCTTCAAAATGGCAAGTCTTATAGACAGTTAATTTCTACCAAAAGTATTCCAAAAAAGATCAACTGGTTAACTGGAAATAAAGTCGTAGTTGTCAATGGCTCTTTTAGATGTGTGAACGTGCCCAAGCGTTATGGCTCATTGGTGTATATCTATCTGTCGCAGTGCCGTGGCTCGGGTTGCTGGAACTGATATTGGGCCTGCTGGTGGGTTCTGGTGTTTTGGGGGCTACTTGTCATAGTGGCCAGGAGTGGTAACACCAATCCCTGGACACACAACAACCTGACCTTGGTTAGGACTAAGGTGAGGTGTGAGATGTAGGTGCAACAACTTTCAAACTTTACTTTTCTTCTGTGGTAGTGGATAACTTTTGATCTTAAGACAAGCCCTTTAATGAGAAACACCAACTGACAGTAATCATGGAAGCATCAGTGTTCTCACACATCCTCACTGGTTTCAGGTCCGTAGACTACACTTTCTTGGTTGTGTAGCCTACTTCGCCAGCCCTTGACTAGAAACATAGGGTATACGTAGCTTGCCACATCAAATAAATTTCTTTACTCCCAGTTCATTGGATATTGTAAGTTCTAACTATCATTATACTATCAATTTATATGTATTTTATACACTACTTACTTTCTTTTTAGATCTAAGTGGGTTTTCATCTAATATCTGACTTGTATGTTACTAGGGAAAAGGACGCCATTTACCCACATCTAGACCAAGCTGGCTCTGTGGGGTTCTTACAAGTTGAGCACAAAAATGCCAATTTCTTTATATTTATTACCTGCGTCAATTTAATTAAATAAATTCATTACTCTTTTAATATTATATAGAAAGCTGTGATGTTGGCTAGGAGCTAATAAGCACTACAAAGGCCGAGTTATCGTAAACGAACTATTGAGAGTCCTCTGAAAGTGCTGAAATTTCTGCTGATATTCCCTTTGATATTTTGTGCACAGTAAGTGTAGAAAGATGAAGAGATAAATCATGAAACTGAATGTTCAGTAGATAAATTATCAAATTCATCTTCATCAAATGATGAATTGAGAAATATATTAAATGTGTTACTATAAGGGTCAGATGCTACCAGCTTTAAAATACTTGTTCATATAAAGTCATTGAGTTAATGTGAAATTTTAGGATGAAATAGAGATTACAGTGCTCTACAGAATGAACAGCATGTAGAAGGACTAGACACGAATTTTACATGGAACTTTTTGTTTGATTTTGCATTACGATAGCTCACTACATGGACTTGTATAGTAAAAAAGAATGCACAAGCCTAAAGGACAGAAATGGCCGCACATCGCACCCATTGTTGACGCGAAAGCTTGTTAAGCTACCTTAAAAACCAACATCAGACGTTAGTATATAATTTGATCAAACCATATTGCCTCATGTACAACATGCAGGTCTCTGATACACGAGTCCCTAACCGGTCAGTGAATGCCAACCCCGCAAAGCGTGCACAAGCAGGGAAGGGGGGCCACGGAATGGCCCTGCAACCCCAGTGTCACAGGACCAAACCCCAAGGGCCCCCCAAACCCCGCAGGCACCGCTTGTATCAGAAGACCTGCATGTGGTACATGAGGCAATATGGTTTGATCAAATTATATACTAACTTCTGATGTTGGTTTTTAATGTAGCTGAACAAGCTTTCGTATCAACCACGGGTGCAAAGTGCAGCCATTTCTGTCTTTTAGGCTTGCTCATATTTTAAGTATTCTGTCCCTTTTTTCATTGTGGCTGGAACTCCTCCTTGGTAAGACCCATGTGATCCTAATTAGCAGAAAGAAGCTGTGCACACATGGCAAGTACCTCCTTTTTTTCTCCCATTCTACCTGCAGGAGCAATGGTGGGAGGTAACAGCCTGCTCACACTTTTGTTGCTTGGTGGCCGCTTTCTCTGTGGCGGCGCCTGCGGGGTTTGGGGGGGGCCCTTGGGGTTTGGTCCTGTGACATTGGGGTTGCAGGGCCATTCTGTGGTTCCCCTTCCCTGCTTGCACACACTTTGCGGGGTTGTGCATACTAAAGAAGAAGTCCGGTGGATTATAGATCCTTTTATTATCCACGTTGGCTGTATTTCTCGGTCACTCGAGTCTGCTAACTGCTGTCTTATATCACAATCTGTCTCTGTTGATGAAAAAGAAAACACAACTTTTAGCTGTCACAACAAGATAAAATGTGTAAATGTCTCAGCTATGGAGGACTGTGACACCTTCAGCGTTATAATGAATCTCTTGGTAGCTTCCTTCATTCATTGTGTCTTCACACAGACTTTTAGTTTTTGAGGATCTTCTAATTTGGTCAGGTTTACATCTGTTATTAACATTACTGGGGGCTATTAGGGATTTGGAAATGATCTTGTGCCCAGTACTTTTCAAGGTTCTTTGGAAAGTTCCTCTAACATTAGGTGGATTTGTAATTGGTAAATAATTATACATTTGATTCTGTAGTGTTATATTTTATCGCTTTGTAGAGAATAGTTTTTACTTTAGGATTTTAGAATAGTTTTTTTCTGGTTATTGGCTAAATTAGACCCTGGTTATGGCTTTAAAGGGGTAGTGCGGCGGTAAAAAATTATTCACAGAATAACACACATTACAAAGTTATACAACTTTGTAATGTATGTTATGTCTGTGAATGGCCCCGTTCCCCGTGTCCCACCACCCCCACCCGTGTACCCGGAAGTGTAGTGCATTATACATACCTGATCCGTGCCGACACGCGTCCGCCATCTTGTGCCAAACGTCATCTTCGGCCGGCCCGAACACCTTCGATCTTCCCGAGTGCCGGCCGCGTCATCAGCTGCTCAGCCGCGATTGGCTGAGCATAACTGTGCTCGGCCAATCGCGGCTCAGCGGCTGATGACGCGGCCGGCACTCGGGAAGATCGAAGGTGTTCGGGCCGGCCGGCCGAAGATGACGTTTGGCACAAGATGGCGGACGCGTGTCGGCACGGATCAGGTATGTATAATACACTACACTTCTGGGTACACGGGTGGGGGTGGTGGGACACGGGGAAGGGGGCCATTCACAGACATAACATACATTACAAAGTTGTATAACTTTGTAATGTGTGTAATTCTGTGAATAATTTTTTACCGCCGCACTACCCCTTTAATATAAACTTGACAGCTACGCTTTGTAATACATAATGGCAATCCTAGTGGACCCTAAATGAGTGGTTCCAGTCTTTGGAATTTATGTATTTATAGGCTGGGTTGTATTATGATGATGTCACAGTTTTGTTAATTTCACCTATTGGGCCCCATTTATGTCAAACTAAGAAACTAGCCTTGATGTCTGTTTTTTTTTTCTTCTTTTTTCCAAAGCATTTTCAGCTCTAAAGGGTACAGGTTCTCACTAAAGACATCGGGGGAGATTTATGAAAGGGTATAAATATACACCTGGTGCAAACTGCCCACAGCAACCAATCACAGCTCAGCTTTTATTCTACCAGAGCTGTAAGCTGAGCTGTGGTAGCTGGTTGCTGTGGGCAGTTTACACCGGGTGTATATTTACACCCTTTCATTAATCTCCCCCATCCAGTTCTATGTTAAAAATGCAGTTTAGAAAAAAAAAATATTTCTAATCAACTGGTGCCAGAAAGTGTCAGACATTTGTAATTTATTCTATAAAAAAAAAAATCTTAAGTTTTCCAGTACTTACCAGCTGCTGTATATCCTGCAGGAAGTGGTATTTTTTCGAGTTTGGAGGAGAGCTTTTCTATGGGTATTTGCTGTTGCTCTGGACAGTTCCTGTCATGAACAGAGAAGGTCTTAGGATCCTATTACACGGAGCAATAATCTGCTGAAGCAGGCCGATTCAGGAGATTATCCTTCCGTGTAATAAAGACATCAATCAGCCAATGACAACAATCATGGGCTGATTGTGTCTTTTGATCCTGACTCGAGATAAGCGAATCGCTCATCTAAACGAAGTGAATCGCTTCATTTGATCAGCACTCTGCTCATCAAACTGACTGCCTTTCAGCGCTGCTGTGCTCCCTGCCACTCGACCTCGGGTGCTGGAGAAAAGCTGGGTCCAGTACTGGGTAACTGGGAGAGATGACCCAGAATTGGATCCAGCTTTTCCAGGTATCCTTCGCTTTGTGTAGATGATCAATTCGCTCATCTCTAATCCTGACCTAAAATCGACGACTGACGACTGTGTAAAGATAATAATAAATTATATACCTGTCCACACTCCCCGGTGCTTCTGCTCGCTCCACGGTATCTTCCTGCCTTCTGCCAGCTCACTCAGCCAATCAGTGGTCACGGCTGCCTTGGCCACTGGTTGGCTGAGCAGCCTGTCACTTCAGAGATCGTGTCTGTGGACAGAAGCCAGGAAGATACCAGGAGCGGGGAGAAGCATCGGGGAGCTAGGACAGGTATATTTATACTTTATTATTTCTCACTGAAGGACATCCCTAACTATATACATATACATATATATAGCCCTCGCCGCACGATAGTCGTGTCATGTAAATGAATGCCGATCTAGCAGATCGGCACTCCCTTACATTGCTGATTGTGCGGTCTAATACAGCCCCTAGAGCGTTCCCTCAGAGGGAAGAACACTGTGGGGGAGATCTATCAAGCTGGTGTAAAGTAGAATTGTCTCAGTTGCCCCTAGCAACCAATCAGATTCCACCTTTCATTTTTCAAAGAATCTGTGAGGAATGAAAAGTGGAATCTGATTGGTTGCTAGGGGCAACTGAGACAATTCTACTTTACAACAGTTTGATAAATCTCCCCCATTGTAGCTTATGGCTCTATAGTGATTAGGTCACACAACTGGGCATATATGTAATGTGGATTGGTATATTTATGGGCTATGTTGTATTTGTATAATGCGTGTGTTTGGTTGTACAATGGTGTGTTTGGTTTTAAATGAGCGTTCTACTTTTATTGAAATCTAAGTGAGAACATAAAAAGAAATTGATGCAATTGCCCACAGTATGAAATTCTGTAAGCCTCTATGAAGTAATAAATATTAGATATATTACAAGATCAAAGTTCAACTGATGAATAGATTTATATTTGAATGTGTGAATTCCATTGTCATGGATTCTTTCCGCACTGTATAGGCGTGTGAGCCTTGTTACTTCATGCTTAACAACATATCTGTTTGTGTAGAAGAAAGGGCTATGGTTCATGGTTAACAATGTGAAAACATGACATTCAGTCAACTTTTAAAGTGAAAATAAGTTAATGATGGAGAATTCTCATAGAACTTTAGTAGCCATGGTAACACATGATTCATGTACTGAATTTTTTTCTCGTAAATTCTGGTGTCCAAAAAAAAAAAGATTTAACTTTTATCACTTTATATACAGTATATAAAATAGTGTGTGTGTGTGTGTGTGTGGGGGAAGTAGTTTCACCCTTTAAAGCTATGTTCACACTGCGTAAAATAACGGCCATTATTTTCAATGACCGTTATTTTGAGGCCAAAACAACGGCCGTAGAATTACAATCGTACGGGCTAGTCGTGAAACTACGGCCGTTGTTTAATTTTGATTCCTAGCGTGATTATAAACGGGATGAAACAGGTCATTTACTTTAAATACTGCGCCCAGCCCGAGAAACCACTCAGAAATTTTTTTACATCAAAATCAAGTTTAATTCGGCAGATATAAGTTTTACGTTTGCGGCCACATTAAAATCTACGGCCGTTGTTGCAGTATTACCGGCCGGAAATAATTGACATGTTCATTTTCGGCCGTTATCTGATACATAGTGTGAATTCAACGGCTGTAGTTACATTGCATTGCAGTCATTATAGGGAACCTCAAAACAACGGCCGTAGTTTTGCGGCGCGGACAACGGCTGTTATTTTACGTAGTGTGAACATAGCCTAAGGGTACAAACCCACTTGACGTATTTGCTGCGTGAATCAGTCTTAAAAATAAGCAGGCAAAACGCAGGTTGGCTTTATACAATTATTCTGCGTTAAAATACGCAATTGCGTATTTTTGAAGCGTGAAGCTACACAGGCGTTTTTCACACAGGTTGTTAACAACTGATGCTTTGCTAACAACAAGCTTCACGCTTCAAAAATACGCAATTGCGTATTTTAACGCAGAACAATTGTATAAAGCCAACCTGCGTTTTGCCTGCTTATTTTTAAGACTGATTCACGCAGCAAATACGTCAAGTGGGTTTGTACCCTCAAGGTGTTTTCCAGACAGCTCACCAGTCACTGGTTAGTGACTCTATGACCAACAATAATCAGCTCTTCGGCACCCACACTACACAGTGAACGGGTTCGGAAGCGGTTGTCTCTGTTCACTGTGTAGTGCCCGGACCTGGTAATGCTGGGTTCTCACTGCGTTTTTGCAATCTGTTTAGTGTATACGTTTTATGGAAAAAATGTCATCCTGCTGCAAGAATGTAAATGCCGCCCCGCTTAACCCCCTGCCGCTCGGAACATACTTTTCCTAATCCACACTCCCACTGCATCTAAGGCTCCCCATCCCTGTAGGTCCCACTCAGCCAATCAGTGCAAGGCCTCGCCGCAGTCACTGATTGGCTGGGCAGGACCTCAGGGAGCCTCAGATGCAGCCAGAGCGTAAATTAGATTAAGTATCTTCCCTGCCGCAAAAGGTTAATGCAGCTGGCATTTACATACTCGCAGCAGGATGACAATCCCGCTACGTGTACGTATGTCATCTAATTGAAAATGACAGGGAAAGTATCTGCAGCGGATTTCGCTGTGAACTCGCAGCGTGAAATCCACTGCGGATCAGTATGAGTGAACCCACCCTAAGGCCATGTTCCCACTGCGTAAGTTTCGTAATAATCACGGTCGTTGTAACAACGGCCATGATTACTATGGAACTTACGTAGTGGTACTTTCTAAGGAATCCCGGCCGGGGTGTATATACATAGTATACACTCCGGCCGAGTACCCTAGCGGCGCTGCAAGAAACTGACATGTCAGTTTTCTGTGCCCACTATTCATTGATTAGCTGCCGCAGAAAACTTTAGATGCGGGTGTGCACAGATGCGCCCGCATCCAAAAGATCATCCGGTCGGGTACTGGAGTGATGGCCCGGATTGATCTTTTCTGACACCGGCCGTTCCGTCACACAGCCAGTTTATGGAGCAGTCGATGTCTTACAGAGTGGGAACATTGCCTAAAGGGGTTTTCCAATTAAAAAATACTTGTGCACTATGAGATCGCATCTGTATACCGGCTCCTCTGTTGCGAATCAAGCCATGGATCGGTAGGGGTCATTCTCTATGGAGTTGCCGGAGAGAGCCGGGTACAGTACTCGGATCTTTCCAGCGGCTCCATACAGAATGGGAAGCTGAAATGTAGTTGTATTTTGAAAATTATGGCCATAATTATCCAAATATGAACGTATTTTAGTCTTTAAATGACTACCATGCAGGAATCTGCCCAAAAACAAGACGTTGTGTGAACATACAGTAGCAATAGGCTATGTTCCCACTACAAACACACAAAAATGCAACAGCTCACCGCAATGGCAAGATACAGACCCACTACAGACAGGAAAATAGTTACAAGCAGTCCCCCCAACTGCTAAAAATTCCCACAAAATAATGAGGCTTTTTTTTACCATTTGCAAACAGTGTAAACCACCCCACCATGTAACGGTGGCCTCATACTGGGGCAGTCCTGCACTATACTATGGCCTCTTCATGGCATGAAATACGCCTATGCTTTGGGCATGCAAGATGCGTCTTATACTGGCAAAAGTAATTACACCACCTGGGTGGGATGGGTGGAGTGCACGACCAAGCAGAGGCAGCCACTCCCCCATCTGGAACACAGAAAAAAAGACAAGTTTGGTCATCTCTCCTAGAACATCATTCACACTAGGCAGGAACATGTTGCTATGGCTGAAATTGCAAACACACAAAAGCACAAAACGTTGTTACCACAGAAAGGCCGGCTTCACACTACGTAAAAAAACCCGGCCGTATTTCATAACAACGGCTGTATTTGCAAAAAAACTGCCGTTGTTTGCATAAATAAGGCCGTTCTTATGAAATACGGCCGTGTTTTTTTTACGTAGTGTGAACATAGCCAAACTGGGTTGCTGTTTTGCTCTGAAACTTACTGAAATAAGAAGCTTGAGGGAAGCTATGGCGCACACATGGGTAAGGTCTTTGCCTGTGTGCACATGGCCTTAGACATTGTAAGATCAGTGGAGACCTGGTGCACTGGTCTTGTATTATTGGTAAATAATCAAAAAACTTTGTTTAAAAAAAAGTAGTAAATTTAACAGTAAATAACAGCTGTTATGTTACAACATTATATGACATTATAGGAATAATGACCATTGTAATAAAGTAACGGTCATTATTTACCTTTAAATGACGGCCGTCCAATAAAAACGTCCATCATTTTGACGGTGCGTGAACATAGCCTGAAAATAAATGTTTAGCAATAGAATAATAAAGTATAATAATAAAGATATAATAATAAATGTTATGCTAAGGTAAAATGCATATGCACTTCCTATTTAAATTCTGTTCCAAAATATGTGGCAACACTTAAGAAACAATTTTCTTTCAGAGAAGCAATTATTAGTTTATCACAGCGTGAGCAAGTCTGTGCAAAAATGGCAATAACTGTACCGCCTGAATGCGTTACACATACAGAACATTCCATGAAATCCCTTACCCCAGCAATACAGGCCTGCTCTATATCAGTGTGTGTGTAACTGTGGGGCTCCTCTGTGTGATGCAGGATTTAACATAAAACACCTACAGCATATTAACTCTGCTGCTAGAAGGCCTCTATTCATGTATATGTGACATGCTTTAATATCCAACATGAAACATAAAAGCATTTACCAGAAACTAGCTGCGCTGTATACAGTATTTAAGAAGATTTAGGTATATTTAATCTTTGGGGTGTGTTCCCTTTTGGTGAATCTTAGTGTGAATATTAAGGAATTGGATTATGTGAAAATGTAAACCATGGTCACATCATATTTGCTCTATGTGTCTTTGAACATCAGAGGGTTATCCCCCCCCCCCCCCCCACACACACACCTGCCTTGATTAAAGGGGAACTCCAGGTAGAGGTTAAAAAAAAATGAAACTTCTGCAGAAGCATAAAGCATTACTTACCTATCTATTCCAGTTTTGAAACTACCAAAAATCCATTTGTTTGGTTCTGTTCTGTTTTGTGTTTCTGCACTTCCTGGTTTATCAGTTGTACACAGTACTACAGGTTCCAGAATGCAATGCTTTCCCTCAGCTGTTCATCACAGTCCTCCACCCTTTCCATTCCCCGCCCAAAGCTGTTGCAGAACATCTAGGCTGTGTTCACACATTGCAGTTTCATTGTGTTACTGAATTATTTGCAGTAATTTATGATTTCATTGTGGTCCCACCCACACAGCACTCTGTATTCTCTACCTGTAACACCACACAGCACGCTGTATTCTCTACCTGTAACACCACACAGTGCACTGTATTCTCTACCTGTAACACCACACAGCACGCTGTATTCTCTACCTGTAACACCACACAGCACACTGTATTCTCTACCTGTAACACCACACAGCACACTGTATTCTCTCTCTGTAACACCACACAGCACACTGTATTCTCTACCTGTAACACCACACAGCACGCTCTATTCTCTACCTGTAACACCACAAAGCACACTGTATTCTCTACCTGTAACACCACACAGCACACTGTATTGTCTACCTGTAACACCACATGGCACGCTGTATTCTCTACCTGTAACACCACACAGCCCGCTGTATTCTCTACCTGTAACACCACACTGTGCGCTGTATTCTCTACCTGTAACACCACACAGCACACTGTATTCTCTACCTGTAACACCACACAGCACGCTGTATTCTCTACCTGTAACACCACACAGCACACTGTATTCTCTACCTGTAACACCACACAGCACGCTGTATTCTCTACCAGTAACACCACACGGCACACTGTATTCTCTACCTGTAACACCACACAGCACGCTGTATTCTCTACCTGTAACACCACACAGCACACTGTATTCTCTACCTGTAACACCACACAGCACGCTGTATTCTCTACCTGTAACACCACACAGCACACTGTATTCTCTACCTGTAACACCACACTGTGCGCTGTATTCTCTACCTGTAACACCACACAGCACGCTGTATTCTCTACCTGTAACACCACACAGCACACTGTATTCTCTACCTGTAACACCACACAGCACGCTGTATTCTCTACCTGTAACACCACACACCACACTGTATTCTCTACCTGTAACACCACACTGTGCGCTGTATTCTCTACCTGTAACACCACACAGCACACTGTATTGTCTACCTGTAACACCACACAGCACGCTGTATTCTCTACCTGTAACACCACACAGCACGCTGTATTCTCTGCCTGTAACACCACACAGCACACTGTATTCTCTACCTGTAACACCACACAGCACACTGTATTCTCTACCTGTAACACCACACAGCACGCTGTATTGTCTACCTGTAACACCACACAGCACACTGTATTCTCTACCTGTAACACCACACAGCACGCTGTATTCTCTACCTGTAACACCACACAGCACACTGTATTCTCTACCTGTAACACCACACAGCACACTGTATTGTCTACCTGTAACACCACACAGCATGCTGTATTCTCTACCTGTAACACCACACAGCACACTGTATTGTCTACCTGTAACACTACACAGCACGCTGTATTCTCTACCTGTAACACCACACAGCACACTGTATACTCTACCTGTAACACCACACAGCACACTGTATTCTCTACCTGTAACACCACACAGCACGCTGTATTCTCTACCTGTAACACACACAGCACACTGTATTCTCTACCTGTAACACACACAGCACGCTGTATTCTCTACCTGTAACACCACACAGCACGCTGTATTCTCTACCTGTAACACCACACAGCACGCTGTATTCTCTACCTGTAACACCACACAGCACGCTGTATTCTCTACCAGTAACACCACACAGTACACTGTATACTCAACCTGTAACACCACACAGCACTCTGCATTCTCTACCTGTAACACCACACAGCACGCTGTATTCTCTACCTGTAACACCACACAGCACACTGTATTCTCTACCTGTAACACCACACAGCACACTGTATTCTCTACCTGTAACACCACACAGCACACTGTATTCTCTACCTGTAACACCACACAGCAAGCTGTATACTCTACCTGTAACACCACACAGCACACTGTATTCTCTACCTGTAACACCACACAGCACACTGTATTATCAACCTGTAACACCACACAGCACACTGTATTCACATATATTTAACTTTTAATGTACTTTTAATAGAAAACAAGTTTTTCTTATCCGGAGTTCCCCTTTAATACATCTCTCCCTGTTTGACTATAGAAAGGAATCTATAAATTAAGGACAGTGGGGCAACATCCTGATTGCTTGGGGTTCAAGTAACATAAAAAGTAATGACAGGTTCCCTTAAAGACCTCATACTTCTAATTGGGAATGGCACTCTTTTGTATCTGTGCATACTGTATCTAAGATTTCATGCAGAAAAATATAGGGGCATGCCCCACCCAAACCCGTATTATAACAGTCAATTATTATTACTATTTTTTTGTGGGAGCAGAGCCATAAATAAACACCATACAAATACCAGACAGCGGGCGCTAGCAAATTTTTCCTATATAGCTGCGGTCAAAATAATAAACATCCTATGCTTACCTGTCCCCGCTCCCCTAGTGTACTGCTGGAAGGGGTCTCAGTTATCCCGCTCGGAATGCAGACGCTTCATTTCGTAGACGGACTCATATCAGGAGTGAGAGTGCACTCAGCCAATGACTGATTGAGGCGGGACACCACCGCGGCTTGTGATTGGCTGAGAACACTGTCACTGCTGCTGCAGGCAGATGTCCGCCAGCAAGACACCAGGGGAGCTGGATAGGTAAGCACAGGATGTTTGTTATTTTCTATATGACCACTGCTATATAATGTAGGAAATAGTTGCTAACGGCCGATGACCACTTTCAAAATCAACAGATCAAAGATTAAAAATTTGTTAAATACTCCAGAACCAGACGGCAAAATAAGGAATGGACAGCACTGTTACAATGTGCACAGTGACAAAGATCTTTTTATTGACTCATTTTAGTGCAATGTGTGCAAAGAAAGCTGTTTTTCCTTAGTCTTTAATTTTGCACATTTTTAGATTCAGAAAACAGACCCATTTATACCTCCCTGTATAAGTGTCATTTGTTGCTTTTATTTTACAGAGTGTGAACCTAGCCTCAATGCACAGTCCAGGCACTTTAGATGTAAATTCCTTATCTAGTCATCTACAATTGAAATTCTTCTATCAGTATTTTAAAATCAAACATTCCAAGCAGCTTTGGATATGAGCTGCAGTGTTATCTGTGGGAAATGTTTTCCTCTTTATACAAAATGAATATTCAATGTAATTTTATTTTATTCTTTGCTGACAAACTATAACTGCTGGACATCTTAGGAGTTTCCTAGTATTTATAGCTGGCCTGGTGTTATTTTAATCTAACAAAAATTGGACCATTGTACAAGGCAAACACTTTAACCCCTACTTCCCCCATAGACCAGTCCTGTCAAACTCTGGCCCGCCGGCCAAATCTGGCCCGTGGTGCCATTATTTTTGGCCCGCCATGCTTTTCCATTGCTGTGTTAAATTTGGCCCACCGGACGCTGCAGCAGATTATAATATGGGTGGTCCATAGAGTTGCTTGGACCACCCTTATTATAATCTCGTAGGCCGCAGGCAGTTTTTAGCCTGTGGCCTAGAAGTATCTCAATAGTGCCCCAACACTGGCAATGTGGTGAAGTCATCGCCTGCATCCTCTGACGAGCACCTCCTGCAGCCTCTGGAGTCCAAGCTAAGGGGGCAGTAGGGGCTGGTTTCTATTTTAGAGACTATTCTTGAGGACTGGCTTCTACATAAAAGACTGTTGGAGAGGGCTGGCCACTATATAAGACTACTGGAGAGGGCTGACTACTATAAAAAAAACTATTGGGGTGGGCTTGCTACTATATAAGAGACTATTTTAGGGACTGCCTTCTATATAAGACACAGTTGTGGAGGTCTGACTACTATATAAGCAACTATTGGGAGGGCTGACTACTATATAAGACACTATTGGGAGGGCTAGCTACTATATTAGACACTATTGGGAGGGCTAGCTACTATATAAGACACTATTGGGAGGGCTGGCTACTATATTGGGGACTTAGGAGGGCTGGCTACTATATAAGACACTATTGGGAGATCTGGCTACTATATAAGACACTATCGGGGGCTGGTTACTATATGGGACACTATCAGGAGCGCTGCTACTATGTAGCTCTCTAATAGTAGGCCTGGCTAGTATGTGGGCACTATTTGGGGTGGCTACTACATGGGGCACCATTCTTGGATTACCTACTGCTTGAGGGATATAATGGGAAACTTTCATGTCAGGAAAATTACTTTAGGATAGGCAGTGCCAAGAACGCTGCATGCAATTTTCATTAAATATCATGGTTGGCCCACGACTTTGTCTAATTTTATAATTTTGGCCCACTGTGTATTTGAGTTTGATACCTGTGCCATAGACTGTAAGCTCTTGCAAACAGGACCCTTACTTCTATTGTTTGAATTGCTAAATTGTTACTATGCAATGTCTGGTATCCTCTTTACATGTAGTCCTTGTAATGTGATATTAAAGGGGTTGTCCGGCGAAAAAAATTATTCACAGAATAACACACATTAAAAAGTTATACAACTTTGTAATGTATGTTATGTCTGTGAATGGCCCCCTTCCCCGTGTTTCCCCCCACCCACGCTAGACCCGGAAGTGTGGTGCATTATACTCACCGCATGTCGTGTCGTCCACGGTCTCCGATCGTCAGCAGTGACGTCTTCTTCGTAAGTTCGGCGGATCTTCCCGAGTGCCGGCCGCCCTCTGCAGCGTCATCCGAAGCTCAGCCGCGATTGGCTGAGCATAACTGTGCTCAGCCAATCGCGGCTGAGCAGCTGATGACGTGGCCGCGTCATCAGCCGCTCAGCCGCGATTGGCTGAGCACAGTTATGCTCAGCCAATCGCGGCTGAGCGGCTGATGACGCGGCCACGTCATCAGCTGCTCAGCCGCGATTGGCTGAGCACAGTTATGCTCAGCCAATCGCGGCTGAGCTTCGGATGACGCTGCAGAGGGCGGCCAGCACTCGGGAAGATCCGCTGGCCTCCCGAAGAAGACGTCACTACTGAAGATCGGAGACCGTGGTCGGCACGTGACAGGTAATGTATAGCGCACCACACTTCCGGGTACACGGGTGGGGGTGGTGGGACACGGGGAAGGGGGCCATTCACAGACATAACATACATTACAAAGTTGTATAACTTTGTAATGTGTGTTATTCTGTGAATAATTTTTTTCGCCGGACAACCCCTTTAAATTGAACAAGCTGCACACCCAAATAGTCTTAATAAAAACTCATTTTATTGTATATACAGTACAGTATAAATATAACATACTTCATCCCCAAGAAACTCCCACATGAACACAACTTGTCAGGGCCATGTGATTTACAATCCATCAGCCTAAGTGAAGACTGAACAAAAGGCCTGAACTGGCGATCCTTCCCCCTGGGGAGTCACATGCTTGGCAGTTAGGGTACTATTACACAGGCCGATGAAGGCCTGATCAATATTGTAAAAGAGCACCAATAATCAGTAAGCAAGGGCTGCACAGATATCGTTAGCGATGTCCGTGCAGCCCTTGCCCAAACAGTTAATACTTCACCTGTCCACACTCTAGGTCTTCTTCTTGTCTGCATGCGGTGCCAGCCAGTGATTGGCCTGTCGGCTCTGACAGGCTGGACTGAAGCTGCAGCGCACAGTGCAGGGACACATAGAGAGCGCAGGAGAAGTATTGACTGTTTGGGTAATCGTCAATCAATGATTTTAGGTCTGGTCCTTATGAAATTATCGTTTCATCGGCTGATCATTATTTCTATTACACAGAGCGATAATCGATTAGGCCCATTATCACTCAGTGTAATAGGCCCTTTAGACTGTCACTCAGCATCTGTCTCCCATGCTGGAATCCTGACCTGATCCTGCAGAAACCTCTGACCATGGCGGTTTAGCTCCTTACTTGTCGCGGTCAAATCATGATCACAGCATGTAAGGAAACTGTTATATTTGGTATCACCATATCTGTACGACCCCCATCTATGAAAGAATATAACAATTTATCCAGCTTTGTACACTTTTTTCTTTTTAATGCAATCAAAAAGTCATATATACCCCAAAAAATGTACCTGACTTTCTGCAAAAATAAATAAATAAAAAAAAAAGGTCCCACTCAAGAAAATAATAGAACAACTCATGGGTATTCAATGTTGCTACACAACAAAAATGTTTTAAGGGGTGTGTTCACATGTACAGGATCTGCAGCAGATTTGATGGTGCAAATTTGAAGTTGCAGATTCAAAGCAAATATTCAGTTTCAAATCTGCGCCATCAAATCTGCTGCAGATCCTGTACATGTGAACGCACCCTAAAAGTCAACCTCCTCCCACCGCTGCACTTTTAACGTCATTGCAGCAGACATGCACATCAATCATAGCCCGGCACCCACTGCAACTGTTGGGACTAGAGCCACGCTCCGGTCCTGACAGCTAACCCTCCAGATGCTGCTGTCAGTGCAATTGCAGCATCTAACAAGTTTAAAAGAGAGGGAGGAATCTGATTGGTACTGTTGGTACTATGGTATATTATACCTGCATCAGGGGACATCACAGTGGAACAGTAAAAAAAAATGTATAAGGAAAAATTCACTGAAAACATAAACTTTCCCATTGTAAAAACAGCATACTTGTACATATTTACATATATGCAGGGCCGGCCTTTGGGGTGTGCGAGCTGTGCGGTTGCACAGGGCGCTCCACTCCCGGCCAGCTAGGGGGCGCTTCGGCAGACAGAGAGCTGCACTGCACATCTAACTCAGATATAGAAGTTAGATGTGCTGCCTGTTTGCCGGGGCGCCCCCTAGCTGCCCTCCTCCCCTGGTTCGGTCTGGGCGCTCCTGCAGACACACAGCACATCTAACTGCTGTTACTAAGTTAGGTGTGCAGTGCAGCTGTCTGCCGGAGCGCCCCTGCCTGGTGGTGGATACTGTGACCGGCGTCTCTCTGATAACAGGGTCTGTCTCATCTGAGAGGAGAGAAGAGGGAGAGGACCCTGGGGCTTCCACCAGATTGTGGAAGCTGTGTATAACCCTCCGGATTTCCTGGCCTCCTATTACAGGTGCATGAATGAATGGAGAACATGCAGCTTTCTAGTATATGCTGAACATTCTCCATTCATCTCCTGCTTTCCTCCGAAGCTTCCTGCTTCCTCCACTGTCGGGTCAGTGAGGAGGGGGAGGGACTAACAGTACGGCAGCCTGATGGGGCCAAACAGCAGCTCTGTACCCGGAAGCCTCATGCTGCCTGCTCTGTGCTGTGCCTTCCCTGTCTTCTCCTCTCTGTGGCCCCCTCATCTCCTCTCAGTGGCCCCCTCCTCCCCATAGTGCTGCCTGTGCTGACCCCCCCCCCCCTCCTCCTCCAGCTGCATTCCTGTCCCTGCTCCTGACCCCTCCATAGCAGCCTCATATTGGATGGAGAAGATCTGACAGGTGAAGGAATTGCATGACAGATCCAGCCCAGAGGTCAGTGTATTTTATGATTGTGTGTAAATGTGTGTGATTCTGTATGTAAGTGGTGTGTAAGTATGTGTGTGTGTGTGTGTGTGTGTGTGTGTGTGCCTATTGTATGTGTGAGAAGTAGGAAGATATGTTTGGGGTTGGGGTAGAGTCACTTGTGGTTTCTCTGCTGCAAATTTTGCACATAAAATATCTGTGTGCTAAGTCTGCCCCATATACAGGAGCAGCAGAGGGGATGAGAAATCCCACCTATACACTCAAAGGCTAGGTTCAAACAACGTATATTTTCGTAAAACCAGGGCCGTTGTATAACGGCCGTGATTTATACAAAGATATAAGTTACCTTGCTGTGTATGGGATCCCAGCCGGACTGTATATACATAGTATATTTTCCGCCCTGGATCCCTAGCGGCACCGTAAACAACTGACATGTCAGTTTTCTGCAGTCGCTATTCATTGAATAGCAGTCACAGAAAGCCATGTCAGTGGCCACTATGGAGCGAGCGGCTACTGCTGCTCGCTTCAAAGTGTGTTGTGGGGAGTTCTGATGCGGGCGCGTACGCATGCGCTCGCATCAGAACCCTGTGGCCCTAAAGATCATCTGGCCGGTACTGCTGTAGTCAGTCATGGAACGGCCGGTCTCTTGCAAATTGTACACATAGCCAAACACAGCATGTCAGTTTTCATCCGGGAAATACAGTGGATTTATTGCGGATTTTCCCATTTAATTGCTAAGGTTGTCAAAATATGCAATAAATCCTCTGTGCTGCACATTTTCCTGTAGAAACACTGCAGATCCACACTGCTAACAGATAACGGCGCAGAGAAAGGTATAGAGCTCTGGTGAGATCACATCTGGAATACTGTGTCCAGTTCTGGAGACCTCACCTAAAAAAGGACATTGATAAAATAGAACGGGTCCAAAGACGAGCTACAAAAATGGTGGAGAGTGTGCGGCATAAACCATATCAGGAAAGACTTAAGGATTTGAATCTGTATAGTCTGGAGGAAAGACGGGAAAGGGGGGACATGATTGAAACCTTTAAGTATGTTAAGGGACTAAATAAGGTTCAAGAGGGGAGTGTTTTTAGTAAAAAACTGAGCTCAAGAACAAGAGGACACAGTGAGAGGTTAGTTGGGGGAAAGATCAGAAGCAATGTAAGAAAATATTATTTTACTGAAAGAGTAGTAGATACCTGGAACAAACTTCCAGCAGAGGTGGTTGGTAAATCTACAATAACAGAATTTAAACACGCCTGGGATAGACATATATCTATCCTAAGATAATAAGGAAGAAAATACTAAAAGGGTGGACTAGATGGACCCAGTGGTCTTTTTCTGCCGACAATCTTCTATGTTTCTATGTTTCTATCCTGTTGGCACTGTCCATTTTTCAAAACACCTCTTAGTTCGCCCGTTTCTTCTTGTCCATCGACCCGATCTATGCACTAGAAGCAGATCCGGCACCCCCAGTGTAACACTATCCCCTCCCCTCAGCGATGCGCCTCCATCAGGATGAAGTCTGGCCGTGTCCCCAAGGGGAGGGGATATTGTTACACTGGGGGCGGAGGGTCCACTTCTAGTGCATAGAGCGGCCTTCTGCACATGAAGAATCAGTGGCGGAACTGGGCAGTGTTTAAAAAAAAAAAATGGACGCCATCACCGGATCTTCGCACCAACACTGACCAGGTTCCTTAAGGGGTTAGAACACATTTGGACACACATGGGGATTAGATTACTACCCACACCATGCATTAAAATGTAGTAGATGGTGGGGGTTGTAATTGAATTGTCATGTGGGCCCAAATGTGTGAACAGGCCAACTGCCCTGCTCTGGTGGTCCAGTATATAGACCACCAGTACATAACCTGTGACTAGTATACTGGTGGTCCCAGGACCTGACTAACAGACCTGGAGGTTGCTTTGTGCATAATGCACCTATAGTAAAGTTGACTTCAAGTTGTGCATTTTTCTAATGTAATTTACTTTTGAGTTAAGCGACAGAATATGTTTTTGATCGCTGAGTTTCTCTGCCGTGCATAACTAAGCAAAGGAGACACAGCTCTTCGCTCCATCAACATTGCACTGGTCTCCAACGCTTTGTAATTCTATGGCTCTGGGTCTCATGCTGGAGGCGGGTGATATGGAGACAGTGGAAGGCTCTTCCCCTAATGCATACGTGTGCTGGGGTGAATGAACGGCTGCTCAGAATTCCGGTGCCAAATTCTAAAATAAGGTTTATTAGTAAAGTAAATATTGTGCACAGTGCAGCATATGGCATATATATACATATATATATATATATATATATATATATTATATGATTGTGTGTGGCATATGACATGTACCCTGTGTGCTGGCCGAATATCAATGCATTACTCTATACATACACATAATATATATCTATACATAATATTTGTCCAGCATATGGGCCATTGTATATCATGGGATGCCCACAGCTGTGTGTTTTAAGCCTTACGGTACTCTCACATATACCATATCTGCTACAGATTTTACAGAGGCTTTAGGTGCTTTCTGTGATCTTTACTGCTTTAGAAATATTACAAGACTGATAGCTGATATATTATATGACTACAACCCCCAGCATACCCTGATAGCTGAAATAGAATAGGGCAATTTTAACAATTATTTAAAAACCGTAAACTTTTATTTTATTATTTTAAGGGTATAAACCCACACACCGTATATGCTGCGTATTTACTGCTGCGATACGCAGCAAATATGCAGCAAATACGCAGCAGATTAGATCTAAATAACTGAACACAGCATCAAATCTTCACCATCAAACTGCTGCGTATTTGCTGCGTATACGATGTGTGGGTTTTTACCCTAAAACTAAAGGTCGTTGTAGTTGTGTGTATGGGGGTAGTTGTTTGTGTGGCTGGGGGCTGAGGGGGTAGTTGTTTGTATTGCTGGGGGTCAGTTGCGCGTCTGGAGGGGTGGGAGGCTGAAGCAGCTTTATGTTACCTTGGGGGGGGGGCGCCGAAAAAAGGTTTCGCACAGGGCGCCATTTAACCTAAGGCCGGCCCTGCATATATGTAACTGTGTTTCATGTTACAATCCCTTTAAACCCCCAGGACATCTACAGTTCACACTTTCTCAGCGACACTGACACATCTGTTTAACATTATACCCGTTGTATAAGTGTTTCATTGCAATAATCCATTCGTTTTCCACATGATGCCTGGGAGAGTTGGCAGACATATACCGACATCTAACGATAAATGCGCTAACATAAGTTGCTAATATATACAACGCCTTAGGACTATTAATTATAATCATGTTTGAGTATTCTTAAGAATGAGTGCAGCCATGTGTGAAGGATATACAGAATCACTGCAGCTCCATACAGTGCCATATTATATTGCTGTTCTCGGCAAGAAGCAGAGCATTGTAGTATGGTGTTCAGTGGACTAGAACACAATTTTTTACTGTCTGATTTACTATGTATCTTAGTGAAATCATAAGGCAGTACAGTAGGGCCTCATAGATGTTTATGGGGGCCAAATTAGGGTTTGTCCTTCTTAGAGGCTGAGCGGGGCTGGAGTATGCTTCTATGCATGAGACCTAAATGTGAAGCGCACAGGAATTATAATGCTGTAATATCTGGCCATTAACATGACAATTTATAATTCTAAGGGGGGTACCCTCACACATAGTTTTTTTGTGCCATTTTTACGCCATAAAAAATACGCCACAAAAAACACCAATGCTATGCATTGCATTTTTCAGGCATTTTTGCAGAGCCTGGCACTTTTGTAGCTCAGTGTGCCAGGCTCTGCTGTAGAACGAAGACATCAGTTTGAGTGCCAATAGGGCCCTCCTTCACCCTCCAGCACTGCACCCATCCTAGCAATTAACCCCCTTTCTTGCTGGGATTGGTACATTGTGACATCAATGTGGCCCCCATAGGGTTAAGTGAGGATTGCATGCATCCTCATTTAACCCCCTAGGGGCAACATTGTATAGTCTTGCACACAAAGGGTTAAGTGTGAATGTCATGTTAATTGCCCCCCCCCCCTTCCCTGCTGGGATGTGTGCAGTTCTGAGGGGAGAAGGGGGGCCCTATTGATACTCACCCCAACGTCTTCTTGCTTTAGCAGAGCCTGGCACACTGAGATACAAATGTGCCAGGCTCTGTGAATCATCGGCTGTAACCAAGACATTAGTGCAGCCGATGATTGGAGATGATAATAGTGCGTTTACACAGAGAAATTTATCTGACAGATTTTGGAAGCCAAAGCCAGGAACAGACTATAAAAAGAGAACAGGTCATAAAGGAAAGATTGAGATTTCTCCTCTTTTCAAATCCATTCCTGGCTTTGGCTTCCAAAATCTGTCAGATAAATCTGTCTGTGTAAACGCACCATAATGCTCCAGCGTCAGAGTCACTGCTCCAGCCGCTAATTAGAAAAAGACCGGGAGAAGACCAGAGGGTAAGATAGAACGCCACAATTTGCAAAAAAAACACCAAACCCTCAGCATGCTGCGTTTTGCAAAAACTGCCACAGAGCCAGAGAGGAGAGGAAAATGGCAAAAAAAAAAGAAAACACCATGGGGACATTTTTTAAGCCCGGTGTTTTTTGCACCGGGCTTAAAAATGTTCCCACAGCGCCGATAGTACGCAGATTTATGTAGAGACGAACTGCCTTTACATAAATCCTGTGCGCACAGAGGGAAACTTATGCCAGCTCTGAGTTGGCGTAGGTTTCCTTATCATTTTTCTGTGCAAAAATCATAAATTCAGCGGACCTAGAGTCCACACCCCCGTTTTTTATTGGCGTTTTTACTAAAAATAGAGACAGTGTGAAGGCAATTTTAGTTATGTTGACCTGCATTAGATTTGGAGTGCAAGGAGGAACTCCTGTATAATATCCGACACGGTTATCTACCGATAGTTTGGTCATTGGTCAGTATTAGAGATGAGCGAGTAGTGAAATATTCGACTTTCAAGAATTCGAATCGAATAGGCACCGATATTCGACTATTCGAACGAGTATTCAATCCCATTATAGTCTATGGGAAAAAAATTCTCAGCACTTGGAAATCAAAATTCGACCATTTGGAGGTCACCAAGTCCCCCATGAAACCTCCCTAAACGATGCCAACACCTCTCAATGACACTGGGATATTAGGGGGAGCATGCCTGGGTGCACCCAACATCCTAAAATCGCAGTATAATGCCACTCTCGGCAGTTGCAAAGGAAAAATATTTGCGAACGCTTTACAAACATTTATAGCAATGTTCACACATTTTCTTTGTATTTCTTGCGCAGTGTTATGGCCCTATTCCACGGAACGATTATCGTTCGTTTTCGGACGATATCGACCGCTACGGACGATAATCGTTCCGTGGAATAGAGTGCAACGATCAGCCGACATCGTTCATGTCGGCTGATCGTTGCAGTCGCTTGTTTTTCAACATGTTGAAAAACAAGCGACTGATATAGCAGCGATCTGCTGCCGTCGCTCCGTTGAATAGGAGCATCGTCAGCAGACGCTGCTATATCCTATGGGCTGCCCGGACGATCTAGCGATCCCCCGGGCAGCCCCCCCGCAGCTCCCCGCCGCCCTCTCCTGCACTCACCCGCTCGCTGCAGCCGCGATGAATAGCGGCGGCAGCGAGCGGCGAACGAGGAGCAAACGAGCGCTGACAGCGCTCGTTTGCTCCTCCAACGACCCGTGGAATAGGGCCATTACATACATGATTTCAATGTGCGTCCACAGAGCGTCATGTTATTTGCGCGTATCACGCGTAATGCTGTATGAACGTTACTGGAACAGTATGTATGACGTGCCTTTTTCTGGGCTACTGGAACAATATGTATCACGTGCCTTTTAGTGGGCTACTGAAACAGCATATATCAAGTGCCCTTAGTGGGCTACTGGAACAATATGTATAATGTGCCCTTAGTGGTGTTAAACAGGGACACTATAAGTCACTTGTACACACAGGGTACTGGAATGAATACAGCTGCTGATGCAGCTGTATGCGCCTCACTACTCGATTGAATTCAAATCTTGCGAATACCGCAATATTCGATCGAATACCTACTCGATCGAATCATCTTTGCTCATCTCTAGTCAGTATACCTTGTGTATTTTGCTTTTATTTACCTACATTTATTGGCAGGCGAGCAGTTATACAGGTGTGTGATCTGCTGTTACATCCAGGACCTAGTGACTTAGGGAACCAACAATGTCTCATAAAAAGACATCTGTATTATCAATGACACTAGTAGAGGCCCCTGGAGTTTGCACGTCCACTTGTTGGGAAGTGTATTTGACAACCTTTTGTGTGGTTCCGCTGCCTGTTATATGCGCATTGTCCTATACCTCAGTCATTTCTGCTCATTTTGCCAATTTAGAATCTGATAAAATTTACTCCACTTTTGCAGACAGAACTGTCAGCTGGCAAAAACAACATGTTCTATAAATGTGCCCCATTGTATTCCAAAGAGCTGCATATAGTAATCCTTCAGCCTGAAACAATGAATATACTGGGTAAATCGGATGCTCCTCTAGCTGGAGACACCAGCTCGAAACTGATCAATGCTTCTAGTGTATTTAAAGCAATTTCAACTTTTTTTTATTTTTTTTCACGGGAGGGAATTGAGAGGATCTAGTAGCAATTTCCAGATAAGGGTCAGTAGCAAATCAAATGTTTTAAGCCACTAGAGATCTGCTGTCAAAGTGTATTTTTCACATCGTTTCACTACTTGCTTGAAAACATTGGTTGTGTTGGAAACCATAATGAATTTCTTTGCAGTCTTTGCAGTCTGTACCCTCATATAGTGGATAAGCACCCTTTGTGCCACCACATAGATGTCCTAGATACACTGATGTTGAGACACGTCATGGTGTCGCTGTGGTGTTTTGGTTGATCTCCCTGAGGTCAACCAGTGTCCTTACTAGGCGTTGCTCCCACTAGCCAGAATCCTACTCCACACTGATGAGGGGCACCCCCTCCCCCCCCCCAAAAAAAAACAGCTGTCTGTGGATTGATATCTAGCTTGGGTGGTTTCCTTGACTGGAGACATTCTTTGGCTCGGTTATTCCTTCCCGTAGGGAGGTCTGGCCAGCTCATTGACATTGAAAAACACGTGCGGTGTCTTAGCAGTATTTTTGAACATACCATATAGAAGACAGCACCAATATAGTACTTAGGTCCCCACTGTGAGTCTCATACAGAAGTTAGGTCCCTATGTCCCCTGTAGGTAGTCACCCCCTTGTAGGCATCCCCCCAGTATGCAGTTTTCCCTATGTAGGCATCCCTTCAGGGTACCCCCCGGTAATTAACTCCTCCTACCCAGGAAAACATCCCCTGAAGGTAATCCCATTGTTACTTAACTCCCCTTATATGTAATATAGTTGGGACTCCACAGTAGACATTCTCTTGTAACCTCCCCTTCCATCATGTTAGGCATATCCTCTGTTTTTTAACCCTCCCTCAACCATCTCCCAACTATGTAGGCACCCCCCCCCCATTTGTATTTAAAAAAAAAAAAAACAAAGCCATACTTACCTGCCTTCAACACTTTCCCGGCGACTTAGTTCCCACCCTCTTGTGGCCAAAATACTGCCTGCAGTTCCAGAGGTACTGTCAAAGAAGAGAGCCAATGGTTACTCCCTCCCTGTCAGTGCACTATTTAATTATAAGAACTCATTTGATGCATGGGGGGTGGGGAGTGGAGCTATCCCAGGGTAGGCCGGGGGCAGACCTTCCCGGGACATACCCAGGACATTATTTTGATGGGACTGTCCAAAAGGACAAAACCAGGACAAATCGCTCTAAAAATTGAGTTTATTTATTTACAAAGTAAAAAAGTAGAGAATTGTGATGTTCATTCTGTATGTAAATTGCCTTCCGCCTACCTGAGAATCGGCATCAGCAAATATTCACAATGGAAATATGTTTGCATCTAATTCCTGGGAATTTGTTATATTCATGCAACTATTTTTTATCTGTGTCTGATAATATGTAAATAAAAACAAATATGGGCCACAGATCTCAAACATTAACATTCAATACAGATTCAGTTGGAGGGATATTCTCATCATCTAAACATTGAGAATGCAAAAGAAAGCAACTTTGCAAAATTGCTTTCTTCTTGATTTTGGCTCCTTTCTCTCCCTATAGTGTTCACAGCTCATTGCCTAAGTTCCTGACCACTCTCAGAGTCATGGGCTGGCTTTGACATCACAGGGTGGGCAGGAGTTTTGGGAGCTGGTAAGTATGTTTTTACTCTCTCTGGGTATGTGCACACTAAGTAATTTTGACGGAAACTGCGTTGCGAAATTCTCAGCTCACGCCCGTTTGCGGACTGCGGAGGGCGCCCGTGTCTTAGACTCCATTCTATGCATTAGAAGATTCTTTTATCCGTCCAAAGAATGATCAAGTTCAAGAAAATATATGCAGGAACAGCATAGAACCCCACAGATGGGTCTCGGCCTCCAGACCAGGTCCTGGAAAGTTCTTCAGCAGGGGTAATCTCTTTTTTTCTGTGCTTTCTCTCACTTTGACTAAACCATAATTCACCCCATCTGCTCTACCTCACAATTAATATCTCTCACCGAGCTGTCTAATTGAGGGAAACACATCAAGAGACACAGAATCTAACCTCTGATAAGTTAGTGGAATAGAGGTGGGGCAACTGTGAGGGTCCCAGGTCAGGGATTGGATCTCAGTCAGCTTTACAGGCAGTGGTATACAGAGAAAATGACATGCAATCAGCCACATAGGCAGTTAACCTTTAACAAATTTTTCTTCAACTGTGCCATCTAGTGCATATAATATAGTGAGACATCTGGTGGTGGGAGTACAGAATGCGGGCTTTAGCCCATAGCATATACACTTAACAGTACTGACCTAAACACAAAATTGGTTCAATGAGAGAGTTAAAGGAGAATTTTGGTGATTTAAAAACATTTTCAAACGGCAGGGTCAGGGGGAACATAATAGACAATCATTAAGTACCTTTCCCTGTGACTTTGCAGCATGGATTGCCAGTCCAAGACTCCTGCCGGGCTCCAGGATCACCTTCACAGCTGACGTCACGACCCGGTTGACGGACCCCTCACTCAGCCAGTTAGTCCAGTGGGGGGCCCAGAGCCTGTGAGAGGCATGGGCATGGGGAGAGGTAATTAATAATTGTTTATTATGTTTCTTCTGCTGACAATTTTTTTTAAATCAATGGAATTCTCCTTTAATGGCAGTATGTGGATCGTCACAGCAATGTTAAGAAAGGGTTCTTCAAATGAAGGAGACAGACGCAGCCAGTTACAAACACAATAAAGTTTTAGGTTGCGGTGAAGCAGATACAAAACACTTGACAGTTCTGCACAGAGACACCTATAGCTTGAAGAGGTTCCTCACCCAAGTAGTGGAGGTACTATTTTTAATGCTTATTTAGTTTCCAGTTGTCGGCATATCCTTCTGCCACCAAGCATACTTTCCTTGCAGTTTCCAGTCTGCGCCTAGTTATTTAAAGACAAATGGCGGTTTTACCGCTACATCCGCACTTGTACCATGAAGTGCTGTGTGAATGTGTACCTGAGTTACTTGGTCGGAGGCTGTCGGTGCAAAGTGCAAAGGATTCACCTGGAGACCAACTGGAGCCAAAATAAAGCAAGAAAATGGTCCAGCACCACTGCCATCCATTAACAAAAATCCAATAAATAACAAACATGGTGATCAATCATGTCTGAGCAATCTCTATGGTTGTTATTTATTGGATTTTTGCTAAATAAAGGAAGGCTTTTATGGACATGGTACTTGACCATCTTCTTCCTATCCTACTCGATATTGTCTTAGCTCCAGTCTCTCTTTGGCAGTCTCTCTTTTCTATCACTTTGTGTAGTCAATGGCCTTATGAATCCCAAAGAGTCCGACTTCTCAAGTAAGTCCAAGTAGTGGACGGAATGCGTGGGTTGCTTACACCCTGACCTGAGACCCCCTGATTTGCCCTGATTGGTGATATAGTACCTATTTATTTAGTATTTATCTAGTTGTGTTTAAATCTTAAAATTTTCTGTACAATTTTTTTGTATTTATCATGATATATAATAAAATATTTTTGATTGTTGATTATCTTGGTGTACCAACCTTTGTTGCTATATACTGTGTTTTTGTATACATTAATGGCAGGCCTCACACTCCAGCTGAGTACAGATGAGTACACCCATCTCTGTCCTTCACTCTCCTCATTCATTCTGTGGTAATTACAGAGACTATAACATTTGTACTATAACATGGTAAACACATCTGGTGGATTATTTTTCAGCATATTGCTTCATAATAATATATCATACTGCAAAACAAAGCCAAATAACAAGTAAAAGAAGTAATAAACAAAAAACTTTTTTTTTTGGGGGGGGGGGGGGGGGATCTATTTAGGTAAAAGAAAACAAGAAACAGATACAATTACAGAACATAAAGTCACTTACTTTTGAAGTGAATTTAATTTGTTTCATGTGAACAGGAAATACTGGAGAACAACTAATTAAATAAATTAACAAGACAAAGCTAAGACTCTCCATTTAACTTGTTTCTTCTAAGGGACTGTTAAAATTATTTCCTATGGGGGGGAAAATAGAGATAAAATACAATAAGTTATGTTTTTTGGCAAAAGAAAAGAGTGAGGAAGCTGCTAATTCATTCTCGATGCTATAACTAAAGTCCCAGCCCCCAGCCACTTTTATGATATGATTGAACCATTTTAGCACAGTTGAAGCTTCTTGTTGCTTTTACAGGTCATAGTGTAATGGTATCGATCGATATATCTCGGTAATGAACTCGACAGCAGAATGTACAGTATACTGTATGGCGGAGAAATGTAACCTTTCCTTTTTTTGCTAAGCATGACACTGTCAGCTGTTCATACACCATTAAATAAAGTTAGAATATGGTCGTAATTTTGAGGTAAAAATACAGCTGCATTTTTAGTATAATAATGCACTCCATTGAAGTCAATGGTAAATTGGCTGGCAGTGCACACCGGATATAATAAAAACCATAATAGATTATGACCATCTAAATAATGAACATGCTCATTATTTACCATCACCATTGATTTTTATGAGACAAGTTCTACTGTTTTGGGCACATATAGCTTTTATTTTATTTTTCTAAGAAGTTTTCTGGGATTGTTTTTACTGTGCTATGAATAAAATTTAAAGGGAAACTAAGAAGCATCTAATGAGGATTTTCTTAGGTCGATTCTCAGTGACGTTTTTGTGTACTTTGTAGTTTAATCCATATGCTAATTAAGCAGTTTGGTGCACTGGGGGAGGGGCTACTGCTCTCAATGCGCCTTGGCCAGCCCACCCCTAGTAAAGAATATTCAGTTGGCGCTGTGAAGAGATGAGCACCATAGTGATGTCACTGCAGAGCACGGACCCAATATTCATTAGAAGGGGAGGATCTGTACACTGAGGGTGGTAGTCTCATCTCTAGTACACCAAAGTACCTCATTAGCATATGAATTAAGCTACAAAAGAATCCAGCAAACTACCTTCATCCTCAGTGCCCCGTGCGTTACAGGGAGATATTAGCAGGTTACAGCAGATGTTCTCACATTATTGAAATTAAATGGATGGCCATCATTTAATGACAAATTACAGACTTTTTTTTTTCTTTTTTAATTAAATGGCGGCCATCCACTTAATTTCAATAGTGTGTGAACATAGCCTTTCTGTGTTCTAAATCCACTCCTGGTTTCAGTGGAAAAATACTAAAATACTGAGTAAAAATACTGTGTGGGAACATAGCCTAAAATTGTTTTTCTTTGTTTTTAATTTCTCTGATTACTTATATACTACACTGCACTACAAAATACTCAATACTCATTGCAGTGTATTATTATTTTATTGTCAGGCAACCTAAAGAATCAGATATATTTACATGGTGGAACGCGGATGACAGCCTATCGGTATCTTGCTAATGAGGTTACAACCTTTTAGATACTGAAGGCGCTAGTGTCAGCATCATTGAACACAACAGACAGCCAAGATTGGAGTTGTCTCAGATCATGGCCATTATGATGATATGCCAGACCTCACGATGTGCAAAAAAGTTTTTTTTTTTTTACTTCATAAAAACATTATAAGGTTAGGCTCACACTGAGTTTTTGTTCTCCATTTATGGTAAAACAGATGTAAAAACAGATGCAATTGTATTCCATCCATTTTCCATTGAAGCAGATCAATTTTTTAGTAATTTTTTAGTGTGCACAAAAGCGTGGTTGACCACACTTTCCTGTACATTAAAACTAAACAATGGACAGTTAAATTAACAACAATCACTGACCCCAGGGAGATCAGAGGAGTAATTATTTAGGAGTCTATTGCCTTGTTAAAAAACAAACCACACTGATATGTACCCCTTAAGTCCCTCTCTGCTGTGAGTATTGGGAGGGATACAAATAAGGAAATACCAGGGTGTCCCTTTTATGTCAAAGTCTAACTCAGTTGCGAGTATTCATCATCCTCCAGCATCATGCCTCATCTTCCAGCATCATCTCCTCATCCTCCAGCATCACCTCCTCATCTTCCAGCATCACTCCCCTCATCCTCCAGCATCACTCCCCTCATCCTCCAGCATCACTCCCCTCATCCTCCAGCATCCCTCCTCTCATCTTCCATCATCACTCCTTCATCTTCCAGCATCATCTCCTCATCCTCCAGCATCACTTCCCTCATCTTCCAGCATCACTTCCCTCATCTTCCAGCATCACTTCCCTCATCTTTCAGCATCACTCCCCTCATCCTCCAGCATCACTTCCTTCATCTTCCGGCATCACTCCCCTCATCCTCCAGCATCACCTCCTCATCTTCCAGCATCACCTCCTTATCCTCCAGCATCCCTTCTCTCATCTTCCATCATCACCCCATTTTCTTCCAGCATCATCTCCTCATCCTCCAGCATCACCTCCTTATCTTCCAGCATCACTCCCCTCATCCTCCAGCATCACTCCCTTCATCTTCCAGCATCATGCCTCATCCTCCAGCATCACCTCCCTCATCCTCCAGCATCACTCCCCTCATCCTCCAGCATCACTCCCCTCATCCTCCAGCATCACTCCCCTCATCCTCCAGCATCCCTCCTCTCATCTTCCATCATCACTCCCCTCATCCTCCAGCATCCCTCCTCTCATCTTCCATCATCACCCCTTCATCTTCCAGCATCACCTCCTCATCCTCCAGCATCACCTCCTCATCCTCCAGCATCACCTCCCTCATCCTCCAGCATCACTCCCCTCATCCTCCAGCATCACTCCCCTCATCCTCCAGCATCACCTCCCTCATCCTCCAGCTTCACTTCCTTCATCCTTCTGCATTTCTCATCCTCCAGCATCACTCTCCTCATCCTCCAGCATCACTCCCCTCATCTTCCAGCATCACTTCCCTCATCCTCAAGCATCACTCCCCTCATCTTCCAGCATCACTTCCCTCATCTTTCAGCATCATTATCCCCACCCCTCAGCATCACTCCCCTCATCCTCCAGCATCATTATCCTCACCCCTCAGCATCACTCCCCTCATCCCCAGCATCCCTCTCCCATTTTCCAGCATAACGGACTTCCTCCAGCATCACTCCCCAGCATTGACTTCCTCATCCTCCAGCATCACCCCCTCATCCTCCAGCATCACTCCCCAGCATTGACTTCCTCATCCTCCAGCATCACCCCCTCATCCTCCAGCATCACCACCTCATCCTCCAGAATCCCTTATCCTCCAATATCACCCCTTACCCTCTAGCATCACTCCCCTCATCCTCCAGCATCACTCCCTTTATCCTCCAGCATCACTCCCCTCATCCTCCAGCATCACCTCCCTCATACACCAGCATCTCGCCCCTCATCCTCCAGCATCACCTCCCTCATACACCAGCATCTCGCCCCTCATCCTCCAGCATCACCCCCCTCATCCTCCAGCATCACCCCCTCATCCTCCAGCATCACCACCTCATCCTCCAGAATCCCTTATCCTCCAATATCACCCCTTACCCTCCAGCATCACTCCCCTCATCCTCCAGCATCACCTCCCTCATACACCAGCATCTCGCCCCTCATCCTCCAGCATCACCTCCCTCATGCTCCTGCAAAGCTCTCCTCATCCTCCAGCATCAGCCCCTCATGCTCCAGTACCCCCCTCCCCAAGTGGCAGATTAAAAAAAAAACTTCCACATGTTCCCCCTTAGCTGCAGGTCTCCCATCACTGCTCTACCGTTTCCACTTTCAGCAAAGGCAGACAACTGTCGCCTGCCTGCAGAAAGGCAGGACTTCTGGCACAGGCAGCATCTGTAACACACATTGCTTATGCCGGGAGACCTGCAGTGACAGGGAAGCGCGTGGGAGGTGATTCTTTTTTTTTTTTTTTTGCTTCTAGTGCACTCACTGGCCCTGCGGCTGCACATCACCTGAGGCCCACTGGAGAATCATCTGGTGGGCCCCCAAGTGATGTGCAGCTGCAGTGAGATTAGATTAGTTAGTGACGTAGCCCCTCATGTCTGGAATACCACCCAGGCAGGACTATCATTGGTGCCCTACTCTGCTCATAATGCTGTGTGTATGAGGATCGGGATCTATACAGATTGATATACATCTGTGTGGGTTTGCCTTGCAGCCCTGCTTCATTCTTGGCAAGGTTTGCCATAAACCATTAACCATCTAATGAACTCCCAGATCTCTATTATATATTGTACAAAGTGTCTCTAAATAACAGTAAAAGCGGAAGAGCAATTTAGGGCAATGTTATAGATACGCAGACACCGTATGTAATATCTATTTTACAAAATTAAAATGGTGCACGCCATGTTTCTTTAGATGGGTGAGCTTGACATTAATCATGGGGAGACTATTTGAAGGGCTCTTCTGGAAGCGCACCAGGGATTACCTGTCTGTCAATAATTCTATCAGCACAAGTCAGGGTCCGTAGCTTTATATGAGATTGATCTGTCAAACTCAATTAGTTGCTATCTAGGAGGAAACAGCGACCCAGAGCATTGTGGTACATGTTATCTAAACTCCGCTAAAACTTGCCACATTTAAAAGAAAAAGAATTGTCCCCTTCCAACATCACTGTTATTGCATATTTCCTATAGTGAATAGTAAATTGTTATGTAAAATTGTGGAATCCGAGGTTATAGAGTGTATACATAGTAATATAGGTTTAATGGTGATTTTATTTACAGAACATAGTTATTTAAAAATGTGAGCAATAATTTCCCCATTATTTACTCAGTCAACCATTTGACCCACATGTAATTAGATTATTAGACACGGCTGAATGAACACATCCAGGTTTGAGTACAGCCAGGCATGTTGGATTTTACATTGAATCGTGGGGTTTAGAAACACAATGCCTTATGGATTAGCTTGATTTGTGTTACCAAGTTGTGTTTTTCCATGAAGCGGACAGGGAACATGCACCAGAACAGACAAGTTCTGCAGTTACATGACAAGACGTGGAGGAGGTAAGGCTGGTATCACACACTGCAGTTTTTTGGAAAACTGCCACTGCAGTTTTTATGTCAAAACCAGAAGTGGATTCAAATGGAAAGGACATTACAAAGGGAGAACTTCTCTTTTCTGTTGGATCCACTTCTGGTTTTGGCAGAAAAACGACAGTGATAGTGTTCCCAAAAAGAGCTGTGTGTTTCCAGAGGGACGTAGCATTCAATGATTGGCATCAGAATTGGCAAATTCAACCAACACAAATCTAGTGGTATATGTGCTGTGGCCCAGGGTGCCAGATACTAGTGTTGTACCAGCTGTTGGGCTCTGGTGTTTTAGTGTCAACTTGTCATGGTGTCCAGGAGTGGTAATATCCACCCCAGACACATGGGCACCAGACCTTTGGTAGAACTTGTGTGAGGTGCAAGAGGTGGCAGAGTCCCCCTTAAACAATGCTTGAACTTTACATAAAAGTTTCAGTGCAAATAAAAAAATATAACAGTGGTTTAGGTACTTAGTGCAATAAAACAGTAGATTTCTCAACTGGCAACTTGAGGTAGATGAAGAATAGAAGTAAGGAGATAGGGGCCACATAGGGTCCCTTGCCTAATTAGTGCAGTACTCTGCTGGGATGTGTGTGAAGTGTATTTTGAAGAAATCCTCATACTCACATTTAGATAAATTTGTGTTATCTGACCGCTTCTGCCTACACAGTATAAGTGACCACCCTGTGAGGTAGTACAAGTCCCAGGCCTCTCTGGGTGAAAATAACTAGTGAAATTTTCCCACGTAGTCAAGCTTTATCAGCAGAAAGTGGCTAACTTGCAATCTTAGTTCTACTGTGGATCTGTCCCTCTTCCTAAAGAAAGTTTTACATGCAAAAAATGTTCAGTATACAACAGTATCGGTACAGCTGGCCATACAGTTACCAAACAATATCACTTTGCAAAGTACAAATATTACCACCATACATATTACCATCATTATGCAACCAAACAAAGCCACTCCCTGGTACAGGAACCAGAGGTTTATCTTTATTTTAAATGGGTGGACGCCTAATGTGAGGTCATCTCTGGCCTCCGAAGGGGCCGTTGATGGCCATTAAGATATATGATGTTCGCGATATTGCTTTACAATGAGAGACATACTTTTTGTTTTGTGTTCCATACTTTTATTTTCTGTGACTTATAACTATCACCTGTTTGGGCAATTGTTGTCTGCCCGATATTGTTTGCACATGACTGATTGACCGATTATCACAAAAAAACAATAAAACTTTTTGAAAACCAAACAAAGCCACTGTACTGAGATTAACATAAAACACCAAATAATACAACACAATGACAGCATTTTACCTCCTCATAGTGAAAAATAATGGCAATTTTACCACCACACCAGTGCATAAATTCCACCACATCCTAACCATGATCAAAAAATACCACCACTACTGCAACTGAATACAAACCACCATACAGAGTCCACCATTACCCCCCACATAGTAACAATATAATTACAGTGCGGTTACATCTAGTGACTCACATATGACATCTTTTCTCATCAGTTGTTCATTTTCCCCTTTCTTCTCCATTTGGTGCGGGCATTATGAAGACTTCCTATAGCCATGACTTGTGGCCGCACCATCTTTTGGACAAACATTTTAGGCTCCGCACATTTACAAAACCCTACTTATACCTTTACAATAGCCTATCCATAGTGCCCCAAACATGAATAGTTCCTCCTATTAAGGACCCACACAATAACTATCCCCTTTTTGTTCCTACATACTATACCTTCCTTTTTGTTCTCACACTCAAAATTCCTTCTGCACCTTCAAATAATTATAAATCACCCTTCTTTTGCCCCAAGCAGCAATAATCCCCCCACTGTGCTCCTAAGTAGCAATAATCCCCCCCCCCCCCTGTGTTCAGAAAAAGCAATACTCCCCTTTCCTGCTTCCAAGAAGTGCTACCCCCTTCTCCCTTTCTCCCTAGTACCAATAATCCACCTTCTGTGTCCAGGAATAGTATTAATCGCCTTTCCTGTGCCCCCCAATTAGTGATAATTTCGCCTCCTGTGCCTTTAAGTAGTGATAATGCCCTTCCTGTGCCCTCAGTTAGCAATAACTCCCTTTTCTGTGCCCAGAAATAGCGATAATCCCCTCTTGTGCCCCCCTAGTAGTTATAATCTCCCATTCTGTGCCCCCAAGTAGCCACAATCCCCCATATGTGCCCAGAAATATCAATACTTCTCCCAAGTAGTAATAATTCCCTTTCCTGTGTCCCCAAATAGTGATGATTACCTACTCTGGAGACCTTAGGCTTCCTGCTTCTGTACTGTAGTGAGCGGTTATACATACAATATATAAATATATAATATATGCATGGCTGCTCACTGTCTCACTGGGGCACCGGGTCTTACTGGGAGACCATTGGTAAAAAAAAAACTTTTTTTTTTTTTTTTTTTACTGTGTAGATGCCACCAATTAAGCCCCCCCCCCCCCCCCTTTCCTGCAAGGTGCAGCCTCAGGCACCAGAATATCAGCCAGGGATAGGAACAGAATTGACAAGCTGATTAGAAGGGCCACATCCCATCCCATGCTTGAGACCATGATAGCACTGGGCAGTAGTCAGTGACCGACTGCTTCACTAAAAATGCGAGAAGGATTGCTGTCAGGAGTTTTTTCTCCCCGCTGCGGTTAGGCTGTACAATCAACATCGACCTAAGTGGAAATCATTCCACACAGAGAATGGAAATATTTTTTTTAAACTTGTGATATCCTTTCTACCTTTGTATCTTTTTACCGTTTTTTTTTCTGTACCCAATGTCACTGTAATGCCTAGATTCTAGCCTTTTTTTTTTAACCTTATCCACTATGTAACTATATACCACACTGGCCCAGGAGGTCTAATTTAGGAAAACAGCTTTTCCATAGCCCATGACTGTAACTGGTGACCTTTTATTGCTGCTTCCAGCATCCCCCAGCACATAACCAGTTTGAACATACATAATGGTGAGGGATGTCTTTATTGGATTAAACACAGTGTAGGGATTGTGTTCTCCTGTTTTGTGTTTAGATTTGTGTTTACCACATTCTTGCATTAGTTTCTGTAATTTTGATGGACAGCTAACTATCAATGTGCAAATTCAGAATCCCCGGAGGGAAGAAGACAGCGCTGTGCTAACACAAGAAGTCAGTTCCACATCAGCTAAAGAACAAAACAGGTTTTTTTTCCTTGGGAAATAAATAGCGTTTCCTTCGGGGTTATCAGTAAGCGGTTGGGCCTATCATTAAACATCCTAGCTGTGAACATAATAGGAACATCACATTGACAGAACACTGTCAGTTCATAGTGATCTGTGACCTGCCTCAACTCTCAGTTTCTCAACAGCAGAAAGATAAGATGCTAAGTAAGATATTGATCTGGCAAGTGGTAAAAATAGCTATTGTCTCACATCTGGGTCTGTGCACAATCGTAACTCATGGTAGTAACTTCTTTAAAGTATAGTATATAGAGAGTGAGACAAAAAAATATATAGATTTCATTACTAAATAATTTCTAAACTCCCCAGGATACACCACTAATGGTCCACATGGAGCGATAATCTGCCCAATCAGGCCGATTCCACAGATTATCGCTCTGTGTAATAAAGACAACCCTCAGCTGAAGAAACAATCATCGGCTTATCGCTATGTTTCTGTTGAAATATCTTCAGCCAATGATTGCTCATTGCTATGAGTAACAGCAATGCACAGCCAATGGCTGATGAATGTATGATGAAAAAATAATAAACTTTTCACATACCTGCCCCCGCTCCCGGGTTTTCTGCTAGCTTCTGCCCTCTGCACGCTCCTCTCAGTCACCGCTGGAACGTCTGAGCATTGTCTTCTGTGGAGTCGTGGGAAATCATCACTCACCAATTGTAAGTCAACTGTAATATCAAAACTGTTAAAGGAGGTTGCTGGGCTCCTAGATGACCTGAGTCCAGCATTGGGTTTACTGCATATTGGTATTTGTGATGTACATCCCTCTCACAGGGCTTTATGTTGTAAAATCCTCACTATCTCTCGGCTGGTTATCACACGTAAGTGGAAAACACTCTCCGCACCTTTGATAGCTGAAGTTATCGGTGATGTGAAATACACTTTTGAGTTGGAAAAGCATATTTCCTATGGTAGAGAGCTCACAAAATCATTCCTTACACACTGGTCACCATGGATACATAGTAGGTATAATGTTTAAGGTTTATCATTATATATAGTCATAGTGTGAATCTGCATATTTCGGTATGTGCCATACCCTTTGGTGTGTTGTTCCTTTCCCCCCTGTTAATAGTTGTTACCCCCCCCCCCCCTTCCCCCACATGGGTCTCATGTACATCAATCTGATACACATACAGCCCATTTTATATGGGCAAATGGACTCCACTGTTTATTTACATCTGAAAAGATATGCATATGTGAATCACGGTGGAAACGACTGGTTTACTGATTACTGTTCAATGATATATGGGGACTCTTACATACTTTATAAACCTTTCTATGTAATCCTCGCACATTATTTAACCTCACTGCAATGACTCATGGGCTATACCCCTATCCCCTATGCCCTTACACCCTTCTTCTTTATTCCTTGTTTGTAAAAATTTACTTCTGAAAAATGCTTAAATAAATATATTGAAACATAAGTCAACTGTAAGTTCTAGTCTAAAAGGATTGGAATGTATTTACATTGTAGGACTGTACCACTTCCAAAAGTTTTGTTGTTGTAAAATAATAAACTTTATACACATACTTGTCCACACGGTCCTGTGTTCCTCTTGCTTCTGCCCTCTGCCTGCTCCCTGAGCCAGTCTCTGAAGTAACAGGCCACTTAGCCAATCACTGGTTGCAGTGATCTCCTGTCCCAAGCAGTGATTGGCTGAGCGGCCTGTTAATTCAGACAATGGCTCAGAAAATCCAACAGAGAACAGGTAGAGGGCAGAAGCTAGAACACAAGAGAGCATGGGCAGGTATATATAAAGTTTATTTTTTTACACTTAAGTATCTAAAACAACAACAACAAAAAAAAGCTTTTGGGAGCAGTACCGTCCTACAATTTGAATATGCAAAAAAGTTTTTCCGGCACTCACCCTATCTTCTACACACAAATTTATTATGTAAAAATATACTAGAATAGTTGAGAAAGTCAAAGAGAGACGAAACACGTCCTGTTTAGTGTGCTGTATTCATCGTGTATATTTGTACATAATAAATTTGTGTGCAGAAGATCGGGTGAGTGCTGGAAATACTTTTTTGCATAGACTGTATCCCGTCCGGGCACCCCCAGCCCTGAGTGCCGTCCAAACTTGCTTTCACTACAATGTGGATAGACTCCAATCCTTTCAGACTAGAACTTACAATTGGTGAGTGATGATTGACCACAGAAGACAATGCCCCAAACACAATTTCACAAACGGTTTGCTGCAATGCACGGCCACGGGCGCTAGGACCCAGGGACTCCGGCCAGCAGATGGGAAGATTGCGGCCAGGAACACGACCGCGGCAGAAGGTAGTAGCCGTGGCCGTTGCGATAATTTTTTGGGGGGAATTTTTCTCTAACAATCTATCCTCTATTATCTTACTCTGTGTGAAAAACACATCCTTTTTGGTACAATTTTTTCTTATTCGTACTATCTGGCCATCTTCCAGCTTTTTTGATGTTTGCTCCCGTTTGGGGCAATAGGTTAAAAAAAATCTTAGCATTAATCTTATCATCCTTAATGTAAATACTAAAATCCAATTAGGAAATTTCTGTTGGACTAATAGGACTTTATCCTATTATAACTTTAGGTATTTTATGATGTTCTAAACATATTTGTATTGATTGTTTGCAGATAGTCTCTATGTCGTTCTAGAATGACAATTTCATTCCAAGAGAATTAACCTATTATTGCAGGATGTTTTTAGAGTGTGTGTGTTGAAGGGGGGAAGTTATCCTATGGGAAGCCGATACAAGTACAAAGTGAAATTACAGGCCCCCGTGCAGATGTTGTCCTAGTTGTTGCTGCCCCCATGCAGTGCTAGCCATTGAGCCATACTAGTTGTGCTGTGTGGATATTACCTGCTTCATTATAAGAGCCTCTTAGAGAGCCGGAAGTAAATTATCCAAAATCATTTGCTTAATGTCCCCGCACTTTTTTTGTTGATTTTTTTTTTTTTTCCTTTTTTTCATTATAGCGGTTTGGATGCATCGTGACTCATTCCTGAATGCCTTTCTGACACAATTCTTTCTTTAAAAGCCACAATTATGTACTCAGTTTCTTGCTTCACCATTTGTCATATGCTTGTGCTCTCAGTCTCTGCTGCACTATAATAGCAGCTCTTCGCAGAGACAGAGCACAGATGTCTTGGTTATTAATGACCAGGCCAGTCATGGAGACCAGCAGACTGTGACTGACTGCTTGTGTTTGGAGCACCTCTTGCTCCCTATGCTGTTCTCAGTCTCTTACTCTTTCTCCGTGTCCTCCTTACTGCCTGAATGCTCTTTTCTAATTTGTCTTCCCCTAGCCTCCATAAAAAGACTTCATTGTTTATCTTTCTCTCTCTGCTTGTTTTTATGTTGTTTTTTTTTTTTTTTTTTTACCGAATATGTTTTTTTTTCTTACTTTGTGCTGTTAACTCATTGTGTTTCAGTCTTCTTTTTTCATTGGGTATCAGTAGTTGAATTGTTTGCATATTTTATTACATTTGTAACACAGTCTAAGGCTAGGTTCACACTGCGTTTTCAGCATCCGTTTAACGGATCCGTTTTTTTTAACATCCAGAAAAATAGGGTCAGCAACGTTTTTTGGTCCGCCAAAAAAAACGGATCCGTTTTTTTTATAATGGAAGTCAATGGAAAAACGGATGCACACAAATGAATCCGTTTTTTGCAATCCGTTTTTCATGCGTTTTTTCAAAAAACGGATGCGTTAAACGGATGCTGAAAACGCAGTGTGAACCTAGCCTTAGTGTCCTATTCCACGGAGCGATTATCGCTCCATGGAACAGAGACAATGATCAGCCGATGATTGTGTCATCGGCTGATCGTTTATTTAGGTTCAAGAAAAATATTTTTGCTGGAGTACCCCTTTAAGTAGCTGCTCCTAGTGCTAGGACTTCTCTTATATGGGCATATTCCTCCCAGTAATAATATAATAGAACAGGGGTGTCAAACTCATGGGTCTCCAGCTGTTCCAAAACTACAATTCCCATCCTGGCTGGAAAGCCAAAGCTTTAGCTTGTAATTATAGATTTGGAACAGCTGTAGGGCCCTGTAATAGAAGATTAAGGCCTATCAGCTATCAAAACTTTAAAATTAAATAAATCTCCTGGCCTGGATGCGTACACCAACAAATTCTATAAACAATACCAACACATACTTGCACCCTCACCAAAGCATTCAATCAAGCTATCCAAAGCTATCCAGAAATGCTACAAGCCTTGGTGGTCACTTTACCTAAACAACAAGCACCGAATCGGCTTATTTGCTGATGATGTTATCCTCTCATTGTCAAATCCCGAGGGTTCATTACAGGAAGCTACTAACATACTAAGTGAGTTAAGTTCTGTTAGCTTCTATAAGGTTAATACCACAAAATCCCTAATTCTTAACATGGGTATACCAGCAGCTATCCAGGCACGATTGCAAACTCATTTCCCATATCAATGGTCTAAGGGATGTAGTCCATATTTGGGTATAAAACTTACATTTCCCATATCTAACCTGCTTCTGTTCAATTGGAACACCTAAACTAGCATTATTTAGCAAGATATTGCACAATATTCTAAACTACCCATCTCCTGGTTTAGCCATATAGCCCCGACAAAAATGATGTTACCTCCTAAAATACTATATTATTTTTGTAACTTGCCAATTCCAATACCCATATTTAGGATCACCCAGTTGCAAAGGATTATTATGGTGTTCATATGGGAACACCAAAGGTCTAGAGTTCCCCTTAAAACTTTAGTAATGCCGCTGGATAGAGGTGGACTAGGTTGTCCTGATCTTAAAAAATATTATTTAGTTGCAATACTGGAACAACTTAAATCATGGTGGCATAACGACCTATCTAGGAAATGGGTTTCTATGAAACCCAAGTGAGAGGATATCCCACTCTTCGTGACCTATTATGGGCAACTAGGTTGCCGGGGATTACCTTCACATAAAGGAACGTTGTGTCAGCTCACCGATTAAGCAGTTCTCTGGTGCCCCGGACTCACATCTGGCCGATGCCTGGTACAATAATGCAGAAGAAAAAGGTCCATAGTCTAGCACTGAAGCAGAGAGGTATGCTTTATTTTTCAAAATGCAAAAAATGTACAAACAACACCTAAGTGCAGTGACCCCACAGGATGTGTTTCAAGCTGCAGCTGCAACTCTAAAATTCTGGAACCATCCCAGAATTAAGTCCACAACCATCCCGTCCAGGTACTTAAATGTGCCATTGCAATACGTGCACAATGTAATACCCAATATTTATTTGGATAACTGGATGGCGCACGGTCTAACTACAATGAATACGTTTTGTCATAATTTTGTGATAAGGACCTTTGACTCCTTAGCTCAAGAATTCTCCCTCTCCAATAGGGACTTTTTTTTTTTTTCGTTTTTTGCAAGTAAGGCATTTCTTTCTTTCTTTTTTTTCCGTTTTTTTTTTTTCGTTTTTTGCAAGTTAGGCATTTCTTTCTTAGGCATTATTTGGATAACTGGATAGTGCACGGTCTAACTACAATGAAGAAGTTTTGTCATAATTCTGTGATAAGGACCTTTGACTCCTTAGCTCAAGAATTTTCCCTCTCCAATAGGGACTTTTTTTTGCAGTTTTCTGCAAGTTAGGCATTTCTTGCAAGCATTACTAGAACCAACTAACTCTCCCCCTACAATGTATGTAACTTACATTAATAACGCTAAGCTAAAACTGAAGGGTATATCAAGAGCCCACACTGCATTGCAGGAGGAAGTCCAATTTCTACCTGCAGTTGCACGGTGGGAAGAAGACCTAAACATCAAACCTTCTAAGCAACAATGGTGTTACACTTTTATGATAACTACTAAAGTTTCGCATTGCGTCAACTATCTAGAAGCAGCACAAAAACTCTTATATAGGTGGTATCTCACTCTTTGCCGTCTATCTAAGATATAGCCATCCTGCTCCCCTCTTTGTTGGAGATGTGGCAAAGAAGTGGGTACTCTATTACACGCATGGTGGCAATGCACACTGATACAACCCTTGTGGCATAAGATTAGAGAACTGTTATAAAAACTCCTGCACTTCCCTCCGCCTTGGAGCCCTGAGGTAGCTCTTCTTCATTTATATTTTAACGATGTAAACATTCCTGATACTACAAACATTATCCATACCCTAATCACGACTAAAACAAAAATAGCCTCACACTGGAAAAGTACGACTTTACCAACTATTCCTGAAATAATAGCGGGAATCTCTTTAAATTGTGTTCTGGAGTTCTCTGTTGCTAGTAAAATGCATAAATTACTGCAATTTAAAACATACTGGGCCAAGTGGCTCGACTCAGATGTACTGTACACCCTCCGTAATGTCTATTATTTCCTTATTACTACTGATGTACCATTATTTTATACTTACCTAGTGGCATTGAATGTGTTTACCGTGGAGTACTAAGTTTTCCAAGTTAGCTTGTTCCCAAAAGTGGCCTCATGCCCAACTTATCATTCACCCTCCCACTAACCTTGCCCTCCCCTCCATCCCCTGTTCTTTTCTCCCTTTCCCTTGTTTGGTTTCCCCTTGTGTGCCATTAATGTTTTTTCTTAAGTCTGGCCTAACTATATGAAGCATAACAGCACTTAATTGTGTTTTTCACACTCTTATGTGTTCTACGATATTTACGATGAAGTGTACCCTATTGCCGGACTATGCTGTGTTATACTTAGATCATTGAACAATCTCTGTTTCCATGTATATTGTGTTGTAAAAATTTGTTACAGAAGATTAAGGCCTCATTCACACATTTAGTTATTTTTCAGGTGCTCATATAAGTCCGCTATTTTTACTCTGTGATCAATAAAAAGTGGTCAGTAATTACATCCGTAGTGCATCTGCATTAAACTGGTAAAAAAATGTAATTATCTTGCCTACATTTGACTCATATTGGCTATTCTGTACCACAATCATGATCCGCACTAGGACACGTCCTATTTTTATGCGGAACAGATTGCAAATCCGAGAAAAGGCGGATCGCATGAATAGAACAATAGAAATCAACGCGCACTAACTCGGTCCATGATTACAAATCCACACAGACAACTTTGCGGGACGTGTGAATAAGGCCTAAGGCTCCTTTCACACATCAGTATTATACTGTCCACAATTACGGATCTGTCATTGTGAACAGTGTAGTGTAGTTTCAATGGACCATGTTTACACATCTGGAATTTTACGGATTAAAGGGCAGCGATCCTTACCACAAAAACTACTGGCAGGCCATTATACAGCCTGTATTTGAACAGATCACCTATCACTATCAATGGGTTTGTGCAATTGCAGATGCCTATGGATGTGTGACTGTGAAGTGACTACACAAAGTGACTGGTGTAATTGGCTACAATATGGGACAAGTGTGCACCTCAATAGGTTGTTACTATTAAGCAAAAGGAAATAAGTATCTTTTCCACAGACCTACTCGGAATGAATAACATTACTAGCCATCCTCCCCAGGAACCTTACAACATACATTAAAGGAGAAGTCTGGCCAAAATTTATTTTTTATATGTTATTACTGATGGAAAGTTATACAATTTTCTAATTAATTATGGGAAATTCTCATATACTGCTATTTCCCTTAATTTAGTGTATCAGGAAGTGTTAGAATTATCTCTGAAGCAGTGACGTCACGACGAATGGTGTAATTCCTATGGAGTGTCCAGCAGGGGGCGTACTATATATAGAAGTCAATGAGTACCATTGACTTCTATTTATAGTGCGCCCCTGCTGGACACTCCATTGGAATTACAATGGATGTGTATGTAAATGTAATATACAGTGTTTTTGATTGAATACATTTATGAAATACTTTGGGGAGCAAGTGTCCTTGCTCCCCAAAGTATTCCATAAATGTAAGCAATCAGTACATCACAGTAAGCCCGCCGAACCGCCGCCGCCTGCTCGTCGCTACCGAACGCCCGCCGCTCTGGACTACACTCAACTACTACTCTCCCCACCTGCTCATAGCATGGGCAGGTGATGGGAGAGTAGTAGCCGGGTTATATCGCTGAGATCATCACTGCAGCCATCATCTCCCTCCGCTCCCTCCTTACTCTATCTGATGGCTGACTCGTCACATGTGCCGGTGGCCGGGCGGGGAGTCAGCCATCAGATACAGTAAGGAAGCAGCAGGAGGGGGATGATGGCTGCAGTGATGAGCGGCTCCCCTGCGCATCAGCGGCGGCGATCTCGGAGATATAACCCAGCTACTACTCAGCTAGAGTAGTAGTTGAGTGTAGTCCAGAGCGGCGGGAGTTCGGTAGCGGCGGGCGGGCGGGCGGCGGCGGGCTTACTGTTATGTACTGATTGCTTACATTTATGGAATACTTTGGGGAGCAAGGACACTTGCTCCCCAAAGTATTTCATAAATGTATTCAATCAAAAACACTGTATATTACATTTACATACACATCCATGGTAATTTCAATGGAGTGTCCAGCAGGGGCGCACTATATATAGAAGTCAATGGTACTCATTGACTTCTATATATAGTGCGCCCCCTGCTGGACACTCCATAGGAATTACACCATTCGTCGTGACGTCACTGCTTCAGAGATGATTCTAACACTTCCTGATACACTAAATTAAGGGAAAGAGCAGTATATGAGAATTTCCCATAATTAATGTACATTAGAAAATTGTATAACTTTCCATCAGTAATAACATATAAAAAATAAATTTTGGCTTCTCCTTTAAAGGAGCTCTCTAATTAAAACTTTCTTGTCCTATATCCAAATGATAGGGAACTAGTAAGAAATTGGGGGGGGGGATCCAACCTCTCCAGATCGCCCCCTGGTTCCTTTACTTTGAACATAGATGCAGTTCAGCATGTGACTCGCGGTTCTTATTATTCTCTATGGAGCCGCTGGAGAGAGCCGAGTACAGCACTCAGCACCTTCCAGCATCTCCATAGAGAAAGAATAGAGCCACAGGTCACATGCTGAGGCGCTGCTATATTCAAAGCAATGGAGCCAGGAGCCGAGCTGGAGATCGCTGGGGAAGGTCAGAGCCCTGTGATCTCTTACTTTTACAAGTAAGTTTTAATCGGAGGACCCCTTTAACATATGTTATCACCTTGTTACTCTTCAGCATTCTCCTAACTCATGGGTCTTAATTCCTTAGTAAATACAGTCTCTACAACAACGTCTATCAGATTATTTAGTATAACCACAAGAATTTCATCAATGGGAATAACTATTTATGATCCGGTAAAGCTCTTCTATACACGGTTGTCATTAGGTAACAGTAAATGGATGTGACTGACCCTTTTTCAGTACCGCACAGATAATCTACAATTGAATAGATGATTGTACGTGGCTGAAGCTTCTGGAAGGTTTTTAATGAAAACTGCTCAATGGCCTATTACACATAGCCTGGAACAGTATTAGGTAAACAGGAGCACAAGCCGCTTTCTACAAACAGGAATGACTGCATGAGATGAGCAGACTGGCTGTGACTGCCTATGACATGGTGTTTTCATGATGTTCATCTTTCCAGTGACTCACAAAAATAGGTCATAAAGAGCAACATTTCTTGTTCTTCCCTATTCAGACATATAGATAAAAGTATAACAATGTGAATTATGAAAATGTAATGCAAAATGCATCTTACTACTTAATATTTGAAGGTTTTTCACTAAAAGATTCATTTTGTTAAATGAGTCTCTACAAAAATAGCTACTTATGAGCTAGAGGTTACTTTAAGATAAAAGAAGTTGTACTCACCTACCCTGATCCCCCACCACTAACATCCCATCCCTACTTACTGTGAGCTGTAATTAAAGTATTTTTTTTATGGTAGCTCAGCATCATTAGAAGGTTTTCTTTAAGAAGTAAAGAGAATGACTTTTTCTATACATTACAAAATAATTAGTGGGAGCTTGCATATTACCTATGTGAACTGCTCCATATCTGTGATAGTGGTGGAGGACACTGGCAGGTTGAGATGTGATATTATACATAGAAGAGTTAATAAATATGTCTGGATTTTAGACCCAAATGCATCCTGTAATTTACTTATAGGTTACTTTGGTTCCTTTAGTATACATTTGACAGCTCAAATGTGATTTTCCAAAGGGAAAAATACCACAAAATAATGGAAGAACCGAACCATTATGTGTCTGATAAACCCCTGTGGGATGCTGCAGCGCACCCCCACTTTACTGGTCTTTGCCTATTGTGCTCTAGAGAATACGCTATAGATTAACTGTAACAAGTTGAAGCTTGTAAGCTCAACTGGTGTAGCTCAAAACTTTTTGGCAAGCTGATCATATTTTGATAGAAACCTATGTAATACTTTAGTTGCCATTAAAAATCCCATGCTCAAACCAAAATATTTACAGATTTTATTATATCAGATACTCTATGGTATTCACTAAAGATGAGAGAATTTTTCAAAGCTCGGTTTGGCAGGTTCACAGAATTTTAAAGCAAACTTTGGGTTCACCTGAACCGAACCTTAAACTGCACTAATACAACTGAACAATTGCAGTAATATAGCTATTTTAGTGTGGGTTATTTAGATTGCCCATCATACTTACCTGTCCCCACTCTTCCTCTATCCTCCTTCTTCGGTCTCCAGTATCACTGACTGAAACAGGACAGTGCCGCCAGTGACTAGCTGACCAGGCTGTCAGTCTCACCTACAAGCTGTTATTCTTGTCTCAGGAGTGACAGTCTGCACTACCAATCATTGGTCTTCATGCCGTCTCACTAGTCAGTGATTGGCTGAGTGGGTTGTTCCTCCAGAGATGAGACTGACAGCCTGCTCAGCCAGTCACTGGCCATGATGCTGTCCTATCTCAGACAGTGATTGGCTGAGTGGGCTGGAGGTGGCTGGGGGGGATACCGGAGACTGGAGAAGGAGGACACTGAGGGAGCACAGACAGGTGAGCATACTCTTTTTTCTTGTTTTTATGTATATTAAATTGTGCAGCCTCTATCTTTACTAACTCATTACGGACTTTACAAAAAGTGCAATGAATCCTGCTTTATAAGATTCGATTTGCTCATATTATTCACCTATTCCGAGTTCCATGTCCCAATTTAATATGCTGTCTCTCTATATCTAGGTGTGGTTCTCCTTTCCTCCCAGCTATTTGAGATTTATCCTCACCTTGCTCTTGTTCATGTGTTTCTGCTATTGCATTTGTCTTCTGATCCAGGCCTTCTGCTTCTGCTATCCCCTTTGGACTATCTGCCTGGTACCTGTTGTTTTACTCCTGGTTATGAGGGTTCTATTCTTGACCACTCTCCATTACTGTCCTATGGCCTGTTAAATTCTGACCACTCTCCTAATCAAAAATAGATCTTGGGTAGGTTTTTATTGTAATTCTTACAACTGTCGGTATTGTATTTTGTTGTTCTATGACACAGCTAGTGCCCCACGCCACCATTTACCTGTATGGGGCTGTGTCTTTGAGTTGCTGTGGCCATACCCAGTATAAACATATACAGCATCAAGGACTTTAAATAACATCCTGATGAAACGTGCGCACTCCACTAGAAATGCATCGCCTTTAGTTTTATCCCACAATGTGCTGCTTGCTGCAATGTTATAACCAGTGAACATATAGGCTGCATTTTAGCTTCAAGTACACTGGAAGATGTTGATGTGACTGTGATTCTGCATAATCAAAGAATCAGGAGTCTGTTTTGATTGCTTGCAAAGCCTGTAGTTTATTTGAATCTCAAGGTAAATCCAGTAATAAATTGCATTTGTAAGAATTTATTTCTTTTCTTTATAGTCAGATTATTCTGCAGCACTTGGGATAAATACAGTACAATATTGGCCTAGATGACTGAAGCTAGATCATTTCCCTATCAGGCTATATTTAAAGTGTCACTGTCGTTTATTTTATTTTATTTTTTTTTAAATCAATAGTACAGGTGATTTTAAGAAACTTTGTAATTGGGTTTATTAGCCGAAAAATGCATTTTTATCATGAAAAAACAGTTTGAAGCTCTCCCCCGTCTTCATGGCTTGCTTATGGAGAGGCAGGGGCATAGCTAGGGGTTCAGCCTAGGGGGGGCGAGTGAGTCTGAGTGGGCCCCCAACCTATTATGTTACCCATAGGGAACCTCAGTAGACCACAATGCTTTTCGAATAATAAAGGGTATATTCTGCTCCATTACTCAAAGTGATTAAAAGGGTTATCCAGTGCTACAAAAACATGGCCACTTTTTTCCAGAGACAGCCCCACTCTTGTCTCCAGCTTGGGCGGGGTTTTGCTGCTCAGTTCCATTGAAGTGAATGGAGCTTAATTGCAAACTGCACCTGAACTGGAGACAAGAGTCGTGTTGTCTCTGAAAGAAAGTGGCCATGTTTTTGTAGCACTGGATAACCCCTTTAAGGATTGAGAGCAGAGTAGGAGGCTTTCTAAATTTCACATATATAACCGTGTAAAAAAAAGGGGTTATTAGAAAACCATAGCCGCTTTGTTCCAGAAACAGCACCACCCATGTCCTCAGTTTGGGTGTGGTATTGCAGCTCAGTTCCACTTAAAGAGAATAAAGACAAATTGTAATACAACACACACAGCCTGCAGGTATGTTGCTGGTTTGGGAAGAAAGCAACTAATGTTTTATTTAATCCTGGAGAACCCCTTTAATCAGACTATCTTTGTCTACACTTAATGGTGGTATAGGTAATAAACTTTTAGTTATAAGAAGGTGTTAGCTGGTTGTCATCACCATATCACTATATCATCTATCTATCTATCTATCTATCTATCTATCTATCTATCTATGGATTGTGCTGTAGCTGATGGCCTAGCATTGGACACACATACTAGCTACAGGCTACAGCAAATTTTTGTATATATAAAGGATAATATTAATAACCTAAGAATTTTCTAATTCCAATTCTCTAAATAGCATCATAGCTGCCAAATAACACCAGTATACATGAAGTAAATATTCTCACTATACATGTTACTGCCATACTCACAAGAGGCGTCTTCACTACATGAATTACAGGTGATGTTTTTGATATTTCGCTTTTCCTTAGTTCTCCATCTGGCCCGGCCATCATGAAGATTTCTTTTACCATGACTCGTCCCCACAGAATCTACTAGAGAAACATTTGAGGCACCTCGTTCAAGCATCATCCTCATCTCCATACAAACTCCCCTGTAGTGAAGCCCCCTTTATGTAACCTCTTTATTGTATATCCCCCCATGTATATCCCCCCTCTGTGCAGTATAGGTCCCTCTGTAGTATACCCCCATCCATGTGGTAGTCGTACAAGATGTCTCTACTGGAGGCGCTGTCGTGGGGGGGGCGGGCCTCGGTGACGTGGTTTGCCGTGGCCGGCCTTCCCCCCGGCGCGCGCATCTGGTGACGTCACATCCGGAGGGACGATCCGGGACCGCACGCGGCATGACGCCGATTATTAACCACAGGTGCTTGTTCTGTCACATGTTGATGGTGATCTAGTATATAACATCCGTCCTGCTGTTATGACGTCACCCCCTGATGAAGGAGACGAAACGTACGTCGGGGTTTGGCGGCATCCAGGACGAGCAGTAACACTGCGTGATGGGTGTGCTCTGCACTTTGCTTTATTTATTTATATAGCACCAGTCACTTTATTATAGATAGCTTCATATATATTTCATTCATGTTTTTCATCCATTAGTAAGATTATGCATTTATGCATTTTTGCATGGTGACTTGTGCGATGGTCAGTCTTTATCTACCACTTTATAGCATTGTGCAGCCTGTATCATGAGGTTACCCTTAGCTGCTCTTCCTGGGTTGTTGTCTTCCATGTGTGATTCTCTGATTTTTACTGCGATTTCATTGTTATACATGATTATAGATAATAAAGGTATGGTTTATTACATAAGTATCTAGTTTATTTTGATTTATACTAGTACACTAAAGGTCTCTCTTTTTCTTTGGAGGATTATATATAGGTCCCTCTGTAGTATACCCCCATCCATGTGGTAGTCGTACAAGATGCGACTGGGAAAGCTGGGTGACCACCATTACACTGAGCAGGAGAGCTGGGTGACCCCCATTACACTGAGCTGGGAAGCTGGGTGACCCCCATTACACTGAGCTGGGAAGCTGGGTGACCACCATTACACTGAACTGGGAAGCTGGGTGACCACCATTACACTGAGCTGGGGGACCACCATTACACTGAGCTGGGAAGCTGGGTGACCACCATTACACTGAGCTGGGAAGCTGGGTGACCACCATTACACTGAGCTGGGAAGCTGGGTGACCACCATTACACTGAACTGGGAAGCTGGGTGACCACCATTACACTGAGCTGGGTGACCACCATTACACTGAGCTGGGTGACCACCATTACACTGAGCTGGTAAGCTGGGTGACCCCCATTACACTGAGCTAGGTGACCCCCCATTACACTGAGCTGAGTGACCCCCATCATACAAAGCACAGTGGCATTGACTGGGTTAATACCTCATGTGCTGTACAGCCAATCTCTCCTCCTCAGGTTTCCCACACTTCAGCAGTGATGGTCAGTCAGTATACAACCCGGGCTCGGACTGGGGGTGGGGCTTGTTGTCAGGGGGCGGGGCTTATCGGGCCGCCGCGGCTGTCCCCCCTCTGTGCAGTGAAACTTTCCCCTCCCTCTCCTCTGTGTTGTAGCCCCCAAGGTGAGAGTGAAAATAACAAACACCTACTCACCTCTCATCTGCAGCTCCTCTGGGGACTCCTCAGCTCCTCTTCTAGCTTCCGATGCAGGCAGCCAGACTAACATACAGAGGCTGCCTGCACAGGAAGCACCCTGCTCTCCCGCCTGCTATTCCTCAGCTGTGTATGTGGACGCACAGCTACAAGTCACTCTGGCCCGGGGATTTGGAACTTAGATTCCAGATCCCCGGGCAGGATTCCCTGAAGCTGAGGGGCGGGGCGCCGCAATAGGTGGCGGCTACAGCCCTAAACAGCTACTGGGGGACTGGTCCAAGAGGCAAATTTCACCCTGCCACCTGGATCGGCCGGCCTCTGTCAGTGGGCCCCAGCCTTGGTGGGCCCGGGAGCGACCGCCCCCTTTGCCCCCCTCTATTTCGCTACTGTGGAGAGGGGATGGGTGGAGAGAGATGAGGCACCAAAACAGGACAACAAAGAGTTAATCTACAGTTAATCACCCGGCTATCTCCTCTGACAGTCAGCACTGACCTCTCAGAATACTGCTGTCACCCACCTTCATGTTGTGTAATCCTTTGTTCTCTGCTCCCTGCTGCCGACTAATCTCCCTCCTTCCTCCTCCCCCCTCCCCTCTCTATAGAACAGACAGGATTGTGTCTGATGCAAGTCACAATTTCCTGATATTTTGCAGTGAATGGAAACGAGGAGGGAGGGGGGGGACCTGGGAAAAGGCTTTTGAATGCAGATAATGGCATATTTGCCTAAAAAACACAATTACAAAATTTCTTAAAACCGCCTAGACTATTGATTTCTGCAAGAAAAAAAAAAAAAAAATACGACAGTGACTCTTTAAGTATATGCTGAGGCTGAGTCTGAATTTTGTCGACATCTTCATGTTAAATGGAATCGGTCATGAACAATTCATGTTCCAATCTGCTCATACTTTTGGAAGTCTTCCCAAGCTAATGAAGTGTTAAGGGCTATAATGTATCCTTGCTCCCCCTACCATCCCTATCCCTGCTTGATTGATTGCTTTCAACACTGAGCAGTGCTTTTAAATCTTGTTCCTGTGCTGTAAATACATACTGTGTGCAGGTGTGATATATGAAAGCTGGAAACTGACTGTCAATCAAACAGGAACGGAAAGCAGAGGGGGAGCAAGGGGGCATTAAAGCCCTGAGAACATTAGGAGCTTAGGAGCTTTGGCATGTTGCAATAGAGAATAAAAGCAATGATCTATGGAAGCACAGACAGATATATGAAAGGTGCTGTGTAAATCCTTGATGTAAGTATGTTATGTGCTGGACAAGCTCTGGTCTATACTTATTTTCAGACCATCAGATGCTGGATGAGAGGACGGTCATTTTACAAAGAATTATATAAAACAGAAGATTTATCATTCTTTGTGATGTTATATACAGTATGTGTGTTCTAAAATAAAATAGATAAATTTTACAGAAATAAGGAATAATTATTCCCTTTACAGTGATACCTTGGTTTAAGAGTAACTTTGTTTAAAAGCGTTTTGGTTTAAGAGCTCACAGTTTTTCAAAATTGTGACTTGGTTCAAGAGCATTGCTTTGGTTTGAGAGCTCCCTGTACTGGATGGGAGGGGGAGTGGAGGAGGGTCTTGTTCTTTATAGCGGGGTCTACAGCCCTGTACCCTGACCCAGGAAGTCTCCCTCACAGTGTCGGACTGGGCCACCTGAGGATCCTCCGGTAGGCCCCAGCCCCCAACACAGTTAACACACTGTCACTGTCGGGCGGCAGGGCCCCCGACAGTGACAGCGCTGCCCATCTAGCAATGCGGTCACCTGACTGGGCCCTCACTTACTCAGTCAGGTGACCGCAAAGCTCCCTTGGATGACGGTGCCCCCCGGCCCCCCGTGGCGTAACTGGGCCCCCGCCACACTGCTCCCATTCTCTTGTGACCGCAAGCAGTTATTCGCTTGCGGTCACAAGAGGTACCCTGGCCCCTGGACGCTCCTGCTCGTGTCACGGGCGGCGCACGCATCAGCACTGAGTCAGTGCGTGCCGACAGCAGAGACTTCCGGCAGAAAGAGCCGGAAGTACCAGCCCTGGTGCACACTGACTCAGTGATGATGCATGCGCCGGCCAGGACACATGGAGACGAGCAGGAGCCATTGGAGAAGAAACTGGGGCGCGACTGGGGAGCGTGTTGTAAGGTGAATTGTTTTTTTTTTAAATTTTCATCTGCTTTGCACAGAGGGGGGAACCACCTATAAGGGGGGATAACAGGGGGGGAGACCATCTATAAGGGGGATAACACAGGGGGGGAGACCATTTATAAGGGGGATAACAGAGGGGGTGACCATCTATAAGGGAGATAACACAGGGGGAGACCATCTATAAAGGGAATAACACAGGAGGGGAGACCATCTATAAAGGGAATAACACAGGAGGGGAGACCATGTATAAGGGGGATAACACAGGGGGGAGACCATCTATAAGGGGGATAACACGGGGGGGAGACCATATATAAGGGAGATAACACAGGGGGGAGATCATCTATAAGGGGCATAACACAGGGGGGAGACCATCTATAAGGGGGATAACACAGGGGGAGACCATCTATAAGGGGGATAACACGGGGGGACATTTATAAGGGGGATAACATGGGGGGGACCATCAATAAGGGGGATAACGGGAGGGGAGACCATCTATAATGGGAGGTTAACACAGGGGGGAGACCATCTATAAGGGGGATAACACGGGGGGAGACATTTATAAGGGGGATAACATGGGGGGACCATCTATAAGGGGGATAACAGGGGGGGGAGACCATCTATAAGGGAGATAACACGGGGGGAAACCATCTATAAGGGGGATAACACGGGGGGGACCCTCTATAAGGGGGATAACACAGGGGTAGACCATCTATAAGGGAGATAACACGGGGGAAAACATCTATAATGGGGATAACACGGGGGAAACCATCTATAAGGGAGATAACACAGGGGGAAACCATCTATAAGGGGGATAACACGGGGGAGACCATCTATATGGGGAATAACATGGGTGGAGACCATCTATATGGGGAGTAACATGGGGGGAGACCATCTATAAGGGGGATAACACAGGGGGAAACCATCTATATGGGAAATAACACGGGGGAAGACCATCTATAAGGTGGATAACAGAGCGGGGAAACCATCTATAAGGGGGATAACACAGAGGGGGAACCATCTATAAGGGGGATAACACAGTGGCAAACCATCTATAAGGGAGATAACACAGGGGGGAAACCATCTATACGGAGGGTAGTACAGGGGGGACCCTCTATATGGGGAATAATACAGGGGGCATCAATAGGGGGGGCAATCTATAAGGGGGATAATACAGGGAACATCTATAAGGGGGATAATACAGGGGGCATCTATAAGGGGCATAATACAGGGGGATCATCTATAGGGGGATAATACAGGGGGCATCTATAAGGAGGCTATACGGGGGGGAACATATACTATAAGGGGGTCACATACAGTCAGCCTACCCACTAAACGAGGGTGTAAAGGGGCCAATACAGATGTGCCGTGTGTATAGAGATGAGGATGGTGCCAGAGTGAGGAGCCTAATAAGTTTCTCTGGCAGATTCTGTGAATTTATGGTTCAGAGAAGTTCTAATAACGGCCCAGGACAGATGGAGAAGATGAAAAGGAAAGAACTCTGATTAGAGAAGACGTCCCCTGTGAGTCACCTGATATAACTGCACTGTGATGTATATGGTGTACAAAATATGCTTTGGTTTAAGAGTGGATTTGGATTACAAGCACGGTCCCGGAACGAATTATGCTCGTAATCCAAGGCACGACTGTATATTATAGTGTGTGCTTAAAATATTCCCATAAGAGCCCTCCTTTTACACAACAATTACTACGTAAGTCATTGTCTTTTATTAAGTGATTTGATATTTCATTACAGTCATTTCTGAGTCAATGTCTACTTTGCTGTGCATTATATTAATTCTGCATCATAGCTACATACCCCACAGAGGCTAATAAACATCCTTCCTGCCCTTTATTAAATGTCATTGAACAAGCGGATATTGTTTACTTATTCTGTATAACAAAGTTTCAAGCAAAACACATTATTTTCAAAGAGTGACCTGTCAGCACTGCTTAAGAGAATAAGATCTGAAAGTCTGAGGACTGAGCCTGCAGGGAGACTTACCTGCACATCACAAGGAATTAATGACGAGGGTGTACATTGAGGTGGACTCAGCTGTGTATTATGTATATCTCATAAGGAATGCAGGGCCACATTAACCACACATTGCTAAACCTGCTACTCCTCAATATACATATCAAATGCAATATGATTGCTTCATTGTGCAGATCCTTCACTGGTGGATTATAGTCAGTGCTCTACATATAACTTACATCATAGCTTAATTTTTGTAAAATACTCCATAAAAAAAAAAAAAAAAAAAAATATATATATAATATATATATATATATATATATATATATATATATATATACACACACACACACACACACACACACACACACACACACACACTGGTCCAAAAGTAGGTGGACAGTATGTGTAATAGGGTTATGAAGAGGGAGATTTATCAATGGTGTAAAGTAAAACTGGCTCAGTTGCCCCTATCAACCAATCAGATTCCACCTTTCATTCCTCACAGACTCTTTAGAAAATGAAAGGTGGAATCTGATTGGTTGCTAGGGGCAACTGAGAGTTTCACTTTACACCATGTTTGATAAATCTCCTCCTTGAAGTTCATAACCCTATTACACATACTGTCCACCTACTTTTGGACCACCCTGTATATATAGTTGGATCCCTCTCATTGATATACTATAAGCCACTGCTTGGAGATCATGCACTATTAGGACTGGGTTACTCTATTAATGACTAGAGATGGGCGTGTAGGGAAATATTCGTTGGTTTAAAATTCAATTCAAATAGACCATGATGCTCGACTATTCAATCAAATATCGAACCCCATTCAAGTCAATGGGAAAAAAATGCTAATTTCTTGGAAACCTAAATTCGACCACTTGGATGTTGGAAGTCCATAATGACACCACTATCACAGGGAGCGGTATTAGCGATCCCCGGCAGTAATACAGCTCCTTGCAATAGTTAATATTTAATTATAACAGCATTTTCGTTTTTATATTGCTATTTTTTGTTTACAATAGCAGAACTGTTTCAATCAAATATACTGTTAATAAATAAATATTACATATATAGAGCATTTTGGAAGAACAGCTCACAGTTTTTCAAAATTGTGACTTTGTTTAAGAGCTCCCTTTACTGGGTGGGAGGGTGAGTGGAGGAGGGGCATGGTCTGCATAGCGTGGTCTACAGCACTGTACTCTGACCCAGGAAGTCTCCCTCACCTTCCAAAACATAGTAGATCCAGGCTGGGGCTGGGGCTGGGGCTTACATCAGAGGACAGGACTGTGAGGTAATCTCTTCATAGCTGTAACCCCTCTCTCCACAGACAGCAAGTGCTGCATTTATGTGCCCACATCTGCCCTGCTCATTCCTTTATGCTCCTTCCTTGTATAGTATGCCCTTACTATTCATTATATTCCACATGCTGATTGCTATACTGTACAGTAACATATAATATCACATATTCAGCTGTTTTCTTAATGTTTGTTTCATTAGTTTTACATTCAAACATAAAAAAAATTCAGAATAAAAAATAATTTTTGGGGTGTGGAACCAATTGTCTACATTTCAATGATTTTTTATGGGGAAATTTGTTCTGGTTTAGGAATGGATTTGGATATATCACAAAGGAAAACCGCACATCCAAGAAATGGTGAAGTGGGTGCTTGCAGAGAAAGTCCCTTGGCCGGGGATCCAAAATACAGACAGCAACAGTCTGCATACCTCCAATGTATAGTAAAAAGTTGTTTCTTCCATCAAAACAGGTGCAAGTACACATAGCTATGTTTCAACTCTCTCCAAGACAGAGGGCTTGAGAATGACTCTGGGAGAGAGTTGAAATGTAGCTATTTGTATTTGCATCTGTGTTGATGAAATAAACCACTTTTCACTATACGTTAGAGGGTTGCAGACTGTTGCTGTATATATATATATATATATATATATATATATATATATATATATACATACATATATATATATATAGTATATTTAATTGAAACAGCATTTTTTCGTTTCAGTTTTGCTATTGTAAACGAAAAATAGCAAAATGAAAACAAAAATTAGCTTGTTAAATTTAATATTAACTATTAGGATACAAACACACTGGGTGGCTCTGCAGCGGATATCTCACTGCGGATCCCTTCCCAGTACACTCCCCAAACAAACTCGCAGCAGGATGCACATCCCGCTGTGATTATGTCCGCAACCCGCCCCGTTAACCACCCCCACCCCCCCCGCCACCGATGCCTATACATCACCTGGTCACTGCCCCCGGCTTGCTTCAGGGGCTCCCGGCACGTCCCGCTTGGCCAATCAGCGCACTGATTGGCTGAGCGGGATGTGAAGACACCGGGAGCCCCGAAGCAGGCAGAAGCAGGGACCAGGTGATGTATAGGCTTCGGCGGCGGGGGGGTTAACGGAGCAGGCTGCAGGCTACTGACATACTCACAGCGGTATGTGCATCTCGCTGCGAGTTTGTCTGGTCATGAGTGTACTGGACAGGGATCCGCAGCGGGTCTCGCTGCGAATTTGCAGCGAGAAATCCGTTGCGGATCTGCCCAGTGTTCTAGTACCCTCACAGGGAGTTGTATTAGCTGATACCGCTAATACCGTTCCCTGTAATAGCTTAAATTTAATTAAGAGGATGCCGGGGGAACGTCGACGGGTAACTCTGGTATACTTTACTATTGTAACAATTGTTTAGCTGTTTTAGTAAAGCTCGTATCTTTTGAGTAGTGCAATACTCGATCAAATAACTAATTGAGTATTGCTCAGTCATCTCTATTAATGATGCTTTCATATATGTTTGTTTGTTTTGTAAATAACTTTCTAGCAATAATATCCAATTCTACAACTGCATGTACAGTAGTCGAGCCTATAGCTATTCCACTATGTAATTGTTGCATCAAACTAAATCTGTTTACACATTCCTTTGCTTCAGGGTTTTCTCAGTCCATGTGCCTCCGTTTTTTTCTATATCCCAGTGGACAACTGGCTGCTCAGAATGGATGTGCTAGTACAAGGAAAATTATGTACATGAGTTTATTTTTATACTGGAACTCCTCTTCAGCTGCCGGGCATATGATAAGTGAAGGTAGTTAGCTGAAGCATCATACTAGTATAATGAATAGTAAAGAAAAGAATCCTGGATTCTGGACACTCCTGATTAGTTTTGACCCTTGGATTCTACATGTCCTTACTAAATGGCGCCTGTGGGAATAACTTTGGCTTCATTCCTGATCAAGTTCATTATATGACCAGCTTCCTATGCTATCACAACGCTCTTGTGCTGTAAATATATTCCAGCTCCGGGCCATACTCCTGGACACTGTGTTTTTGTTTCCAGCTTCTGGATTATTCCTTGGTCATGTGTTCCTGGTTTCAGATCATGGTCTGTTCCTTGGCTTTGTGTTTGTGGTTCCAGCTCCTGGTCTGTTCTGGGCTTTAAAGGAGAAGTCTGACGAAAATTTTTATTAAAGTATTGTATTGCCCCCCAAAAGTTATACAAATCACCAATATAAACTTATTAAGGGAAATGCTTATAAAGTGCTTTTTTCCCTACACTTACTACTGCATCAAGGCTTCACTTCCTGGATAAAATGGTGATGTCACGACCCGACTCCAAGAGCTGTGCAGGCTGTGGCTGCTGGAGAGGATGATGGCAGAGGGATTCTCAGTGTCCTGTGTGCCTCAGTTTCCTTCAGTGTCCCTCAGTGCCCCCTGCCATCATGCAATACAATACTTTAATAAAAAATTTTGCCGGACTTCTCCTTTAAGTTCCTGGTCTGTTACTGGGTTCCTAATTCTTGGTTCCAGTTCTTGGTCCGACCCCTGCTTAATGTTCCTAGTTCCAGTTCTTATTCCAGTCCTATTACACAAAGCAATTATCATTCCGGACAATAATTGTTTGGTGCAATAGCTCATATTGAAAGGCGCCGATCAGCCAACATGCACAATGTCAGCTGTTCGTTGTCTTGCAGCATGTTCTAAATTCACGTCAACAATAGCAACAGTCTGCTGGTCACCACTCTGGGCAACAGGAGCAGCGGCAGCAGAACACCCCTTTCCTCTATAGGCTACCCTCCCGCAGCTCGCCCCCCCCCCCCACCCGCACGCGCGTTTCCCCACTTGATTTCTGTGCACAGACAGTGAGCGGGAAATGAGGGGCAAGTGAGTGCCAACTTGAGAGGTCAGCACTTGCTTTCTCCTTAAAATCGTGCTGTGTAATACGGCCCTTAGCCTTCTTCCTGTATTGTCCATGCCTGGTCTTCCTTCTAATGTTCCATTCTCCACATTTGGTCTTCCTCATCATGGTCCATGTTCTATCTCACCTTATCCCTCATCATGGCTGCTGTTCTGGGAAATTAATCCTTGGGATAGTTACAGGGGTTAAGAGTGAAAACCAGAGAGCCCTTATATTTTGCACCCAAATCTAGTCAGCACAAAGTCAGTTTCAGCCCAAGGGTCCACTATCTAGGTCACTCCTAATGTAACAGTTATGTAAGACTATATTGCAAAAAATCATTATATTGTTTGAATTTAAAGCGTAACTGTTAGGCAGAAAAGTAAAACGGGAATATTTAAAAAACGCAGCTGTAAAATTATTTAATTATATTCACAAATGTTGTTAAAATCAGGATTTACATCTAATTAGGGAATAAAAAAAAAATCATTTTCGCCCATGATTGGTTCTCTTTAAGCAGAAGCAGGATTTCTGCGTCCATTATTTTTCTAGGGAGAGGGGAGGGGCTGAGAGGAGTGAGTGAGCACAGAGGAGTCCTGCACAGCACACACCCTGCAATCTTCTCTCAGCAAATTCCTAGATAAGCACTGACCTTTCTGACCCCCTGTATCCAGTGTTTGAGGTGCCCAGACAGACTACAGTTGCCCTTCATGTCTCTTCTTCCTGCTCACTCATCTCCCTCGGCCCCTCCCCCCTCTATAGGATATAATGGACACAGCAGGACTCGTCTTCACTGGCTTCTCTGTAATGAGGACGGATTTGCCTGATAATGCACAGATAAGAAGTGAGGGAGGGAGGCTTGGAAATAACTTTTTGAGTACAGAAAGAGGCTTTTTTGCCTAATAAAACCTATTATAGAGTTTCTCAAAATCACTTATACTATTGATTTCTGTAAAAAAAAAAAATATATATGACAGTTACACTTTAAGCAATATTCTTTTCATGTGTATGCAAGCAATGATCAAACGACTAACAAAAATGTGTTTGTGTGTCTTTGATTGCATTGGAATTACGATTATGTAACTAACGACTATGGCTCCATGTACTTTGGTGAACAATTTCAGGTCGTTCACAAAAGCACCCCTTTGCCTTTGTTCATCATTAGTCATAGAAAACTAAAAATCATTTTGTCTTATAGCCACCTTTTTTTCAAAGTCAACAACAGATGTTTTCACCAAGTTGACTGTGCCTTTAAATAGCTTAGAAAGTTCTAGAAAATATTGTCATGGCTTTAGAAACTTCTGCTAATTGGAGCTGCTACCTGTAGCAATGGGTCTTCCAGAAAGACACTCACCCCAAGTATACTTCCAAAATTGAGGTAAAATTGCTTTAGGACAACAAACTGAAAGTAATAGAATAGTCAATGAAAAGCCTGAAAGAGCAGAGGAGAAACACCAAGAAGAGATGGGATGAAAATTAAGCAGCTGTTACCAGCCTCAGTATTATTATCAGCTACAGTTTTCTGTATATGCTGTTAATTATGTTATTTCCCCTAATCTTTCTTCTTGAAGCTGCACAGTCAGTTAACTATCTAGGGCATTGGCTTGGCCCCCTGAACAACTGTAACAGCAGATGTTTATGGTCAATTATAAATGTGGAAACATTAAAAATAGAAAATTCTGAGAATTGTCTAAGAAAAACTATTAGCCAGGACCACATTTATTTATAGCACTGACCTAAACGTTTTACCAATTGATACTTCTCTAGAGGTCGTCTAGTAGGTTTCAAAAATACCTACTACAGGATAGGACTGGGTTAAATTGCCCCTAAAATTGCTGCCCCAGCTCCACCACTGCTTTAGTGTTCTCCACCAGAAGTGCTGAAATTTGTGCATCATTAATGTAGTTTGTGCTATTTTTGAAATTTTTCTCTTTTTTTGCTCAAAGGGGGCGTGTTAGGTGCATGGTATATGTTGCCTACTTTTTTTTTTATCATGTGCGATGTTTTAATTTGCACTAAAAATACAACACAACAGTACTCTAGGCAGGACCTGGCGTAGTTTGTTAGCCATTTTTCAGCCCCCTAAAAAAACACAAATATTTTTCAATATCAATATTTTTTAAGGCCCATGCTCCTAACGATAATTTTTCCGCATGGACCGGAGATGTTTGCACAGCACGTGAAAAGTGCACTAGCAAACAGTTTTTAGAGCAAATAATAAATATGTAACTAAATAAGAGTCAAATAAAATGAAAGTTTTATAAATTACCTATCATTGTAATTGTACTGACCTGAGAAATATACAGAAGATAACATGTTGGTTTCACCACAGAGCATGTCACTGCAAAGTACAATTGGCGTTGCAAAAAAATAGGGGCTCATATGGGTCTGTAGATAAAAAAAATGCATGGTATGGCCTTTAAGAGGAGGAAAACAGAAGTGCGAAACAAAATTTTTCTTGGTCGTTAAAAGTTTAAACTTGTAGCAAACGTATCTCCTGATATGTTGCTCAAATGTTGTCCTCTACTTTGCCTGACTAGTATTGACTTGGCTTGTTTGACTTCTCTCCTCCCTACTGTGCACTTATCCCAGTGTAGGGACTGTCTGCGTTCACCATTTATGGTGGGTTATTAAAGTATATTCCATGGCACACGGCTAAAGTTCCAAACGTAGTAAAGTGTTTATTCCATCAAAGATGTGATTATAACATTGTGCAGCACAGCAAACTTAGGTATATGCGACGTTTCGACGGCCTCAACGCCGTCCTCCTCAAGCATGCTTGAGGAGGACGGCGTTGAGGCCGTCGAAACGTCGCATATACCTAAGTTTGCTGTGCTGCACAATGTTATAATCACATCTTTGATGGAATAAACACTTTACTACGTTTGGAACTTTAGCCGTGTGCCGTGGAATATATTTTGCTAACTACTGGGAGTCCATGGTCGGGACTTATCTACGGGCACCGGGACGTCTCTGTGACTGCGGGAGTGCTGCTCAGATATTATCCTGGGTTATTAAAGTAGGGACAGTGGCTGGGATGAAAGCTCTGATCTCTCTCTTATATGACACTAACAATTTGATCATGCTATTAACTATAGAAAGTCATACCTCCCTAAACGCTCAAGTGACCTTATTTGCACTGTAATTCCTTAAGAGCTTTGGTGGCAGATGGAGACTAAGTCTGCACAACCTCTGGACTCTGGTGGTCCTTTACCCTGGATTACAGGTTAAGTCAACTAAGCATGCTGGATGATGATTTTTCTGAATACATATGTGCTGAATAAATGAATATTATATAGGCCTGATTCACTTAGAATCCATCTACAATAATGTCTCTGACCCTTTGATGTAAAATGTGGATTTCATTGTAAGCCTGGTTCAAAGCAATAGTCGGTGCTGCTGGGCCCTACTTACAATTGAAATGGAATCTATTATTAATGAAATCCCAAGGAGTATAAAAGGATTGTGTATAACATGGAGACCTCCTATTGGCTTCTATCCATAGTAGTAAATCAGTTGATTAAGGAAGACGTAGCGCATTCTCAACTTTCACCCATTCACGGACTTGGGACCACACATGAAGCCTTTACAGATTTCGGGCACACTTAAACGTTCTCTATGCCAGGGGAATAGGAACTTTGGAATCCTGCTCATATCCACATGAGAACTGAAGTACTACTTTGGGACTGCTTCCAGGAACAGCACATTGACTGATGAGATCAATGTTGTTTCACGTGACTGTATTACTTTATTAGATCTTTATACATAATAGATGACGCCAAGATACATTGTTACAAAGAATAACAATACAGTATGAATATCAATTGCTGATGATCCTTTAGATAGATTAAGCACAATTTATGGATTGTGTTGAAATCTTGTATGATTCCTTTAAAAGTTATCAATTCTAAAGTAAAACCTTTCCAGGGAATTATGCATTTAGGTTAAAACCTTAAAAACAAAATTCTATCTGTCACAAGTATAGGACAGGGAAGGGCAGAAGCATTGGGAAGGTCCCAGTCCAAGACTAAGAACATCCATCAGAATGAAAAAGGTTACACAATTAGCCACAATTAGAACTAAATTGGAAGTGGCTCAATTAGATCTAAATTGGGCCAATTCTGCTGGTACTCATACATAACCTACAGTACAAGCAAAAGCTTTGGATTATCCTTGGAAGGTCCATGATTTTAAGTTATATTTCCAAATGAACATGGTTGTCCTTCAAAAATGCAACAAACTCAGTAAGGGTACAAACCCACTTGACGTATTTGCTGCGTGAATCAGTCTTAAAAATAAGCAGGCAAAACGCAGGTTGACTTTATACGATTGTTCTGCATTAAAATACGCAATTGCGTATTTTTGAAGCGTGAAGCTTGTTGTTAGCAAAGCATCAGTTGTTAACAACCTGTGCAAAAAACGCATGTAGCTTCACGCTTCAAAAATACGCAACTGCGTATTTTAACGCAGAACAATTGTATAAAGCCAACCTGCGTTTTGCCTGCTTATTTTTAAGACTGATTCACGCAGCAAATACGTCAAGTGGGTTTGTACCCTAAAGGACAACTCCAGCCAGAATTTTTTCCCGGGTAATTAAAAGACATTACAAAGTTATATAACCTTGTATATGTCATAATCACTAGAGATGAGAGAACTTTTCAAAAGTTTGTTCCGACCTGACTTTCAGATTTTTCCAGAAAGTTCGGTCCGAACGAATTTCGGATTTCTTCGGATTTCATAGTTTAAAGCATCTATATGATATGGGGGTAGTGTATTTGGTTGAATTTAGGGCTCTACATGTCAGTAACATCATTATCTTTTCGATATCTCAAAGTAAAATTTTTTTTTTAGACTTTAATATTCACCATTACATGGTCTATGCAGGAAATTCACCATTACAGGGTCTATGCAGGAAACTAACCATTACAGGGTCTATGCAGGAAATTCACCATTACAGGGTCTATTCAGGAAAAAGGTCACAAATGCAGTGAAGGAACAGCAGTAGTCATTGGAGGCCAGTGGAGGTCCAGCAATAGTCATTTGGGGCCAGTACAGGAGCAGCAGTAGTCAACATGGAGGCCAGGCAGGAGCAGCAGTAGCCAACATGGAGGCCAGTACAGGAGCAGCAGTAGCCAACATGAAGGCCAGGCAGGAACAGCAGTAGCCAACATGGAGGCCAGGCAGGAGCAGCAGTAGCCAACATGGAGGCCAGGCAGGAGCAGCAGTAGCCAACATGGAGGCCAGGCAGGAGCAGCAGTCTCTCAGGATAAGACAGATGTGATATACACACTTTCAATCAGAAGGGTCCAAGTATAGAAATTGGGTATATAGCACTTTTTTTTAGATACAATGCTCTACACCTGAACCAGGTATTTTAGTCTCTCAGGATAAGACAGATGTGATATACACACTATCAGAAGTATAGGACTTGTATATCTGTACTGCACGTTTTGGTTCCGTGCACCCTTTTCCAATGCCTAATCTATCTATCTTTCGCCCTCTCTATATTTCTCTCTCAATCACTTGATGTTTCTCCTCTCCGCTTTCCTAATCTTTCCTTTCCCACAATATCTTCTCAGTAGTCTGTAGTACACAACAGCAGCTTGCTTCCTCTCTCTCTCTCCCTCTACACACTGCGTGGTGCGGTCATGTGACCGCTCCTTTTAAAGCAATACCGACGTCACACAGGGGGTGGGCTAGTACAAGATCCCTGCTGATTGGATGTGTTCCAGGAATCATGGGAAAGCGCTTTTCCCGCACAGAACACTTCCTGCTTACTAGAATGGCGGCTGCCATTTTAGAAAGCAAGGGGAAAAAAATCGGAGCGGATTTCCCAAAATCCGAATCCGATCGGACTCGGATTTTTTTGGAAAATCCGAACTGGATCCCATAGAGGACGAACCGGTTCGCTCATCTCTATTAATCACCAGTCTGGGCCCCTTTCCTATTCCTCCCCCACTCGGCTACCTACCCGGAAGCATTAAAACATATACTTACGGGATCCCTGTCGACCATGGAGCTTTCAGCCACCGACATTTGAAGCATTATCAGATGACTGACAGCTTAATCAGCTCAGATTGGCTGAGTACGCTATAAGCCATGTGAGCTGCTGAACGGAGGGGCGGGAGATTCAAACGGCTGAACCAGGAAGTTGTGAAGAGCTGAAAACGGTGATCGGCATAGCGGAGTCCCGAGACAAATTTCAGGTGATGACAAGCTCTCCAGTGATGGTTAGTATAAAACCTTGCTTAGGGGGGCTATTCTCTCCTCCTCGTCCTTTAATAGTTTATAGAAATGAGAGAACCTTGAGCACTAGCGTGTAGCATTTGATTACCAGTGGCTGCAGTTGGGTGAGGCTCTAAGGCTGCCTGTAAAGCATAGGCACAACCATAGGCATAGGGCTGCATCCAACGTCTTCAGTTACCGATAGTCAAGTGCTCGAGGGTCACTTATCTGTAATAGTTAACCTAGATGCTGAGTTAGTCCCCCAACAGCTTTATCTCATGGTGGGATGTGGAAGACAGTAATTGTGGCCCAGATTTATTATACTGAATTTGTCTCTTTTTAGACGGCTGATGTAGAAACATTTTGGTACACATAATTTCCACAGATACTGTCCATTTGCACAATAATTTGTCCAAAATGTAGTGAGCCTGACCAGTTTTCCTTTAAATGTTTTAATAATATTGCTTTAAATATATATTTTTAAAGGGAATCTGTCAGCAATTGGAGCCGACCCGAAGTGCTGACAGTGTCCATTAAGTGACAGTTTCCTAGTTAGAAGGTGCAATAATATAAGGGAAAAGGAGGATTCCTAGACAAATTCCTGGCCCTGCCAAAAACACTTTCAGAGTAATTGTAAAAATGAAAAAAGCTGATTTATTGGTGAAAAACGGTATAAAATCATGCATAAAAAGCTGGAGTAATGCTAGTTTTGCAATTCCATGAAATGTGAGCGATTTTCACAAGGAAATCAAGAATATCATCCAAAATCTCAAAATCCCTTGAATAAGTTAAAGCATGCCAGAACCAATGGCGTAGCTACCATGAAGGCAGGGAAGGCAGTTGCTATGGGGCCCCGCACTGCAGGGGGCCCGGGGGCCCGCCTGGCCCGTCTCCCCTGTCTTCAAGGTAGCTACGCTACTGATAGCAAAGCACCCTGCCAGAGACGCAGAAGGGAGCGTCTGCGATCCCCTCTGTAACACCTCCGCACCTCCCCCAAACACAAGCTCAGAGCGTCCTGCACCAGTGTCCCCCTCTCCACAAGTGGAACAGTCCCGGGACGTTCTGCTAAGCCCCGCCCCCATCGCGGCAAGCCCCGCCCCCCAGCGCCCACCGCGGGTGGGATATTCGCTCATGGCAGAGTGCACAGGGCCTGAGGAGGAGACACAGCAGGAGGATGGTAACTATCACTGCCAGCTGGAAGTAACCAGCTTCCCTGGCATCCTGTATAATGGGGGTCACCAGCTTTCCTGGCATCCTGTATAATGGGGGTCACCAGCTTCCCTGGCATCCTGTATAATGGGGGTCACTCAGCTTCCCTGGCATCCTGTATAATGGGGGTCACTCAGGCTTAGCTTCCCTGGCATCCTGTATAATGGGGGTCACTCAGGCTTAGCTTCCCTGGCATCCTGTATAATGGGGGTCACTCAGGCTCAGCCTCCCTGGCATCCTGTATAATGGGGGTCACTCAGGCTAAGCTTCCCTGGCATCCTGTATAATGGGGGTCACTCAGGCTCAGCTTCCCTGGCATCCTGTATAATAGGGGTCACTCAGGCTCAGCTTCCCTGGCATCCTGTATAATGGGGGTCACTCAGGCTCAGCTTCCCTGGCATCCTGTATAATGGGGGTCACACAGCTTCCCTGGCATCCTGTATAATGTGGTCACTCAGCTTCCCTGGCATCCTGTATAATGGGGTCACTCAGCTTCCCTGCATCCTGTATAATGGGGTCACACAGCTTCCCTGCATCCTTTATAATGGGGTCACCAGCTTCCCTAACATCCTGTATAATGGGGTCACTCAGCCTCCCTGGCATCCTGTATAATGGGGTCACCAGCTTCCCTGGCATCCTGTATAATGGGGTCATTTAGCTTTCCTGGCATCCTGTATAATGGGGTCACTCAGCTTTCCCTGCATCCTGTATAATGGGGTCACCAGCTTCCCTGGCATCCTGTATAATGGGGTTACCCAGCTTCCCTGGCATCCTATATAATGGGGTCACCAGCTTTCCTGGAATCCTGTATAATGGGGTCACTCAGCTCCCTGGCATCCTGTATAATGGGGTCACTCAGCCTCCCTAGCATCCTGTATAATGGGGTCACTCAGCTTCCATGCATCCTGAATAATGGGGTCACTCAGCCTCCCTGGCATCCTGTATATTGGGGTCACTCAGCCTCCCTGGCATCCTGTATAATAAGGTCACTCAGCCTCCCTGGCATCCTGTATAATGGGGTCACTCAGCCTCCCTGGCATCCTGTATAATGGGGGTCACTCAGCCTCCCTGGCATCCTGTATAATGGGGTCACTCAGCCTCCCTTGCATCCTGTATAATGAGGTCACTCAGCCTCCCTGGCATCCTGTATAATGGGGTCACTCAGCTTCCCTGGCATCCTGTATAATGGGGTCACTCAGCCTCCCTGGCATCCTGTATAATGGTGGTCACTCAGCTTCCCTGCATCCTGTATAATGGGGTCATCCCGCTTCCCTAGCATCCTGTATAATAGTCAGTATAATGGAGGTCACCCACCTGGACTCACCCAGCTGCCCCAACCAGCATGGACTCAGAGCGGCCTGCTACCCCCCCCCCCCCCTTCAGCGTCTCAGAGCTGCCAAAGACAGCTCCATATCGCCGATAAAGGTAATATGTTGGGGGGCCCCATACACTTTTTTGCTATGGGGCCCCATGAATCCTAGTTACGCCCCTGGCCAGAACTATTACCATATAAAGTGAGACAGGTCAGATTAAAATAAAAATAGGCTCTAGTCCTTAAAGAGGCACTGTTGCAAAAATAAAAAATAAAAATAACTGGGTTTGTGATAGCAAGCGGTTTTTCAATATACTCGCTTTATTTTTTTTACCCATTTTTAAAGATTAGCGTTCGGGTTCGAGTCCATCCGAACCCGAACGTTCGGTATTTGATTAGCGGGGGCTGCTGAACTTGGATAAAGCTCTAAGGTTGTCTGGAAAACATGGATACAGCCAATGACTATATCCATGATTTCCACATAGCCTTAGGGCTTTATCCAACTTCAGCAGCCACCGCTAATCAAATGCCGAATGTTCGGGTTCGGATGGACTCAAGCATGCTCAAGGTTTGCTCATCTCTACCCATTTTTTAAGTTATCTATATGTAAATCAACAATATTATACATACATGTGGTGTCGCAGCACAGGGTGCTGCCATCGCACCTGAGTTAGTGACTCTCTCAGGTTCACACAAGTGGGAGTTGGTGCCACTGTACTATTGTGTTTTGTATGTGTGAAGAGCCAGCTGAAGGTACAAGCAGGGCTGTATTTACCACTAGGCACCCATGGTCCGGTGACTAGGGCAGCACCAGGGAGCAGGGGGAAGTAAACAACTTGTTTTGTTTTTATTTTTTAAATCTCCCACCTTCTGGGGGAGGGGGGGTATGGTGGTATTGGTCAGGTCTGGTGTGACGGTGTTATCCAGTCACAGTATGGCAGTATTTGTCAGGTCTGGTATGGCGGTGTTATCCAGTCACAGTATGGTGGTACTGTTCAGGTCTGGTATGGCGGTGTTATCCAGTCACGTCACAGTATGGTGGTATTGGTCAGGTCTGGTGTGGCGGTGGTAAATGTGACACCTGGAGCTATTACCTACCAATCTTCCAATCCTGTGGTGAGAATTCCTTCACACAATATGCAGACGGCTCTAATTATTGATTCAATGGTGAAATTTGTTTATGTCTTAAGCTGTCAAAAACCATGAAAACGTGATTCAATGTTTCTACATGTAGAGAAATGCATGTGGCCGAGACCACTCTCCCCCAAGCTCCCCAAGATGGGGCGTCTTCGTGCCTAGGGCAGCAACAGCTGTTAATACAGCCCTGGGTGTCACATATTCTGTATTGGCCAGTCACAGGTGCCAGTGCATTCTTTATCCTATCTTCTCTTTCTCACACACCCACTCAGCCCCACCACTCACAGGAGGGTTAACAGGAGGAGTGAGTTTTTGGTGGGAGGAAGTGTTCAGTTCTCAGTTAGGGACCTATTCCACGGAGCGATAATGGGCCGAATCTGCCCGATTCAGCCAATTATCGCTCCGTGGAATACAGAGAACGGTCAGCCGATGATTGTGTCATCGGTTGATCGTTCATTTAGGTCCAAATCTAAAATCATCAATCGCTACCCGCGCATCGCTATGTGGAATAGCGGGCACGGAGGGCGACCGACGATTTCACAAACATCATACATTACCTGTCCAGGCGCAGGTCGTCTCCTTCTACCGATCCCGTGCGGCAGCATCAGCTTCGGCACGGCCTGTCTGAGCTGACAGACCGCTCAGCCAATCACTGGCCAGGACCGCCGCGGCCGCATCGAAAACTGACATGTCAGTTTTGTGCGGCTGCTATTCATTGAATAGCGGTTGTACAAAACAAAACTGATGGTGCAGACAATGTAAAGTCCAGCTCCAGCTGCACTTTACATTGTCTACTATGAGTAATATGGATGTGGACACACCCGAATGTGCCCGCATCCCAATGAAAAAGAAATTAGGTCATCCGGCCGGTACTGCAGGTGAACCTCATTGACGCTAGCCGTTCTGTGACACAGCCATGTCACAGAACAGCCGGTGTCATGCATAGTGTGAACCCGGCCTAAAGGTGTATTGTCTCTTTAAGAATTGTTTAGTAAAGCTTTTAAGTGATTACGATAACCTGGTTGAGGTTCATCTGCACTACACCTACAACCCTTTTATAGAGTGTGTGTTTGGGACCTGGGGGGGGACATATATCACTTAAGCCCCATGGCAAATTCTTAGCGGCACACCAACACCTGCCCTTGCAAGATCTACCTAGCAACCAATGTAGTGGGAAAATGCAGCTATAAAGGTCCCCATACACTTCAGACAAAAGTTAGCAAACCCGGCCACCTGACTAAAGTGTATGCCATCCTCCTGACTCTCCTCTAAATGGTGTCAGGGAGAGAGGGTTAGAAACGTTGTATTTCAATTACCTGATTCTATTGTCATGGTAGCAGCTTACCCTTCTCTTCTCTCCATAGAGAACACATGAATTTGTCTCTGCCAAACATTCATGCATATGTGGAGATTGGGAGAAACATATAAGTGTATGGCACTTTTTAGAACGAATGGAATGAATACTATTGTTAATGGGGGATAGGTGGTGAGGAATAAAATGCTGCCAGTTCACAAGGGAAGGGGGGGGGGGGATGTCACTGTCAGTGGTGGAGAGAATGCTGCCAGTGGGGAAGAGGTGAGATGAATGCTGATGCCAGTGGGGAAGGGGTAGTTACGGGTGATAATGTTGTCAGTAGAGGAGACATGGGAATGGGCAATGCTGCTGCTAGAATGGGAGGCAGAATAGAAACACTACTGACAATGGAGAAGTTATAGGTAGGTGAAGAATACAGCTGACAGAAACATTGATAAAATGTTTCTACCAGTGAGGGAGGGATAGTTAGGGTTATATTACTGATGCCACTGGGGAAGATTAAGGTCTAAACTGAGGTCTGAGATTAATTTAGAGGGTCTGATTTAATATTGGGTTGTTTTCTAGGATCTGAAGTTGTGTTGCTATAGAAGGTAGAAACAGGAACAGAAAACAGAACACTCTAATCGTGTTATCTCAACCCAAGTTCCACACCCAGTAAAAGAATGAAATTACCTATGTTGTGTTACTGGTGCTATTACTGGTTTATAGTATATTGGATGGATGAAAGACATTGATGCATAAAGGGCCTCAGTGTGACCATATTACCCAAGGGCCGATGTAAACCTGGAGCTAGTCTGGTGTTTAAGTATTGTACACTAAAATTATGGATTACCAGAATAAAGTTGAGGAACTACATTACAGCTTCTCCAGATTAGTAAGTCTGTCTCAGATACATTTATTGTGAAATCCATAGTGTCTTCACATAATATCTTGTAACACAAAAAGAATCTGAAGGAGACATCTTTTTTTTTTACAAGGCAATTTTTTAACAATTTAGTACAGACATTTGTACAGAAAAGATTTCATTTGAAGAACTGAAGTTAGATCAAACCTGTTTTTATATAAGTTACTATCTTCTATAGAACACCACATTTATCTCGCTAAGTGAAGTTCAAAATGTTACTGTTATATAAATAAATAAATAAATACTTTTAACATGACATAGAGACATGTCAAAGCTTTTGATCAGTCAGGGTCTGGATGCTCTACTGACCGCTAGAATTTGTTGGGAGAAGCAACTCCATAGCAGGCTCCATAGCAGGCTCCATAGACTTCTATAGAATACTGCATCTCCTGGGGAGAGAAGCATTGAGCTAAGCACTTCTCCCAGCTTGTTCTAGCAATCACTGGAGGTCTTAGACTCTTAGAATCAACATGTTTTTTAATGACAGTGACACATTAAGGTTACGTGGGCACCATCATTAGGGGTGTAGAAGCCAAGGTGAAAATGAGGACCGCAAATAAGGGTTGGACCTTGCTGGATGTTCTTATTTTCACCTTGTCTTCTCCACTCCGGATGATAGTGTCCACTGTAATCTGCACTGTGTTCTAAAGATACTTTTACCCATCCATGGTGGTGTGTTCTTAGCACAACACATTAGGATGCATAGTAAAGACCCTTTGTTATTAAAGATATCACAGTATGGTGAGCCTATGTTCTCTTGCACCTGTTGTATATACCATATTTTTTAGGTGTATAAGACAACACCCAACTTTTCCAGTTAAAATAGAGAGTTTGGCTTATACTCGCCATATAAGACTATTCCTCTTCCACCAAATAAAAATTAATAAAAAAACATCAGACAGCAGCGAGATCTGAGAGGCAGAGAACGAGGAACAGTAATACCGGTAGGATACAAGGGTAGCCAGACAGGTTAAAGAGGTGTGTTTTTCTGGGCACAGTGCCACTCTACCGTTTCCTTTTTTGCATACCCCAGATGCCTACAGCTTGCTCTGCCCTTCATACGGTCGCCAAAAATAGAAAAGAAAGAAAAAAAAAAGAAAAAACTTTGGGAGCGGTAACGTCTTCTTTGTGAACTAGTCCTTAGAAATGGTGAACTTACACTTGGTGAGTGGTGAGGATTTCACCACTCCTAAAAGTAACACGCCCAAAGATAATTATGCACGGCTCGCTGCGATCCTCCCAGTGTGAACTCCCAGTTTCCCGATCTCCAAAATACCAAACAAAAAAATATAAAAAATAGGAGAGCGAACTTTACATCTGATAAAATCATAAATATGTACCGTTAAAAAAGGGAGCACAGATGTTACTCACGCTGAGGAGGGGAGTTTTGGAACGCTCCCCTCCACCTAGAGGTTCTCCTTCAGAAAGATCTCAGCAGGCATCCAGATCAGTCTTTGTTTCTTGTAGCTACCTTTCAGCATCTGGAGAGAAACACTGGGATTCCTGTATCGATTTCTCAAGTAAATTAAGGGTTCTGTATACACTTTACTAGGTTTTATTCATAGCCTTCATACGCCTTCATACGGTTGGCGCATACAGCGGGGATGCAGCCGTTTTTGAGGTCCGTCCATCTTATGTGGCGACTGATGATTCTCCAGTTGGTTTCAGCACCTGCCCTATAAGACGGCACCTGGCGACACCCTGACTTTTGAGATTTTCCTGGGTTAAAAACTAGTCTTATACACAGGAAAATACAGTATATGTAGAAAAAGAAGGATGTTACGTCAAGGAGGGTACAGTGAGCCCTATCTCTGCCTGGCCCTCTATCCCTGCCTACTTGACATGCTGGCTGTCCGGTCAGCGTTCGCTTGCTCTTCGTTCCCCACTCGCTGCCGGGGCTATTACATGCACCGACAGCAAACAGGTGTGCGGGGCAATACAAACCCCACTCTCAGAACAAACAGAAGCAAATGTGTGTGTTATGTCTTATCCACACGTCCCCCAAATCTGTCCGTAATTATGTTAAATTCATGTCCAAATTTACGTCTATAGATTGTTCTAGAGAATGCCCTTATATACAATAGCAGACAGACGGGGCAATGTATACATAGCCAGGTGGAGAGTGCCCCCACAGATATAATCTACAGATAGAAATAAGTATTCTCCCTACATTACCTTTTTAATAAATGTCTACTATTACCACTGCAGCCACCACTAGAGGAAGCTCAGGGGCTTACTGCATATAGATTTATTATTGAATTGAATAGCAGAGATACGCAGTACGCTCCGGAGCATCCCCGGTGGCTGCAGGCAGCCAGATCATTTAGAAAAGTATTCCAATCCTAATAACTGATGGGATATTCTAGCAGTATGCTCCTTCAGAAGCTTCTCCGCACACTGTGGGTCATAGTCATCCTCCATATGGTGCTGTATGGTGTTTTCCTGCACAATAAAGGGACAAGTAAAATTATGATGGACACACAGGACCCCTTTATTCTGAGGATCAGCAATATCCTGCTGATCAGGAAGTCATGGCATATACTATCAGTACAATATCTTATCACCTCATCTGGGGGGAAACCACTTTAAGATGTGCCTATCTGGGAATCAGAGATAATTATAGAAGTGTTTATTGATTATTTTGTACCAGAATTTATTAGCCAAAACCAGAAGGGGATCCAAAATATTGAAGAGAAAGAAACTTCCATCTCTTTCTGACTTGTCACTTGTATTGATGTGCACCTCAGGCTATTGTAAACTAGACAGTCCGTATGTAATACTGTCTGCCATCTGCTGGTGAACGGTTAACATTACATGGAAGATATCCACCTTTCATCAGCAGACTAGGGATAGAATCACTAACAGCAGTGTAGTTGGAGAGAAGGTGCAGCAGGGGAACAAACATTTTCAAAGCTTTAGCATTGGCACACACTGCTAACTGGAACAGCTCTGTCCTGCTGTGCCCAGACTCCTGTGTATGTCCCAATGTGAATGTGTGTCACAGCTTAGTGTGTTGTTTAATGTTCATAAAAATTTTAGTGGACTTAGATTAGATCCTTTGATTTTGTTTTTATCTAACTTATCCAATCAGTCACTAACAGAAAAAAATCAATGAATAGCGAAAAGCTTTGGATTTTTTTTACACAGCATGCTTTTAACTGTGCAATTCTGTGCTGCTGAAATAGCTTTCTTTAAAATATCAGTATGAATTTGGAAGGGGAACATTGATATTGTAGTTGTACAGATGCAGGCCATGACAGACAGTTCAGCATTGTAGCGTGTGACATGCCTAGTACAGGCACTGCTCTGGACCCATGGAATTCCTGCCATGCATACTGTACACTAAGCTTGAGATGTTTTATGCATCCCTGGCTTACTGTCGGCAGTTTTCCATGGCCAAGAACTTTTTTTTTAAATCAGGAATAAGACTGGATTCCTTCAGATCACAATGAGGGGCTTTTTGTCCCTACTATAGTTGGAAACTACAAGAGAGTACAGACATCTGTCAAAGACAAGTGTCCCCAGTCTTGTAAACCGTGCTACTTAAGCTACATATGTATGGATGACAAAATGGTAACAATAAAAACTGCATCTCACCCCCCCCCCCCCCCCCCAAAAAAAAAAAAAAACAAGTCCCGAAATGATTCTATTGGCACAAACATATTTAAAAAAACACAACAGAATAGAAAAACCAACCGTCCCCAAGCTATGGGGTCTGGGCTGTGTATCAGTACATCTCTGAACATGGCTCCTGCTCTGATTGGTCAGTTTCAGTGTGGCTTTGGCTGACGTCACACAAGGAGAGCCAATCACCTAGCAGGAGGTGTGTTTGGAGCTGTACTGGGCAGATACACAGCACAGGCCCTGTGACTCAGGGAAGGCTGGACTCCGCCCCTTTGACTCCTGATGGGTAATTTACATACTGCATGTATAAGGACAAAGTTTAATATCAGGACAACTGTGACTCAAACAGTCATGGCACTGGTATTGTTATAATGCCTTTTTAATTATCTACACCCTGCTGTTAGCAATTTTATATCAAAACTGCTGGAGCAAGGCTTTCTGTAGTCATCAAAATCCATGGGGACAACCTACAGTTTTATGCTGATACTGGTTTCCTCCTAAGAGGATTATTCCCATAATTGCAATATTCTTCTATCAAAGGGAGTCCTTGCTGGTTTGCAAATTCTCTATATTCAGAATTGTTGATTAATTAAATAGTTGTCTTATTATTTTCTTCTATATACCCGAGATCCTCTTCCTCTTCTAAAAACAAAACCTCCTTCTTTTTCTTGGTTCCACTTTTTTTTTTGCAAATGCAGGTACTACATGGGTTGAGGGTCCATTTACACAGAAAGATTCTCTGACAGATTATCTGCCAAGGATTAGAAGCCAAAACCAGGAATGGATTTGAAAAACGGAGGAATGTCCTGATGACCTGATCTCTGTTTATAGTCAGATAATCTTTCTGTGTAAATGGACCCTAAGGGTACTATTACATGGAACCAGGGGCGTAGCTAATGTCTCTTGGGCCCTGGTGCAAGAGGTCAACTTGGGCCCCCCCCCCCCCTTACCACATACTGACTAACACTGCCTCTGCTACCGAATAAAATCCTCTGTACATAGACCAATATCACCTCATCCAGTCATATAGAGGTGGCCCCAGCTCTACACAGGCTCTATACACCATATACATTACAGTGCAAATATATCAGGTGACTCACAGGGGACGTCTTCTCTGATGGGAGTTCTTCCCTTTTCATCTTCTCCATCTGCCCAGGGCCATTATGAGAACTTTTTGGAGCCACGAATCCACAGAATCTGCCAGACAAACATATTAGGCTCCTCACACTGACATCATCCTCATCTCTCTACAAACTACACATCTGTATTGGCCCCTTTACACCCTCATTTAGTGGGTAGCCTGACTCTATGTGACTCCCTTATAGTACATATCCCCCTATTGTATACACCCCCTGTGTGGTCCACCTTATAGATGGCCCCCCAATGTTTCTCCCTTATAGATGGCCCCCTGTGTTGTCCCTATTATAGATGCCCCCCATGTTATCCCCCATATAGATTGCCCCCATGTTATCAACCATATAGATGCCCCCCCATTTTATCCCCCTTACAGATGCCCCCCATGTTGTCCCCTCCTCCTGCCCCTCCATCATCATACTACTACCCCTTTCATCCTCCTGCCCCTCCATCATCATACTACAACCAACTCCACCATAATACTACTACCCCTTCATCCTCCTGCCCTTTCATCATCATACCACTTCACCCCTCATCATCCTCTTGTTCCAGCATCATCATACCACTACATCCTCATCATCCTCTTGTTCCATCATCATCATACCACTACATCCTCATCATCCTCTTGTTCCTTCATCATCATACCACTACACCCCTCATCATCCTCTTGTTTCATCATCATACCACTACACCCCCCATCATCCTCTTGTTCCATCATCATCATCATCATCATCATACCACTACATCCTCATCATCCTCTTGTTCCATCATCATCATACCACTACATCCTCATCATCCTCTTGTTCCATCATCATCATACCACTACATCCTCATCATCCTCTTGTTCCTTCATCATCATACCACTACACCCCTCATCATCCTCTTGTTTCATCATCATACCACTACACCCCCCATCATCCTCTTGTTTCATCATCATCATACCACTACATCCTCATCATCTTCTTGTTCCATCATCATACCACTACACCCCTCATCATCCTCTTGTTCCTTCATAATCCTCTTGTTCCTTCATCATCATACCACTACACCCCCCATCATCCTCTTGTTCCATCATCATCATACCACTACACCCCCCATCATCCTCTTGTTCCATCATCATCATACCACTACACCCCTCATCATCCTCTTGTTTCATCATCATACCACTACACCCCCCATCATCCTCTTGTTTCATCATCATCATACCACTACAGCCCTCATCATCCTCTTGTTTCATCATCATACTACTACACCCCCCATCATCCTCTTATTTCATCATCATACCACTACACCCCTCATCATCCTCTTGTTTCATCATCATACCACTACACCCCCCATCATCCTCTTGTTTCATCATCATCATACCACTACACCCCTCATCCTCCTCTTGTTCCATCATCATACCACTACACCCCCCATCATCCTCTTGTTCCATCATCATCATACCACTACATCCTCATCATCCTCTTGTTCCTTCATCATCATACCACTACACCCCTCATCATCCTCTTGTTCCATCATCATCATCATCATCATCATCATCATACCACTACACCCCATCATCCTCTTGTTCCTTCATCATCATCATCATCATCATCATCATCATACCACTACACCCCTCATCTTCCTCTTGTTCCATCATCATCATCATACTACTACACCCCCATCATCCTCTTGTTCCTTCATCATCATACCACTACACCCCATCATCCTCTTGTTCCTTCATCATCATCATACCACTACACCCCTCATCATTCTCTTGTTCCATCATCATCATACCACTACACCTCCATCATCCTCTTGTTCCATCATCATACCACTACACCCCCATCATCCTCTTGTTCCATCATCATCATCATCATAACACTACACCCCTCATCATCCTCTTGTTCCATCATCATCATCATACCACTACACCCCATCATCCTCTTGTTCCTTCATCATCATCATACCACTACACCCCTCATCATTCTCTTGTTCCATCATCATCATACATCTACACCCCCATCATCCTCTTGTTCCATCATCATACCACTACACCCCCATCATCCCCTTAAAAACAAAAAAATCTATACTCACCTGCATGATTTCTGTAGCCCCAGGTCACACGCGCTGGCGGGCTTCCCCCGGCGGGAGGCGGGGCTTAGCGCGGAGGGGGCGGAGCTTCGCGGGACCTGTTTGTTTTCTTAACGCGATGCTCCCTGCGCTGGAAGTACTTCCCCCCCCCCCACCGCACACAGAGCTCCCTGGGGGCCGCAAGACAGCCGGGGGCCCCTGCCTCTTGTGATCGCAAGCAAAACATTGCTTGCGGTCACAAGAGGGAATGGGAGGCGGGCAGTGCAGTGGTAAGGGGGGGCCTCGAGGGCCCCCCCTTGGTAGCGGCCCGGTCGCGGACTCAGCGGCCCGAGAAGCGGACTCAGGGGGGAAGTGGAGGAGCCCTAGACCATGGATAGTTAATGTATGCTGTTAAAAGCAAGGGCTGCAAGGACATCTGTAATGATGTCCATGCAGCCCTTGTTAAACGATTATCAGCAGACGATTATCAAAACGATTATCTAGAAGATTGGCGCTCGTTTACAGTTATTATAAGGCCCGTGCAATAGTACACTAAGGCTATGTTCACACAACGTATATTTTCGTAAAATCACGGCTGTTGTACAGCGGCTGTGATTATTACGAGAATATACGTTGCATTGCTGTCTATGGGATCCCGGCCTGAGCGTATACACATAGTATATGCTCCAGCCAGGATCCCTAGCTATGTGAACATAGCCTAAGGGTCCATTTACACAGAAAGATTATCTGACAGATTATCTGCCAAAGATTTGAAGCCAAAACCAGAAACAGACGGATCATAAAGGAAAGCCTGAGATTTCTCCTATTTTCAAATCCATTCCTGGCTTTGGCTTTAAATCTTTGGCAGATAATCTTTCTGTGTAAATGGACTGCAATGGTGCTTTTAGACGGAGTGATAATTTGCCCAATCGCACGATTAACGATTTTGAATGAACGTTGTGTTTTTTATAACGATCAGCGTTTAGACTGAACTATACATTGTATGGAAAAATAGTTTTGCGATCGTTTTGCGATCCCTTAAGCCTATCTCACACATAGGTTAAATCGGTGAATGACTGTTTACACGGAATGATCTGCGAATTTTTGCGAACGACGAACGACAATTTAAGAACATGTTGAAAGATCAAAATAAACGATTTCTCCCTCGTTGTTTGATCGTTCGCAGCGTTTACACTTACGATTATCGTTCGAATCCGATCGTTATCGCGCAAATTCAAACGATAATCGTTCCGTCTAAAAGCACCATAACTCTGCATGTTGCAATTTACTGAAATTGGTTTCACCTGCAGCCATTGTCATACATGATGCTTTGCAGTTTAACATCAGGGAGAGGAGGAGGAGGAGGAAGAAACCACTGAGACTCATTTGACTGATTTGTTTCCTCAAGCCAAAAAAAGGAATGCTTACACTCTTACCATTTTATCAAAAATCCCTTTTAGGGTGCCTTAACACATACTGTATCGCTGCGTACTTATCACACCGAACTTGCAGAAAACTCGCACGAAAGTAGTTGCATTTTTTGTGGTGTTGAACTTGCATGTAAAAATCATGTGAAAATCAAAATACTCGCATTTAAAAATTGCACCAAACACGCAGCGAGAATACACATACATTGACTTGATAGCAATCAGATTTATGTGCGAGAAGCTCGCAGCGATAAATAAGCAGTGAAGGCATAGTCATTTCTCCCCTTCTATGCTTTCAGGTTCTGCATCATGTCCGTCTCTTATCACTGCAAGTAGACTGGTTCCTGGTACCTCCCAAATCCCAATATCTAAGAAGTAGAAAAGGGTGAGTATAAGTAATAGGTATAAAAGATGACATTATACTGTTTGCACTAAAGCTTTGGCTGTCCAGGCATGATGGGAATTGTAGTTTTGCAATAGCTGGGGGCCAAAGGTTCCCCATCCCTGGTCTAGATCAGTCCTTAGCATTAGATTTTGTAAACAATAGCTCAGATAAAATGATAAAACTAAAACACTGTGACAGTAAATCATCTGTAAAACATGTAAATATAAAAAAAACCTGGGGAATCAGAGGCTAATGTCAATAAATCAATGCATAAACCACAGGGCCCCTGTGGCAAAATAAAAGAAGTGTTGTGTCCCACCACGGGTGTTGCTATTGGGATGGCAGGGTTGTCCTTTGTTTGTATGTCACTTGGATCTGTAGACCAATGAACATGTTCTCTTCTTCTGTCCTATCATTTCTCTCTTTACTTTTCACATATACACTCTTCACCCATTCACAGCACACTTTACAGGGGCTGTAGATAGGAAGTCACATGGGTAGAGGAAGTGTAGAGGTCTTTTGTCACTAGACTCTGTAGAGGAAGGTCACAAGCCAGAACGCTCTCTATAGCAGTCCAGTTGGGCCCTGGCCATCTGTCAGGTCCACAGTCTCAGTGTACAGTCTAGAACCAGACCCAGGCACATAAAATTAACCGTTCTTTTCAGTAGCACCACTCAGCACTATGTGTTAAACCCTTCACTAGAGAGGACAAGTCAGAGATAATCTCAGCCCACGCCTTGGACAAAGAGAGTCACAGTGCAGGACAGTATCCAGAAAGTATACGGCTAGGAACTGATCCGCATAGAGCAAAAATGCTAGAAGCCTATGAACTCTATCTCGCAGCGTGGGTGTCAGCAGGGAACCCTCAGCATTCTGCTCATCCCAGGTAACAAGGTATAGGGCTTGTGTCACCCACTAGGACGGGTCCCCCGACACTGGTAGGGCAATAGGTGGTGCAAAGACCCAAGAGTCAAAACACAGGTACAAGTATTCTCTTTTTCAGAGCACAGTACTGATTGGGTTGGGACTCTCATGACATGCCCCTCTCTACTCTTCTGATACTCTACTCTCAGCACGCAACTCAGTCCGCACGATTGTACTACTCCCTATCCGCTTACTACAGATCTGGATCCTAACTTATCAAGTGTCTTATTAAGTGTGAAGTATCATTTCAAGGCAAAGCTGCATGACTTGCTGTACACCAGTATTCTCAAAGTAAAGCAGATCTTATTCATGAAAAAGAGACTCTGTAATTCCTCACCCCACACCAACACAGCATAAGAAAAACATTCCTTTGGTAATTTCCCATAGACGGAGAGGTAACCTATATCTTCGTAATAATCACAGCCGCTGTACAACGGGCGTGATTTTACGAAAGTATAAGTTGTGTGAACATAGCCTAAGGCCGGGTTCACACAGAATATGACAGAACGGCCGCTGTCAGTGAAGTTTAAACCGGCAGGTGTGGGTGTGCTTGCATTCCAAATCACCATAGCAGACAATGTAAAGTATGGCAAGAGCCTTTACATTCTCTGCACTGTGAGTTTTGTGCAGCAGCTATTCAACGAATAACAGCTGCACAAAACTGACATGTCGTTTTTTTTAGACTCAAACTAATTTAAGTCTGGTACGAGACAAATCTGACCATCCCCGCTCGAAAGAATGTTTACACCCTTGTTGAATCTGTGCAAACAAATCAGGGATTTCTATCACTGAATATTATGCAAGGAAAACACAACTTGTGACACGTGTTTCATGCAAAGTCACTATATAGGACAATCAGAATAACCAGTTATAATTGAATTACTGTATATGCAGCAGCTCATCTGCCTGAGAAGCACAAAAGAAGACACAAGAGACAAGGTGCAGTCTGAATCCGACCTCACCTACGCTCATCCAGCATACAGATGAAAAACAAGAACAGAAAAGAGGCGACAAAGCAGCTTTACATCTTTATTTGATGTTGGCCTCATATAGAAGCTGCACTCAGCTAAACAGCATATATTCTATTTCATTAAACTTCAACTTTGCTTACAAAAGCAAAGTATGTGTCTAAGGTTTTTAAAGCATTGTTTCATTTTATTTGATGCAAACATTATAGTGACTATCCTGTCAAGGGGGTGTGATAGGCGGCTGTAGTGTGACCCACCTGAGTACCATGCCAAAGATAATAGACGTAGCAAAGAAAGTTAATCAGTTGGTCTAAATTCTGCCACAGGCAAGAAAATGCTGAGGAACGAGAGGAATTAAAGACTTAAACTTGAACGTACAGTACTAGAGCTTTTTAATTATAGATGAAGATGTAAAATTCTAATCATTTATCTAAATGTGAGCTGTAAACAGCCAGTAATACCAGCACATTACTTGGAGAGGCTTTCCAGCCGAAAACTATTGATGGTCTATCCACCGTATAGGCCATCAAGAGTTGATCTGTGGGGTTCTGACACCCAGCCCCCCTGCCAATTAGCTGTAGTTGTGGCTCTGGCTGCTGCAGAGTAGCTTCCATTCGGTTTAAAGGTGTTATCCAGGCATAGAGAAAACACAGTTACTATAGTACCCAGCACCACTATTACAAACAGTGTTTGGAGTTGCAGCTCCAGTTCTTGTACATTGTTCGTTTCCGGAGCCACAGATCAGCTGATTGTGGGGGTGTCACGGGTGTCAGCACCTAGATGATTACCTCTTGTTGGCCTGTCCTGTGAATAAGCCATCAATAATTTTTGGTTAGAAAAACCCTTTAAGAATATACAAAAGGCAAGAATACTCGAGAAATTTTGTGTAATTATAACTAGGGGTCTAATAAGAATACAAACCAATTGACTTAAATGGGCTACTCATCTTTACTCCAAGTTTAAAGGCCCTATTACAAATAGATTAAAGGGGTATTCCCCCCAAGAGCTAAAAAAATGTAATGCTCCCAAACCTAGCTGGCCTTCCTCCCCAAGTCCCCCTGAGTATTTTGAGCTGTCTCCCATCTTTCTAGCTGCTGCCATTCCTGAGTTACAAGTTTTTCTAAAAGCCAATCTAAGATAGAAAACTACATTTCCCATCATACAATGCTTATGCCTGATGATGGTGAAGTTGCAGAGCTGAAACAATGAAGGAGATGATGACGATGTAGCAGAGCTGAGATGGCGGTGTAGGTGTAGCAAAGCTGAGTTGGAAGTGACGGTGTAGCAGAGCTGAGTTGGGGGGGATGGTGTAGCAGAGCTGAGTTGGGGGTGACTGTGTGGCAGAGCTGAGTTGGGGGGACGGTGTAGCGGAGCTGAGTTGGGGGGGACGGTGTAGCGGAGCTGAGTTGGGGGGACTGTGTAGCAGAGCTGAGTTGGCGGTGACGGTGTAGCAGAGCTGAGTTGGGGGGAAGGTGTAGCAGAGCTGAGTTGGGGGGACGGTGTAGTGGAGCTGAGTTGGGGGGACTGTGTAGCAGAGCTGAGTTGGCGGTGACGGTGTAGCAGAGCTAAGTTGGAGGGAAGGTGTAGCAGAGCTGAGTTGGGGGACCGTGTAGCAGAGCTGAGTTGGCGGTGACGGTGTAGCAGAGCTGAGTTAAGGGGAAGGTGTAGCAGAGCTGAGTTGGGGATGCCGGTGTAGCAGAGCTGAGTTGGCGGTGACGGTGTAGCAGAGCTGAGTTGGCGGTGACGCGGGCGATTGCGAGGGACGGAGCTTGCCGCAGGTGATCGCGCGAGGGGGCAAAGCTTGTCGAGGGTGATTGCGGGAGGACTGTGTGCTGGACGGTGCGCCAGGAGGCTCTGGACACAGGGGGTGAGCTCTGGCCTGGGGGTGACCGGGTAGCTGCGCTGATGACTGTCTCCCTCTGTAACAGCAGCCACCCCATCAGTGTTCTCAGTCACTTCACTGTGCTGGGACTGAGGACACGTGATGCCGTCTCGGAGGGTCGGGGCCAGGAGCAGGGAGCGTGTCGGAGTGGACTGAGGTCTGATGATTCTATGCAATCCGTGGGGGTGAATGCAGCTGGAAAACAGCAAAACTGTGCAGAATCCATAATAACTTTATATTGGAAAGATGGAAAGCTACGGGTGGGCAGCGTATTAATGCAAAAATAATTTTGGGGGGAATACCCCTTTAACCTCTTAAGGACCCATGACGTACCGGCACGTCATGGATCACTGTCACTTAAGGACCCATGACGTGCCGGTACGTCATCCCTTTAAACGGGCGCCGCGGCCGGCCGGGTCCCGATCGGGGGAGATAGCCTGCTATAATCCATAGCAGGCCATCTCTCCCTGTCGGCATGGAGGGTTGTTAACCCCCCCCATGCCGACGATCGCCGCTATTGGCTGATAAGCCCATAGCGGCGATCGGAACCTTTCCGGGCCATCGGTGGCCCGATGACCCGGAAAAAAATGGCGGTCGGTGCTGTCCGAGGACGGCACCGACCGCCATTACTGTAAAAAGTAATGGTGGTCACGGTACCACCGTCCCGATCGCCGTGAACGGCCGGCCAGCCGGCCGGCCGTTCACGGCGATCAAAGTCCCCACAAGTAATAAATACCTGCTCCGGACCCCTCAGCTAGGTAGCTGAGGGGTCCGGAGCAGGTATTTGTACATTACTCACCTGTCCCGGGGTCCTGATCGGCGTCTTCCGGGTTCCCGGCGTCCACTTCCTCTTGTTGGGACTTCGGCTTCTTCCGTGAGTCCCGATCGTCTCTTTCCGGCTCCAGCGTCGTCTATTTTCGTATTTTTCCGGCTCCAGCGTCGTCTATTTTCGGATCTTGCGCTCTGCTGCCCCCTAGCGGCTGATAAGTGTAATACACGTATCAGCCACTACAGGGATGTTCAGAATGTAGTAAAAAAAAAAATTTTTTTCCCAATTTTTTTTTTTTCTATTTTCCGCACCCTATCGCCGCTGAGTGTTGATCAGCATCGCACGAAAGTGCGCTGCTAATCAGCAACTCCTCCTTTTTGGCGTAGGGTGTTTTTTTTTTATATCCTACTGCCACGGTCTGCTTATAAGTGCCGAACATAAGTGCGGCATTCATCAGCAACACCATTTTTGGCGTAGGTTTTTTTTGTATACTTACTGTAAAAAACACGTAAAAAAACACTACATTACACCACACTACATTGAATAAAGTTTTACACTACACCACTACATACCCCATATACCAATCCCCATATAAAGATGGCCCCCAGGGTGTTTTCGGTGTCGGACGCATACATTATTATTGCCTCCGACACCGAAACAGCCAGTGAGGATGAATTGGGGGGATCCTTCTTTCCTCCATTCATCCTCATCCTCCAGTGACGTGTCTGGGAGTAGCGTAGCGTACGCTGCCCCCCAGACACGTCTTTTCCGCCAGTACCGTCCCAATAAGAGATGACGGTATGGCGTGAAATTCTACAAACTCTTTGAGAGTACCTCAGGGTACACTTACAGATTTAGGGTACATGCACACTGCGGAATGGCGAAGGATAACCCTTCGTGCATTCCGCAGCTGGCACCCGCCGGCGGACTGATGCAGGGGCGCGTCTCCGCCTGTGTCATAGACTCTATCCTATGCATGGGCGGATTCCATTATCCGTCATTCCATCAACACGTTGGACGCAGAGCGGAATCCGCCCGTGCATAGAATGGAGTCTACGACACGGACGGAGACGTGCGCCTGCATCAGTCCGCCGGCGGGTGCCAACTGCGGAATGCACAAAGGGTTATCCTTCGCGATTCCGCAGTGTGCACGTACCCTTAGAGTGTATGAAGGAAGGGACACTCGAATCCAGCCGCCAGATGCCCCCCCCCCCCATCCTCGGAGTTAGTGGGGAGATCGTCCGGGAACTGATCTTCCCACTGCTGGATAAAGGTCACCACCACCCGTACGGGGATAACCTTTATACCAGCACCCCCTCTTCCGGTCCCTCGCTGCCCGAGCTACTGTAGCTTGCGGCACGATCCGAACATATCAGAAGCCGTAACAGAGCCCTAATATTTAGCAGCCATGGAGCGGACCCAGCGCTTCTGGATATGAAGGACCCCGTATCGCATCAGGACAACATTTTCCAGGTGACGTCCCCCACACTGGAGAACAGGAGACCCCAGAAGAAGTGCAGAGTGTGGGGTAACAGGGGGATCAGGAAGGACACCATTTACCAGTGTGACGCCTGTCCTGATCACCCCGGCCTCTGCATACTGGATCGCTCCAAGGCGCACTACACGTCATTGGGGTTCTACATTATCTAAATTCTGTCCCTTATTCCTATTTCAGGGGTCACGTTGATCCAGGGATTATTCTGATCGCCATTATGGAGTCGGGAAGGAATTTTTCCCCTGTGATGAGGCTACTGTCGTCTGCCTCACGAGGGGTTTTTGCCTTCCTCTGGATCAACACAGGTTGAGTTTGATGGACACCTGTCATTTTCAACCTTATAAACTAATAATTGGCCTAATACCCCCAAATAAATTAGAATTGTCCCTTTTCCCCAGCTAAATAGGTATGGCTGCCATTCCCATTAGAGGAGGCCATGATGCAATTACAAAGCCTCTGTGCGGCCAGGACAGTAGAAACCCCCCACAAGTGACCCCATTCTGGAAACTACACCCCATAAGGAATCTAAGAAGGGGTGCAGCGGGTATATGGACCCCTGGTGACGGCCACATTTGGGACGTGAAAATGAAAAAAATGGTATTTTTTATTTTCACGGCACATGTCCTACACATGTGCCCATCACTAGTGGGGTCCATATGCTCACTGCACCCCTTGTTAGATTCCTTATGGGGTGTAGTTTCCAGAATGGGGTCACTTGTCGGGGGTTTCTACTGTTCTGGCAGCACAGGAGCTTTGTAATTGCGACATGGCCTCCATCCCCCATTCCAGCCTCTAAATGGCGCTCTGTCCTTTTGGTGACTTGCCCTGTGCCCATATGGCAAATTATGTCCACATGTGGGGTATTTTCGTACTCAGGGGAAACTACCCTACACGTTTTGTGTTCATTTTCTTTTTTAACCCCTTGTGGAAATGGAAAAAAATCAAGGCTAGACCAACATTTAGTGTAATTTTTTTAAAATTTTTACTCTAAATCATTGATCTTGTCTTGATTTTTTCATTTTCACAAGGGGTTAAAAGATAAAAAAAAACACAATGTGTAGAGCAATTTCCCCTGAGTACGGAAATACCCCACATGTGGACATAAAGCGCCATGCGGGTGCAGGGTAAGCCTCCGAAGGGAAGGAGCGCCATTTGGTTTTTGAAGGCTGGATTTGGATGGAATGGATTTCGAGGGGCCATGTTGCATTCAAAAGGCCCCTGTGTTGCCAAGACAGTTAAACCCCCCACAAGTGACCCTATTATGGAAACTACACCCCTCAAGGAATGTAACAAGGGGTGTAGTCAGCATATGGACCCCACTGGTGACGGGCACAAATGTGGAACAATGTGGCGTGAAAATGAAATATTAAATTTTTTACACTATAATGTTGGTCTAGCCTTGAATTTATCATTTTCACAAGGGGTTAAAAGAGAAAAAAACACACAAAATGTGTAGAGCAATTTCCCCCGAGTCCGTAAATACCCCACATGTGGACATAAAGCGCCATGTGGGTGCAGGGCAAGCCTCCGAAGGGAAGGAGCGCCATTTGGATTTTAGAGGTTGGATTTGGCTAGAATGGATGATGAACGCCATGTCGCATTTACAGAGCCCTTGTGCTGCCAAAACACTGTAAACCCCCCACAAGTGACCCCATTCTGGAAACTACACCCCTCAAGGAATCTAACAAGGGGTGCAGTGAGGATATGGACCCCTGGATGACGGGCACATTTGTGCCATGAAAGTGAAAAAATGAAAATTTTCACTTTCACGTCACATTTTTCCACATTTGTGCCCGTCACCAGTGGGGTCCATATGCTCACTGCACCCCTTGTTAGATTCCTTGAGGGGTGTAGTTTCCAGAATGGGGTCACTTGTGGGGGGTTTCCAGTGTCTTGGCAGCACGAGGGCTCTGTAAATGCGACATGGCCCTTGAAATCCATTCCAGTGAAATCCAGCTTCCAAAAGCCAATTGGCGCTCCTTCCCTTTGGAGGCTCGTCCTGCGCCCGCTTGGCACTTTATGTCCACATGTGGGGTATTTCCGTACTCGGGAGAAACTGTGCTACATGTTTTGTGTTTTTTTTTTCCTTTTATCCCTTTGTGAAAATGAAAAATTGAAGGCTAGAACAACATTTTAGTGTAAAAAATACTTTAGTCTTTTTTCAAGCCATATTGTTTGGAAAATCTGTGAAGCACCTGTGGGGTCCAGATCCTCACCGCACCCCTTGTTACATTCCTTGAGGGGTGTAGTTTTCTAAATGGTGTCCCTTTAGGGGTGTTTTTTAGGTTTTGGCACCCCAGAGCCTCTGCCAACCTGAAGTGGTACAGTCAAAAATGACCAAAAATAACGGAGCCATTGAAATTCACTAGGCGCTCCCTTATATCTGAGGCTTGTGGTTGCGTCAAATAGCGCAATAGGGCCACATATGGGGTATTTCTATAAACTGCAGAAATGGGGCAATCAATATTGGGGTGCATTTCTCTGGTAATAGGTTTATAATTATGAAAAATATTGGATTACAATAAAATCTCTGCACAGAAAATTAAAATTTTCAAATTTCTTACACACTTAGCTTTTATTTCTGTGACTCCCCTAAAGGGTTAAAAAACTTTCTGGATGTGCTTTTGCAGAGTTTGGGGGGTGCAGTTTCTGAAATGGGGTGCTTCGTGGAGCTTTCTAACACACAGTCCCCTCAAATACACTTTAAACCTGAACAGGTCCCTAAAAATATCTGATTTTGAAATTTGACTGAAAATTTGGAAATTTGCTGCTAATGTTTTAAGCTTCCTATTGTCTAAAAATAATGAAATATAGTTTAATAAATGCCGCCAACATAAAGTAGACATGTTGCTAATGCTATTTAATATATAATTTATGTGATATAACCATTTTCTGTATAAGCAGAAAAGTTTTAAAGTTGGAAAAATGCATTTTTTCACAATTTTTCACGCTATTTTGGGTTTTTTCATAAAGATTCGTTATAAGTATCGACTCCAATTTACAAGAAATGTGAAGTACAATATGTCACGAGAAAACAATCTCAGAATCAGCCGGATAGGTAAAAGCATCCCGAAGTAATTAATGAATAAAGTGACACTGGTCAAATTCATAAAATTTGCTCCGGTCCTTAAGGCCATTTCAGGCCCGGTCCTTAAGGGGTTAAGCATATTTTTACAGCCAAAAGGTGGGTTCAGACTATGGAATTTTTGTGGATAAACTCCGCCAAATTCCGTTGCCTGTATGCGCTCACGGCCGCTCGCCTCTCTGCTCGTGCCATAGACACCATTCTATGCACGGGCAGATTTCCCATTCCGCCGACACGTTAATTCTTTCGGAGGATAGCGGAATCAGTCGGCCCATAGAATGGTGTCTATGGAGCCTGCAATTTGGCTGAATTTATCTGCGAGAATTCCTCAGTGTGAACCCACCCAAAGCCAGGAATGGATTTGAAGAGGAGAAATCTAGTCTTTCATTTATGACCTGATCTCTGTTTATAGTCCATTCCAATCTATCAGATAATCTGTCAAATATCTGTTGGTGTAATAGGGCCCTAAGGCTAGCTTGGAATTTCACTGGAGCCTTTTGTAGTGTCCCAGCACAGGTGTGCCACTAAGTCTTTATTGCACCAGGGCAAAGTAACTCGCTCAGGTTCCCACTGTGGGATATGGTCAGAGTGTGTTCTGTGTTTTCCCCACTAGGGGTCACTACTGTGTTCACTGTATGCCTTGTGTTATGCACAGCTGAAGGAAGCATTGGGTTAACTATGTTTGTCACATGTTTGTTGTTCTCTAATTTCAGATGCAGGCCTGTTTTCCCTCACTTTTCTACCTATTCCCTTTCCTCTCTTTTTGAGGAAAGGAGATAGCCCCACCAATCGCGAGTAAGCTAGTTTTGCCCCTATAAAAGGGAGATTAGCTCCTGGTGGGAGGGTTTCTTTCTAGTTCAATCAGGAGTTGGAGAAAGAGAGACAGTGTGAGAGCGTGTTCCTAAGTTGGTAGTAACTGCTAGCATGCAGTGCTAGACCCCTCAGGAGGAAAGGACATCCTCTTAAGTTCCCCTTGTCCATGCCAGGGATGCTCTCAACAAGATACATGCAGTATACCTGAGTTTGGTACTTTCCCCAGCAGGACAAAGCTGCAGATTATGACTACGTATCCTGCTGTAATGCATGGCTGTTCTGAAACGTTTTGCAGTCTGCTCAACCCAGCGCAGGGACCTAGGACCTTGTACGACCCTTATAGGACAGGTATCCGGACACTGTAGGGCATAAGGCGGTCAGATACGCGAGTACGAGTATCTTCTTCTTCTCCTATCAACTACGCTATCCCGGCAGAGTACACAGCTACCTTGGACAGGGCCCTCAAGACACTCACTACAGTTACTACTTCTTCTTCTATCTCTTGCCTGCACCTGCAGTTAATGAGGCTTTATTTTTTGTATTGCACTGAAGAACTTAAGTAAACGGACCTTATTCTGGTTAAGCTACTGGACTCTGTCTATCATTCTGCACCTACACCCCAGGTTACCCATAGGTTATCCAAACCTGGGGAAGCAGTGCCTGACCGAGGGTGGGTACCAACGCCACTCCAGGCATTTCAAGATAAGGAGGCTAGATTGTTAAATGAATCTACCCAACAAGTATAACAACTGTATGTTAGTTGAGATGGGAACACCCTTTAAGTAAATTTACTGTATTGTAATACTATTACTATGGCTTAAGTGCATTCCATTTACATTTATCAATTTTTAACTTAATCTGTCATAGACCTATTTAGGCTCTAGCTTGCCAAGGTCTTTCTGTAATATATTACCAAAATTTGTGCTTGAGTTGTGTTTTAATGTAATCCAGACCATAGGCGTTAGGCCTATATTTATTCTCAAGAATATTTATAAGCCCCCTTAAGAATGGCTTACAGTCTTCCCTTTGTAAGAAGTGATTCACAGAAGAGATTATGTCATATAAAATGTATGAAGAAGGGGAACAAGAAGAATGGAATATTGCATTGTGTTTTGGTTCATTTTTTATCCATTATTTAGTCAATTCAGAATAAACTTTCAATATTTAATCCATATTTATTCTGCCTTATTTCAGCATTTTGTAATTCACAGTGAAAACTTTCCTGTATATTGTGAGTTGTCTTGCAAGAAAACATATAAAAGGAAAATGCTTCTTCAAAAATGGATAAGTGGATTGAATAATACTCCTGTCTATTTCCATCCACTCCCACAGACTCACTGGGGAAAAAAATGAAGGAAAAAAAAAAGGGATGAGAGAAAAATTGGACTAATAATATGGAGCTGCATGGATCTTCTATACCCATTTACTGTAGGTTCTAATCTTATAGAAACGCTGTTACCTGTGCTGTGTGCAATTCTCTCCCAGTGACAGGTAAGATTTAACCTTTTCATAAAGTCTCTTATTTCTACCTACTGTTCTTCTTTCTTCCTTTGTGCTTTTTTCTGCATCATCTTTCTTTTAGCAGCACAGTGAGTCTCAGAAGAAAATCTCTTACATATACTCTTCTCCCATCTCTCAAAGCATAGCAAGTGGAAAGGATAAAGTAGAAATAAATCTATTTTATTTTTCTTAAAGGGGTGTTTTTTTTAATGCTGGGGCTGTAAAAAAATATAAAAAATAGAAAAAGTATACCCACCTACCCCTTCTCCTTTGCTGGTTCCCGCAGCTCCCCATCATCTTATCAGGCTGTTTCTGGGATGAAAACATCACCTGCTGAGCCAATCACTGGCCAAGAAAGGAATAAGAGAAACAGATCGCTGATCTCAGGGATACCAGCCAAACGACAACACTGCCGGCTGCTAGTGAAAGCGCTCAATGCAGTGAAGTCCTAGGTGCATTGCCCCCTAGAAAACATGAATATGCAAAAGAAGAGCCTGTGGAGCCTCATCAAAGAGTCTCGAAACACAGGACTAGCCAGATATCCCTCAGTGAAGGACCCAGTCAAGGGGTGGCTCCTGTACGGAAACAACCAAAAGCACCATTTTAAGTGGCCCTATAAGTCAATGTAATGACAAGGGAAAAACCAAGGCCAGGTATCCATCTACATACAGCTGTATCGGGGTGTTGCCCCTCATCAGTGTGGAGCAGGATTCTGGCTAGGTCGGAGCAATTTCTAGTAGAGCCATAAGAGAAACAAGTCGCTGATCTCAGGGAGACCAGCCAAATGGCAACACTGCCGGCTGCTAGTGAAAGCGCTCAATGCAGTGAAGTCCTAGGTGCATTGACCCCCTTGGAAACATAAATATGCAAAAGAACAGCCCGTGGAGCCTCATCAAAGAATCTCGAAACACAGGACTAGCCAGATATCCCTCCAGGAAGGACCCAGCCAAGGGGTGGCTCCTGTAAGAAAACAACCAAAACCACCATATTAAGTGGCCCTATAAGTCAATGTAATGACAAGGGAAAAACCAAGGCCAGGTATCCATCCACATACAGCTGTTTCGGGGTGTTGCCCCTCATCAGTGTGGAGCAGGATTCTGGCTAGGTAGGAGCAATGCCTAGTAGAGCCATAAGAAAGTGCTCAGGTTAAGTGATGGATGAGGTATTTTACAGTTTCACCACTAGTTGTCAGTATTTTTCATATACTTATGTATTATTATTTCTATGCACAGCTGAAGAAAGCAAAAGAGTTAATGTTTATATGTGTACCATGTGTTTTGTGCTTACCACTAGGAGGTCCTTTTTTCTACTATCCTATGCTTTGCCTGTGAGTGGTGGGGATGAGTGTGTGCAGAAGAAAGGTAGATTCTTTCTGCACACACTCATCCCCACCACTCACTGGCAGGCACACAAAGTCCCCTGTAGGAGGAGTTACTGGTGGAGGAAGTAAAGTTTAATTCTACCTAGATTCTCAGTGTGAGAGGACACAAAGCGAGCCTTTCCTGTAAAAGCTAAGCCAGGGCCTGGCTTATGCCAGGACCCCTGTCAGGGACAAAAATTTAGTTCAGTCTAGCTACCAGAGTAAGCAGATAAAGCTGAAGCCAATGACTTCTTCTAAAAACAAAACCACCTTCACTATGCAGTGCTAAGCACCAACAAGGGAGAGTAGCTACCAAGGAACACCCTAGCCCACACCAGGAACATGTCTAAAAAGAGCAGGGCAGTATCCTGAAGTAAGAGCAACCGACCTCAGTAGGAAAAAGCTACCTGTAAAGTAAAGGTGTATGCATCCTACTGTGCAGTGCAGGTAACTGGGACACCTTGGTTACCTATCTACACCCAGATAACCACAGCTGGGGCTCGTACTACCCTTCTGGGATGGGTTCTATGATACCAGAGGGCAGAAGTCAGTCAGTCTAAACGTGAGTATCACTTCAACACTAAGATATCTACCAAGGTTCCAGCAGTGAACAAGGCCGCATTGGGTTGGGGCTCCCCTGGCAAACTCCTCTACTCTACTCTCTACTCTTTACAAGCACTACTACAACTACTTCTCCAATTCCTCTCAAGCACCTACCTCAAACTCAAGTTCAGCACTAAAGTCAGTATCAAGATTATTCTCTGTGAAATGTATACAGTGAAACTGCAAAGCCTTACTGTCAGGACAGGGAGGTACAGATACGACAAGACAGTGGGCCCTAGTTCTAAACCCACCCACCGTCCCTGCCTATTTGCCTCATTGGCCCTAGGCGGCTGTGGACAACCACGTAGACTTTCCCTAAATACGTGCACATGGATCAAGACGGACAAACAAACACAAAAGAATAGTCAAACAGGCCTGGTCAAATCCAAACAGGCAGCGCAGAACATAATCAATAAACAATCGGATAGTCAAAAAGTCAGGCAGGAGGTCAGATAACGAGTCGAGCAAACAGAGATTAGGAACGGGGATAGCAGGAGAAGACAGGGAAGCTGGGACCAGGGGGTTAACCTAATAGCCAGTGCTGGGACTCTGCCTCAGCTTTGTTTTATGCTGATCAAGAGCCCGGTCCGGATCCCCATTGGACCGGCGCTCTGATCTACCAGGTTACAGACAGGCAGAGAAACCCGTCAATCACAGAGACAAGAAAGGTGCATAATCAAGTCCAAAAGCTTCTTAGCTTAACTCCTGCATTGCCGGAAGCTGGGAAGCAATCGGGTGTGGCACACAAAAGCAAACACCAGGCCCAGTTCACACCAGGCACATTCCTGACACTTACAGTAAAGTTATTATATTTTTATATAAACGCACGTGACTCTGTCATCTTCTGTCTGCACCTGTACACACACCACTGCACACCTTGGGTTATTTTTCCCCCTTCTGTGGGTGGCAGCAACGACAATCCGTGTGGGCCAGTTGCCACTCAAGGTTGCCGTGACAAGAGCCCAAGGGACCCACAACAACCTGGAAAGTTACTGACCATTTTGGTGAACACAGCCAGCCATACAAAACAAGCAGGTATCAACATCACACCTGTGTGCTGGACTAGCACTGGCATCACGACAACTAACATCACCGGCTGAGCTCACAACCAACACTAACTCCAAATCCCTACCACACAAGCATCATATAAAGTGTGCAAAAGAGTAAACAAACTGTAGACTCTTCTGTTCTTGGTTGTTAAAGTTGCTCTATGTTCTGTTCAGGCCCGGATTGGTAATCTGACAAATCGGCCAAATACCCACTGAGCTAGCCAGAGTACCAGTCTGTGTGCCGCCCAGGCGGCATGATAAAAAATTAACATTATAAAAAATGAACAGCACCGCCACAGCCCTCTGTCTATGTGCTCATTAATCAGCAGCTGATGGCCGCTGCCTGGGTGAGGACTGTGTGTGGTGGGCCAGGAGGGGAACATCAACTCACCTGTTACCTGTTCTCCAGCAGCTCATCTCCTGGAGCGAGCATCTACTCTGTCATCTTCCAGTGAAGGCAACGTGGTGCGGAGACACTGCCAACACGGCATGCGCTCCGCAGCCTCTATCATTAATGTGTGTGTGTGTCTTTTAGACGTACACACTGATGAATGATAGAGGCTAGAGAGACATCCGGAGCAAGCAGTGTCTCCGCACCACGTTGCCTGCACTGGAGGATGACAGAGGAGACGCTCGCTGCTGGGAGATGAGCTGCTGGAGAACAGGTGACAGGTGAGTTGATGTTTTCTTTGTTTTTTCCCGGTGTAGGCATTGCAGGGGGGCACAGAAAAAGTAATTAGGGCACAGAGGGGGCATAAAACAACTATATGGGACACAGAGGGTGTACTGAGAAACTAATTGGGGCACAGAGGGGACATATGAAACTATGGGGCACAGAGGGAGCATTTAAAATCTATTGGCCACAGAGGGGGCATATAAATACTATATGGGGCACAGAAAGGGGATATAAACACTATATGGGGGACCATATAAAACTATGCCATATAAAGGGGGTCATATAAAAATTATGGCTAAAAATTGTTCTGCTTGACACAGTTGGCACAATGGTTGAGGGGAGATATATATGTGGGCTAGTGGGGGTTTTGTGCCAGGACTGCTTTTCAGCCCCAGTCCGGGCCTGGTTCTATTATATGCTATGGTGGACAGTATGTTATGTATTTTAATACAGGATGCAGGTGGGCCATACAGTAACCTTAAGAAACATGAATGGAGATCACAATTACTAAGATTAATAGATAACATGTATATGTATATATTTCTTAGTTTATCTTGGCTGCACTAACAGAGATGCTTCTGTGCTTGATGTAACGTCCTTTTTTTCTTTCTAATGTTTCTTGAAGCTGTTAACATATTGGTGGTACTGCATGAAACAAAGCAGTGGTGTATAACATAATCAGAGAGGGCTTAGCGGAAAGAGATGACAGCACATGACATCACACAGTGCTAAAGGTCAGGAGAACTTTTTAACACTTTACTGGATGTAAGCAGTAAGCTCCTAGGTCCAGTAAGGTCATATACAGTGATTATGATAAGAACATGGGTGGCGTGCAGGTCTTTCGTGCAAACATTTGTTAGCAGATATGAAGAAAACATCATTTTAGTGAGGAAAATAAGCAGATTTCACACACCAGAGGCAGCACCGAGTTTAAAATTAAACCCCGCTGTGCTCATATAACACAAAGGAGATTAAACAGAGCTTGTTCTATTTAGAGCAGTACGGGAAGCAGAAAAAGGAAAATTGGAAAATAAAGTGAAATTTTTTTTTTCTGTATTTCAGGGGTTTGAGCATTTTTCTTTAGTTAAGTGATTTATCTAAACGAATAGCCAGTTCTAATACTATAGGGTGAAGTGGAAATTTGTAAACCTATTGAGAAGTAATAAACCTTACCTGTTACAAATGTCCTGTTACCACTATGATAATGTAAAGGCCAGCACTAGAAAGATATCACTCGTGTATTAGGCACGTAAAAGTGTATTTGTTGAATATTACCACATCTTCCCTGTTACAGAGACAGAAAACCTACATGGCTGCTATACGGCCTGGCGGACAGGGAGCCCAGGTCAGAAACCAAATGGCCACACCCCCAATTCACCCAGCAGATCAAATGTGGTAGGTTTGTGCAGCCACCCAGGGCCTGTGGCTCCAGGGAGCCTATGGCTATGAAAACCACCACCCATTATAATCAGACACACATGGCTAATGAGGGAACCGCCTGACTAATGTTGGGGACTACCTAATGAGGGGACATACCCATCTAAGGTGGACTAACTGCTGTGTAAAGAACAAATCTACTATATGGGGAACCTATCTACAGATAGGAGAGATTTTATGGGATGGGTGATGGAAAGGTGTGGACTCTACGGGTGGAAGAGTGTGGTGTCCTACCACGGGTGTTGGTATTGATTACACCCTTCGTAAAAGCCTGTACTTATTGTGAGTAAGTGGTGATGAAGCTAGTGATAAAGTTTCGCCACTAGATGTCGCTACTGCAGATGTATGTATACAGATGCTGCACGGCTGAAGTATGGAAAGGGTTATTGTTTATTTGTATGTCACATAGATCAGTAAACCTATAGGAGTCTTTTCTTCTTCTATCCTATCATCTCTCACTTTACTTCTTCTAATGCACTCTTCACCCACTCACAGCTCCCTTTAGATACGCTGGAGATAGGAAGTCACATGGGTAGAGGAAGTGTGCAGGTATTTTGTGTTGGACACTGTAGGGAAGGACGCAAGCTTGAAAGCTCCCCACAGTGGTCCCTTTGGGCCCTGGCCCTCTGCCAGATCCCCTACTCTCAAGGGACATTTCCCCTTTCTGTGGGTGGTGGTGCCGATAGTCCGGGAGGGTCACTACAACACTCCAGCCCACAGTCATAACAACCCAAGGGACCCCGTAGCAACCCAGCAGGTCACTCACCACAGGGGAACAAGGTGTAACCTGCCCTTTAAAACAAAAGCAGGTGTGCCACCATACCTGTGTGCCCAACTGGCACTGGCGTCACGACACAACATATCAGGGAGCGGCTACATCTTGGCCAACCACCACCGAAGTGGCTTCACACCTCACTATCAAGCAAGTGACCAGCCGTTCCTCCGCCATAGCACTGTGGGAGCTCACCACAAGAGGTCCACATGGCATTCTGTGCCAGATGAAGATGAAAAAGGAAAGAGAACTAGATTTGTATTTCCAGGGGAAAAATGCTTGAAAAGGACGCCCTTTTAACAGTGACTTCCTTTTAAACTTTAACCCTTGATACCCTCCCTGTAAGAGCGACTTTGGTACAGTCCCTTTATAAGCAACTTTGGTACAGTCCCTTTAAGAGCAACTTTGGTACAGTCCCTTTCAGAGCAACTTTGGTACAGTCCCTTTAAGAGCAACTTTGATACAGTCCCTTTAAGAGCAACTTGAGTACAGTCCCTTTCAGAGAAACTTTGGTACAGTCCCTTAAGGAGCGACTTTGTTGCCAACGCTTTGAGTGACCTATATACTGTCCCTTTAGGAGCAGTTTAAGTATTGTCCCTTTAAAAGAGACTTAGGTACCATCCTTTGAAGACCAGTATAAGTACTGACCCTTTAAAAGAGACTTGGGTACAGTCCCTTTAGAGCGGTTTGGGTACCGTTTCTTTAAGAGCAGCTTGAGTACCGTCCCTTTAAGAGCGACTTGCATACCGTCCCTATAAGAGCGACTTGGGTCCCGTCCCTTTAAGAGCGATATGGGTCCCATCCCTTTAAGAGTGACTTAGGCCCCTTTAAGAGCGACTTGGGTCCCTTTAAGAGTGACTTGGGTCCCTTTAAGAGCGACTTGTGTCCTTTTAAGAGTGACTTGGATCCCATCCCTTTAAGAGCGACTTGGGTCCCGTCCCTTTAAGAGCGACTTGGGTACCGTCCTTTTAAGAGCGGCTTGGGTATCGTCTCATTAGGAGCGGCTCTGCTACTTATATTGGTAAAAATCATTGCTCGGTTACTATGACCATCTTACTCATGTCAGTGAGACCAAATCGTTAGGGACCTTCCATCTTTTACATCTTCTATTGGCCAATAGTGGACATGTGACTGTGTGGATGTTGTGAGGCATTGACTGACAAGACCTTAGAATTTCTATTGGCTGCTCTATTTCAGCTATTTGCATATGTGCTGTGATTGGCTGTTAGTAGTGATGAGCGAGTACTAAAATGCTCAGGTGCTCGTTACTCGAGCCGAGTATTTCCGGATACTCGAGTGCTCGTTTCGATTAACGAACCCCATTGAAGTCAATGGGAGACTCGAGCATTTTTTGAGGGGACCCAAGTTCGGTAGAGGGAAGGTCGTGTGAAAACCTGTCAACCTCAGAAATTGATGGAAACACAACAGAAATGGACAGGAAACAGCAGGGGCAGCACATATGCATGCCTATGAGGCTGCCTAATGGCACCATTATGCCTAATTCTGTGCAACAGCCTGGTTAAAACAGAGGTAGGCATAGGGACCACCCAAAAACTTAGCCTGTCACAGCATGGCGGTGAGGACAGAGTGAACAAGGTAGAAGCGGTAGCCAGTCAGCCTTCCAGTATGGATGCCAGTAAAGGCCCAGCAGTAGTCAACATGGATGCCAGTAAAAGCCCAGCAGTAGTCAACATGGAAGCCAGTTAAGGGCCAGCAAAAAGGAGGCAAGGGCATGCACACCTAGTGAAGCTCCCCAAAACTAGGCCAGACACTGCAGGGCCTTGAACACACAGAGAGCCATTACAAGTGAGTGAGGAAGCTAGTGAGGCTCCCTAAAACTAGGCCAGACACAGCATGGCATTCGGCACACAGAGAGCCATTACAAGTGAGTGAGGAAGCTAGTGAGGCTCCCCAAAACTAGGTCAGACAGTGCAGGGCCTTGAACACACAGAGAGCCATTACAAGTGAGTGAGGAATCAAGTGAGCCCACCTAAAAATTGGAGTGTGTCCAGGGGCTGGGATATGTAGTGGACATGAACCCGGGTGCTAACTGGCTAGGTCTGCTCTCACTCACCACTCACCATCAAGAGTACACTTGATGCCTCTCGACCTGGGGTGGTGAAACCCCGGCCACGGCTAGACAAAAAAAAACAGCTGGCTGGTTGGCGGGGGCGCAATCGGCGGGCCCCCGGCAACCAGTCCCGCTCCTCTGCAGTTGTAGAGTGACGTCAGGCAGTGAGGACACATAGAACAATACAGTCTTCTTAAGAGGCCCTGGAATTTGAGAACACTGGGAACCATTAAAACAGAGGTAGCATATCATGAAGCACCCAAAAATTCAGCCTGACACAACATGGCAGTGAGAACAGAGCGAACAAGGTAGAAGCGGTAGCCAGTTAGCCTTCCAAAAATTATACCAGACCTAGCATGGCATTAAGCACACAGAGAATCCTTAAAAGTGAGTGAGGAAGCACGTGAGCCTCCCAAAAATTAGGGCAGAAGCAGCATGGCATTGAGCACCCAGATAACCATTACAAGTCAGTGAGGAAGCAAGTGAGCCTCCCAAAAATTGGAGTGAGTCCAGGGGCTGGGATATGTAGTGGACATGAACCCGGGTGCTGACAGCTAACTGGCTAGGCCAGTTGTCAGTCAGCACTCGCCATCAAGGGTACATTTGATGCCTCTCGACCGGGGGTGGTGAGGCCCCGGCCACGGCTAGAGCAAAAAAACTAAAATAAAACAGCTGGCTGGTTGGCAGGGGCGCGATCGGCGGGCCCCCGGCAACCAGTGCCGCTCCTCCGCAGACGTAGTGTGACGTCAGAGCATGGCAGTGAAGACAGAGAACAACCAGGCAAGGGCAGGCACACCAGTAGTCTACATGGATGCTAGTTAAGGCCCAGCAACAACGAGGCAAGGGCAGGCACACCAGTAGTCTACATGGATCCCAGTTAAGGCCCAGCAACAACGAGGCAAGGGCAGGCACACCAGTAGTCTACATGGGTGCCAGTTAAGGCCCAGCAACAACGATGCAAGGGCAGGCACACCAGTAGTCTACATGGGTGCCAGTTAAGGCCCAGCAACAACGAGGCAAGGGCAGGCACACCAGTAGTCTACATAATGCCATTTAAGGCCCAGCAACAACGAGGCAAGGGCAGGCACACCAGTAGTCTACATGGGTGCCAGTTAAGGCCCAGCAACAATGATGCAAGGGCAGGCACACCAGTAGTCTACATGGGTGCCAGTTAAGGCCCAGCAACAACGAGGCAAGGGCAGGCACACCAGTAGTCTACATGGGTGCCAGTTAAGGCCCAGCAACAACGAGGCAAGGGCAGGCACACCAGTAGTCTACATAATGCCATTTAAGGCCCAGCAACAACGAGGCAAGGGCAGGCACACCAGTAGTCTACATAGGTGCCAGTTAAGGCCCAGCAACAACGAGGCAAGGGCAGGCACACCAGTAGTATACATGATGCCAGTTAAGGCCCAGCAACAACGAGGCAAGGGCAGGCACACCAGTAGTCTACATGGATGCCAGTTAAGGTCCAGCAACAACGAGGCAAGGGCAGACACACCAGTAGTCTACATGGATGCCAGAGGTAGGCATATGGACCACAAATTATTTGGTACAAAATGGACAAAACAATGAGGCAAAATTAGGGACGCCAGTAAACTATAGGCCCAGCAGTAGTCGACATGTATGCCAGTTAAGACCCAGCCAAAAGGAGGCAAGGGCAGGCACACCAGTAGTCAACATGGATGGCAGAGGTAGGCATATGGACCACAAATCATTTGGTTTGAAATGGACAAAACCAAGGTTGACATCTGGCATTCCACAATGGCTCTGCGTTGCTGGTAAACCCTGGCTACCATCTGGAAGGTGGAATTCCACCTCGTGGGCACGTCGCACAGCAGTCTGTGAGCCGGAAGTTGCAAGCGCCTTTGCACTGCCCTAAGGGTGGCAGCATCCGTGGATGACTTGCGGAAATGCGCACAGATGCGCCGCACCTTGGTGAGCAAGTCAGCCAAATTGGGGTAGGTCTTAAGAAACAGCTGCAACACTAGGTTGAACACGTGGGCCAGCAGTGAAGTTCTATGCAGGATGTACTACAAATCCCAGCAATACAGTGTAGTACCCACTAGTTTTGGGGGGGCTGTACGGTACAATCCGGCTAGGCCAGCTGTCAGTCACCATCAAGGGTACACTTAATGCCTCTGGACCGGGGGTGGAGAGGCCCCGGCCACGGCTAGACAAGAAAAAATAAAAGAAAACAGCTGGCTGGTTGGCGGGGGCGCGATCGGCGGGCCCCCGGCAACCAGTCCCGCTCCTGTAGCAGTTGGGGTAACATTCCCTGCATCACGTGACTCCCCACTCCTACCCCAACCACCCTTTCGATTTTCAATTTGAATGTAGCAGTTGGGGTAACATTCCCTGCATAATGTGATTCACCACCTCTCCCCCCACCGCTTTTTTTATTTTGAAATTGACTTTGATCCTTGAGGATCTGGCAATTGTCTCACCATTACAAGTGAGTGAGGAAGCAAGTGAGGCTCCCAAAACTAGGCCAGACACTGCATGGCATTCAGCACACAGAGAGCCATTACAAGTGAGTGAGGAAGCAAGTGAGCCCACCCAAAAATTGGAGTGAGTCCAGGGGCTGGGATATGTAGTGGACATGAACCCAGGTGCTGACAGCTAACTGGCTAGGCCTGCTCTCACTCACCACTCACCATCAAGAGTACACTTGATGCCTCTCGACCGGGGGTGGTGAGGCCCCGGCCACAGCTAGACCAAAAAAACCTAACATAAAACAGCAGGCTGGTTGGCGGACGCGCGATCGGCGGGCCCCCGGCAACCAGTCCCGCTCCTCTGCAGACGTAGTGTGACGCCAGAGCATGGCAGTGAGGATACAGAGAACCATTAGAAGTGATATAGAAGCAACACAGTGCAGTGCCCACTAGTTTAGGGGGGGCTTGACGATGCTATCTGGTATGGGCAACAACTGTACACATTTTGTCACCCTAATACAATGAGCAGTGAAGTAACTTCTATGCAGGATGCACTACATATCCCAGCTATACAGTGCAGTACACACTAGTTTAGGGGGGGCTTGACGGTGCTATCTGGTATGGGCAACAACTGTACACACTTTCTGTCGCCCCAATACAATGAGCAGTGAAGTAAGTTCTATGCACTACAACTCCCAGCTATACAGTGCAATACACACTAGTTTAGGTGGTGCTATCTGGTATGGGCAACAACTGTACACACTTTGTCACCGCAATACAATGAACAGCGAAGTAAGCTCTATGCGGGATGCACTACAACTCCCAGCTATACAGTGCAGTACACACTAGTTTAGGGGGGGGGGCTTGATGGTGTTATCTGGTATGGGCAACAACTGTACACACTTTGTCACCCCAATACAATGAGCAGTGAAGTAAGTTCTATGCAGGATGCACTACAAATCCCAGCTATACAGTGCAGTACACCAGGACCACCAGCCCCAAAATCGAAAAGGAGTACACTGAGCACTTCTTAGGGGTGCCTAATGCCCCCTTTCTGCCAGCAGCCAGTTATTACAGTGTGCTGGTTAAATCGCGGTAGCAGCACTGCAGTTCCCAGCCAGCAGTCTGTAGTAATAGTATTAATAAAAGCTTTTAAGCCCTGAAAAGGGCTGTTTGTTTGTATTGCTAGTATATACCCTGCCTACTGGAACGCTAAATCCTACACTGACACTCTCCCTGACCAGCAGCAGCTCTGTCCCTGATCTCTCACAGCATGCGTCTGAAGCGAGCACTGCCGGCGCCGAGTTTTATATTCATCTGATCTGGCCAACCAATCGCTGCTATCGACATGTATGGGTCCCACGTCATCGCAGGATGTACCAAAGAGTCTCCTGCATGTTTATTGGCTGCGAAAAAGCACGCAAACTTACAGGAATCGGATGATAAGATTTCCTCGAGTATCGCAAGATGCTCGTTCGAGTAACGAGAACCATCGAGTACCCTAATACATAGTTACATGGTTACATAGTTAATATGGTTGAAAAAAGACACATGTCCATCAAGTTCAACCAAGGAGGGGATGGATACAGGGAAGGGGGAGGGGTGATAGGTTCTATACATATGCATTTATATTATTTTGCTCTAAGAACCTGTCTAGGCCGGTTGAAGCCCTCTACTGTTTTTGCTGTGACCAGATCCCGGGGTAGACTGTTCCACAGATTCACAGTTCTCATGGTAAAGAAGGCTTGTCGCCTGCGGAGATTGAACCTTTTTTTCTCCAGGCGGAGGCAGTGCCCTCTTGTCCTTTGAGGGGGTTTTACCTGGAACATCTTTTCCCCATATCTCTTGTAGGGGCCATTTATATATTTAAATAAGTTAATCATATCTTCCCTTAAACGTCTCTTCTCCAGACTAAACAAATGTAATTCTTTTAATCTCTCCTCATAACTAAGATGCTCCATTCCCCTTATTAGTTTAGTTGCCCGTCTTTGTACCCTCTCCAGCTCTAGAACATCCTTTTTATGAATCGGGTTCCAAAACTGGACAGCATACTCCAGATGGGGCCGCACCGAAGCTTTATAAAGCGGTAATATTATATCCCTGTCCCGAGAGTCCATGCCTGTTTTAATGCATGACAATATCCTGCTGGCCTTAGAAGCAGCTGACTGACATTGTGTGCTGTTCTGTAGTCTATTATCTACAAGTACACACAGATCCTTCTCCAGAGTACTCTCCCAGAGTAACTTCCCCCAGGACATACTCGAGTACCAAGCTCGGACGAGCACGTTCACTCATCTCTAGCTGTTAGCTTTTAGAGTGTGGCCATTATTTCCAATGGGCCATTATTTTCTAGGGGAAATTAGCGGTCTTTAAACGTAAATTTCTTAAAAATGACAAATCCGATCGGAACCAAAAATAGATAGCACACCTCTCAGCGTCGAGGGCTTCGAAACGCAGTTTGAATGGAGTCTGTGCACAAAGCGGTTCGGGCTGTATTAATCGCAGAAAAATGGCTGGAAGAAAAAGAAGAAGAAACGGAAGAAGAATACGGATTACAATATAGTGCTTTTTCAAGCACTATAATTACAATATAGTGCTTTTGCAAACACTATAATGTCATAATTAATAGTATAATCGTAGACATCATTGACGACATCACTGATAACAATCATTGACAACAATGATAACTTTATCGACAACATTACTGTTGACATCACTGATGACATCATTGATTACATCATCAATGACATCACTGAGGACAATCATTGACAACAATGATAACTTTATCGACAACATCCTCGTTGACATCACTGATGACATCATCAATGACACCATCGAATAGTGATAACATCATAGATTAAATCATTGAATAGTGATGACATCATCAATGACATCACTGATGACATCATCAATGACATCACTGATGACAATCATTTAAAACAATGATAGCTTTATGGACAACATCATCGTTGACATCACTAATGATCGTCAAAGAGTTACTTTGGTACAGTCCCTTTCAGAGCATCTTTGGTACAGTCCCTGTAAGAGCAACTTTAGTACAGTCCCTTTAAGAGCGACTTGGGTACTGTCCCCTCTGCTTTGCTACTTTACTGACTGACCTCTTCTACATCATGCTGGTATCGGCTCTACTACATCACTTACTGACCTCTGCTATTTATAATGGTAAAGATCATTACTCGGCTACCATGACAATCTTACTTATGTCAGTGAGACAAAATTGTTAAGGACCTTCCATCTTCTACATCTTCTATTGGCCAATAGTGGACATGTGACTGTGTGGATGTTGAGCAGCATTGACTGACAAGACTTTAGAATTTCTATTGGCTGCTATATTTCAGCTATTTGCATATGTGCTGTGATTGGCTGTTAGCGTATACAGTGTGGCCATTATTTCCAATGGGCCATTATTTTCTATGGGAAATTAGGGGTCTTTAAACGTAAATTTGTTAAAAATGACAAATCCGATCAATATCAAAAATAGATAGCACATCTGTCACCGCTGGGGGCTTCAAAGCGCACTTTGAATAAAGTTTGTGCGCAAAGCGGTTCAGGCTGTATTAATCGCAGAACAATGGCTGGAAGAAGAAGAATACAGATTACAATATAGTGCTTTTTCAAGCACTATAATGACATCAATAATAGCATAATCGTAGACATAATTGATGCCATCACTGATAACAATGATTAACAACAATGATAACTTTATCGACAACATCATCGTTGACATCGATGACATAATCATATAGTGATGACCTCATCGATGACATCACTGATAACATCATCAATGACATCACTGATGACAATGATTGACAACAATGATAACTTTGTCGACAACATCATCGTTGACATCATCGATGACATAATCGAATAGTGATGACCTCATCGATGACATCACTGATTACATTAGCAATGACATCACTGATGACAATGATTGACAACAATGATAACTTTATCGACAACATCCTCGTTGACATCATCAAATAGTGATGACATCATAAATGACATCAATGACATCATCAATGACATCACTGATGATGTCATCAATGACATCATTGATGACAATGATTGACAACAATGATAACTTTATCGACAACATCATTGTTGACATCACTGATGACATCATCGATGACATTATCGAATAGTGATAACATTGATGACATCATCAATGACATCGCTGATGACATCATCAATGACATCACTGATGACAATCATTGACAACAATGATAACTTTATCAACAACATCATCGTTGACATCACTGATGATCATCAAAGAGTAACTTTGGTACAGTCCCTTTAAGAGCAATTTTGGTACAGTCCCTTTAAGAGCCACTTGGGTACTGTCCCCTCTGCTCTGCTTTGCTACTGTACTGACTGACCTCTTTTATGTCATGCGGGTATCGGCTCTACTACATCACTGACTGACCTCTGCTACCTATAATGGTAAAGATCATTGCTCGGTTACCATGACAATCTTACTCATGTCAGTGACACAAAATTGTTAAGGATTTTCCATCTTCTCTATCTTCTATTGGCCAATAGTGGATATCTGACTGTGTGGATGTTGTGAGGCATTGACTGACAAGACCTTAGAATTTCTATTGACTGATATATTTCAGCTATTTGCATATGTGCTGTGATTGGCTGTTAGCGTATACAGTTTGGCCATTATTTCCAATGGGCCATTATTTTCTATGGGAAATTAGGGGTCTCCAAACTTAACTTTGTTAAAAACAACAAATCTGATCGAAATAAAAAATAGATAGCACACCTGTCACCGCTGAGGGCTTCGAATCGCAGTTTGAACGGAGTCTGTGTGCAAAGCGGTTCAGGCTGTATTAATTGCAGAACAATGGCTGGAAGAAGAAGAAGAATACGGATTACAATATAGTGCTTTTTCAAGCACTTAAATAACTATCATCAGAGAAGATGTCACCTGTGGGTCACCAGATATAACAGCACAGTAATAACTTATATGGCCTATAGTGGTATAATTTACGGATTTATAGGTGAATATTATCTTTATACATTGGATGTATTCAGTATAAGAATGTTAGCAATAACTATTTACTATGATGATAATGTGTGTTTTTGGTGTGACGGTATTATTTGGCCTTTATATAGTGGTAACGGTGGTAATATTGGTCTATTTATTGGTTATTTATATAGTGACAACATATTCAGCAACATTTTACAATTCTTGGTGTACATACTTAGACAAGAATCAGACACATATAGGCATTAGGTCAAACATGAGGATTGAGGGCCCTGCTTGCAACAGCTTACAGACTATGACGGTTGGAGAAAAAATTATCACTATGGAGGTATTCAGCAACTATGTGTTGGTAATGTGTGGTTCAATAGTATTATCCACTGTGTAGTAATAATATTGGCATTGTTATACTAGTTTGTCAGTAACAATATCATGGTAATATGTATGGTGATTATGTTTGCTCATTTAATACCTGTATTATTTGGTAATTGTATGGCTATTATTTAGAGTTATAGGGAATTGTTTTATAGCTGTGTGTGTGTGTGTGTGTGTGTGTGTGTGTGTGTTTTGTGTTTTTTGAGGTTGTCCAATGCTGCATTTATGTTAACCTAAGGGTCTAATGCCTAAAAATGCAGCATTTTTTCAGTGTTTTTTTTTTAAGTCATTTATTTCACCAAAGGCTATGTAATCTGGATCATAAACCATGATTATGTGGCCAACACAAAATATCAAAGAGAAGCATACAGTCTGTAGATTTGGTTCACAAAATGGCCCAAATGTGTTTTAAACCTTCTTACTCATAGCATGCTTATCGTTATATACCTGTAGTGTCCCGATACGGTTGGTCCACTAAGCTTTATTTTACCTGGGTAAAGTGCCTTTGTCAGGTATCGCACAAGTAGGGGATGATGATGGTGGTATTATGTGTTTCCCCACTAGGTGTCACTCTCTGTCTCTTGTTAAAGTACTTTGTGTGGGCACAGCTGAAGGAGAGCAATGGGTTAAAGTTTGTTGTAATGTGTTATGTTATTATCCTATTAGAGGTGCAGATGTGTTTCCCCACTCTTTTCCACATATTACACTTGTACTCTCTCCTGTTTCTAGCGTCCCCACCAATCAGAGAGCATCTTAGAGATCTGCTCTAGAATGCAGTGCTAAACCCACAAGGTAGCTGTCCTTTAAAGAAGCCTTCGGGAACCCTTCTCCTGAACTCTCAGAGCAGTTACCACAGCAAGGAACTGACCCCGAGCAAGACAAATAGCAATCCTCTGAGTTATCTTGCTGACTGAGCATGGCTATTCTGGGAAGCCTCAGAAAGTCTGCTACGCCCAGTTGTAATGGCTGGGGCTGAAGGCGGTCAGACAGCAGCCTGACTATACGTGAGTACGAGTATCCACTCTCTCTTCTACCTGTCTACTACTACCCCCGGCAGAGTACATTGCTACCTGGGCCAGGCCCCTCTGAAGATGGTCCCTACTTCTGCTTCTACCTCAACTTCTATTCACTCTTCACCTTCTGTCTCATCTGCACCTGTGTGCCTCTACCAGTATTGCACTGAAGATTTAAAGTAAAGCTATTCTTTTGGTTAAGCGCTGGTCCTATTTTTGTTGCCAAACCTGCACCTACACTTTGCACTTGGGTTATCCCCTTTTTTAAGGCACAGTGTCTGCGTGTCTGGGGGTGGGTTCCAACACCACTCCTGCCCATCATGACTAGTGCCAAAGTGACCCAACACCTACCTACCTGCCTCCACCACTGTGCAGCTACCCCAGGCCACTGCATACCTCTGCAGTACCGATGCAGTGAGAGATGGGACAGAATGTGGAGGGGGGGGGTCTGGGTCCATCATTTTCTCTGTGACCAATGGGATTCTAACTATGGCCCTGGCTCTGTCATTGCAGAGATCGGAAGCTGGTTATATAAGGGATATTGTAGCAGGAAGTGTGTCTATGTGTGGCTGAAACCACCTAGAATGCTAGAAGACCCTGCTCAAGTTCAACTATTGCTGCTTGACACTTTTGCACCTCACTTGATAAAGGCAATCGCCTACCAGAAAAGAGTATAACTTTGATAAATAAGGGGCATGTCTTGTACCCCAAAAAATTAGGAACTTTTTTTCTTACATTTTTAGTGCAACTAAGGCAACAAAAAGATGGTGTCAACTAGATCAGTGATGGAGAACCTTGGCACTCCAGCTGTTGCAAAACTACAATTCCCAGCATACCTTGGCAGCCAAAGCCATATCTCTGGTTGTCCAGGCATGATGGGATTTGTAGTTTTGCAATATCTGGAGTGCCAAGATTCACCATAGCTGGACTAGAGAGTCTAAAGATGTGCCAGATTTTAAAACAACCTAAGCCACCATCCTCTGATATGTTCCCAAAGTGGGAACATAGCCTGAGACCATCTTTTTGATTATCTCCCCAACCGAGTTTACAGATCATGTAGAAGTTGTCACTCTAAAGGCTAAATCTCCTTTAGCAATTTTCTATTAGACATTTTCACAGAAACTTGCGACAAGAAAAAACATCTACTGTATGCCAATCCCTTATGTAAACTCAAATATTTACCAGATCGATCCCCCATTCTTCTTCACGTCCACTGTGATGATTACGCTAGCAGCCTTGCTGCCCATCTGTGTGAATAATCCTGAAGATTGATCTTTTATGTTACTTTTGTTTAAGGAACCCAAGCGTCTAAATGAAATAATCTATCATTTACAGCATGAAGTCAATTGCATTTTCCACACCCATAAATCTATTTTTATATTTACACTTTAGCGGTGCCAACACTTTATATCTGCATCCTTGCAGAACGACTGTTTATTTACATACAGAGCTCCTTCTAGGAGGCACAGCGAACCCTGGAGTCAGCCCTGCTCCTCATAATAAGTCTAATAATAAGATTCTATTTGCAATTCTTCGGGCTACAGAATAATTGGATACAAAATTCCAGCAAGGCCTGAAATCCGGCTCTCTTTATCTCCCCGCTAATTAGGCAGCTCGTTAGTATCACAGCCTTCCTCCTGCAGCCCAGCAGATCTTATCTCCTATGGGAGACTGAGCAATGTCTTTGAGGTTTCTCCTTAGCGGAGATGGAGAATGCAGAGCACAGCAGGATATACTGAAGAAAATCTCTGCTCAAGAGTTATTTTTCTTTTCCCCTTTTGAGGTAAGATTGAGACCACAGAGTCGCTACAACCTCCTTTTTCCCGTTTTAAAAGAATAAATGCTGGTCGTGCACTGGTCATGTTCACATCTTTTCCTGATTTCCTTTGATAATCCTCTAGTAAGAATAAAGGTGATTAGAAAGGCTATGTTTACCTATTACAGACCCCCTAATATTTAGGTGGTGGTTGAGCAGTCTTAAAGCCCTTTAACACGGCCGAATGATTAGACAAATAAATGTTTCTACAAATGTTCATTCCCCATCATCGATCACGATTCGAAATTCCCGCCAGCCACAATCCCCGTCAGCCCCGTCCACGTCTTGGATCTTCTGCGCTTCTTGGTTCCTCTGGCATGAATTGGAGAGAAAAGGCTGCTGGCTTCCGGCTTGCTCAGCCAATCAGCACCAGTAGCCTTTTCTTCTCCAATTAATGCCAGAGCAAGAAGCTGAAGAGGAGAAAGGCCAGTACCCCCCCACCAACCCCCCATCTTCCCCCCCCCCCCCCCCCCCCCCCCCCCGCTTCACTTTGTGGCATTATTGATACAAACCAAAATGGCAGTAGGAGAAGTGAAGTGATGGTCGACAGTGAATAGCTTTTTTTCCTACCAGGAGGGAAGAAGAGGTGGAATGGCTCTAGGCAGCTGACCAACACACATTACAGAATTATATAAACTTTGTAATGTGTTAATTAGGGAGGGGGGATATTTATGTGTTCATATGTGGGCAGCCCTTTCCATAAGAACAGGGAATGTACCAATCCAAATTCGCAAAAAAATACCACTTGCTTAAATGAATTCGCGCTACAGTTATTATGAGTTATAGACACTTTTTAGACGCTGAAAAAAAGCAACGTGGCATCTGTAAAGGGCATGACTTTGAAAAAAAGGAATTTTTGGGCAATAAACTCCCTATGGCACCCTGGTTATATGTAAAAACTTACTGTCATTAGAAGTTTTTCAACTTTTGGTGTAGCAAAAAACAGGCAAGTGACTCGAGAGCAGTCTTCTGGTACAATTTACATGATATCACTGTCTTGTTCCCTTTGAGCACAGGTCATCTTTTTCCCTCCAACAGCTTTGACACTTGTCTCCCCCCTCACTCATGTCTCCTCACCTATAGGTATCATCAAAAAAGTGCATGCGCTGTTATGAAACAGGCAGTGATGTGGGCTGCCCCAGCTATGAATCCACCACACTGAATCCCTGCCCAGTTTGCTGCATGACAATGCATATTGTTGTGGTACTGAGGTGGTTTCATCACAGTAGTCCCACAGTCGGGGTGCAAGGATCCAGGGGTGCTAAGGTTGAGAGCACTGTAAAATTGTCACGGTAGCCAGGAGTGGGACCAGCTGGCCAACCCTGAATACGCTGACTTTGCACCACCACAAGTGCTAGGAGTTGCAGTCATTGCAGTTAAGTAGAGTAGTGAGTGTTGTAGAGCTGCATGTGTCATGTGGGAGGAACGACGAGTCCCTTATAAAATTTAACCATGACATAGTTAGGGCCCATTCTAAAACTGCGGTTCAGCTGAGGCCCTCAGAGAAATTTACTGAATCCATGGAAAAATACATCCGCCTATGCTAACATGTGGGCATGGAATGACACATAATCAGGGAATTCATGCCCACCAAGTAAGAAGAGCTAGTTGTCTGGGAGACCCTCTAGGCATACTCTAGCTACTTGCAGTAGAAGACTCAGCCCCAGTAGCGTAATTTGGTGGGGGCAGAGGGGGCAGCCGCTCCCGGGCCCACACAGGCAGGGGGCCCACTGAAGATTTGGCCAGTTAATGCTGTCCGCAAAAGCTATTGCTTTGAAGACAGACTTAACAAATGTCTATTGGCTGTAGGGGGGCCCTGGCCAGCAACCAGTGCTCCGGGGGGCCCACATGGCTACCAAATGTTGTGTCTGTCCATTTAGCTGCATAGGCTTGTATGTGAGGAGAACATACAGTTGAATGCAGCAGGGTGAGAGCATTGGGTCTCCACCCTGCCAATCACTGTTGTGGCCACAAGAGGCCGTTCCCTCCTATAGAGCTGTGGAACTAGAGTGATGTCACTCAATTGCTCACAGAGCAGGGAGAGAGTGGACATGAGAAGACTACAGTACTGCAACCGCACAGCAGGTAAGTATGTTTTTTTCCTTAGTTATGGAGGAGACCTATGTGGGTGGATGGGGCTAATGTTATCTGTGGAGGTTGGGGTATGGTATGTGCTGGCTAACTGAAAAGGGGGTACCTAATCTGGAGGTACAGTCTACTCACAGTGGTGGTGGTGGTGTTGTCTAGGATTACCAGGGAGGTTACTGCTGGGGAAGGGGGTGGCTGCATGAGGAAAAGATATGGGGGGGTTACCTACATGAGATGGTGCTAGAGGGGATGTCTACATGGAGGATACTTTCAGACAATGCTCTTTGGAGGAAAAGTATGCAAAATAGCTTTTGTGCTATCTTTTCCACTTATATTCCTCAGTGTAAACATAGAAATAAATAAGATCTGTCTGTGGATCTATCATGATTCATTTCTGTTGGACTGAAGGATACTGTGTACTGTCACTCTGCATTAGCTCCCAATAGTCCAGTGTAGTGTATAGGATGTTAAGTTCATCTTAATGATTTTGAACAATGGAGTGGTGCCCACCTGGTCATTCATAGCTGAGGACAGCTAAACAGAAAGTAGAATGTCTAAAGGGCCTTTTACATAGACTGACAGCTGTGCACTTAAAGGGAATCTGTCAGCTGTAATTCATGTTCCAAACCACTGACACTGTTAGATAGCTGTTAGGTCAAGGTGACACATGTTATTTTTCATATAGGTGTCTGTCCTTCCAGAATGTAAAAAATGCTTTTATTCTATACTAGAAAATATGCACAGCGCTGCCTGGGTAGAAAGTGTCAGTGGGTTAATTAGATTTCTTCCAAGGTCGCCCAGGAGGCCAATCTATGCCCTTATTGTTGTTTTTTTTGTTTATGGGGAAATCGCCAATACAATTTACAAATGTTAAATCAAAATCTCATACAGAGTGTCTATAAGTCAGTACTGATCTTGGTTTTAAAGGAACCAATCAGCAGAATTGTGCTAATATGGTTCCCTTGTGAACAGTATAGCCCTGTTGTGCAGTTCCCTGAGCATACCAGCCGCAGATGTATGCGGTAGCTTTACAGCAGGGAAGTAGTTTTATAACCCTGCGCAATGACAGAAGAGGGGCGGCAACTTGTCATCTGTGCGGGGGAACATAGTTCTCCCTGTCAGCACTCTTTGCAGGGATGATTGACAGGCAAAGAGAGCAGTTAGTTGCCGCCCCCTCCTGTCATCAAGCAGGGGAATACAACTACTTTTACCCTGCTGTAAAGTGACCGCCGTAGCCGGGCAGCTTCAGGAAGCTTAACAGCAGAGCTATGCTGTTCAGCAGGGAACCATATCAGCACAATCCTGCTCATTGGTTCCCTTTAACTTAGTGGGTCCAAACAATGCCTCTGAAGTCAGTAAGATCAACTGCAGGCTCACCCTTCTCTGTTATTAATGAAAACTGTAGAAAGTGCCCAAAGATAGAATGGCAGATGTTTTCAGATGGTTTTCCTTGATAATAAAAGTAGTAATCATTTTGGCTGATTAAGCTTCAGTGTGTGTGTGTGTGTGTGTGTGTGTGTGTGTGTGTGTGTGTGTGTGTGTGTGTGTCTAGTGGTGTGTGGTAAGACACTGACATCATCTCTGTGAGGTAAAATCTGATCTCCAGAACATTCTACCATTTAATTTCAGAGGCTTATTCTAGAATGTTGTCCCCAATGGAACGTTGAGTTACCACACAGTTTCTCCATCAATGAGAGATAAGACCAAGTATCTCATATAAAACCTCCCTGCTATTTCCTGTGTAGTGTTGTGTGTAGCTTAGCAGCGGAGAGAGAAGTGTATGCTACAAGTTCCGTTTTCCTCTCAAGATCCTGCCTACAGGATGATGGCCTGCTAAAGCCCTAAAGAGGGGCAACTACCGTTAAGGGGTTTCTACAACCTGCCTATGTCTGAGGTGACCAGTTCTCTTTAAATATTATCAGGAAGTCCTTTAGCTTACCAGGACTGTCCCCAGTGTGTTGGTTAAAGCCGAAGTACCCCACTGATACTGCTCAATCACCTAGAGTAATATTGAAGGATTAGCTCCTCCTGGTTGTTCAAGCCCAGGGCCCGTAGTCCTGGATCTGACACTCTGTGATTCCTTCCAGCAATAGGCAGTATTCTCCAAACCATGAGTACAAGTATTATATTAGGTCTTAAGGTCGCCCCGGCATAGTTCTGAACTGTCTAGATGGGTCCCCCTGGTAGCCCCCTATCTACTCTGCAAATCTCCTACTTAAAACCAACCAAAGAGACTCTTACAAGTAAAGCCACCTCTAACCAAACTATTCTCAATTATGACAATCATAGTGACATCATCAAGTGACAATCATATTCAAGTACAAGCTGCTGTATTCTAACTTGCTCTTACAAGTAACCGTGTACTGTCTCTTTAAGAACCCTTTAGTAATGCATTCAAGTAGTTAAGTTAACCTGGTCCATCTGCACTACACCTTCAACCCTTTTGAAGAGTGTGTGGGACCCTTGACAAGGGCTTTGCGGAACACCAACACCTGCCCTTGCTGCCCCCTGTTACCACAGTATTCCTGCTTGGGGCTCAGCTTGCTGGTGTCAATTAAGCACAGAGGAGAAGAGAGGAGACATTCCAGTTCACAGCTATTCAGGAGCTTGGTACAGCCTCTTTGACTCTTTGTACCAGAAAATAATAGCATTTTTCTACATTCTGGAAGCACAGACGGTTATATGAAAGGTACCACATGCCTCCTTGACCTAACAGCTTCTAAAAGTGTTAACAGTTTGGAACATGATGATGATTTAAAGGGGAACTCCACATAAGGAAAATGTGTTTTCTATTAAAATCTATTTTTCTATTAAAAGTTATATACATTTGTCTATATAATGTATTAACCTATCTGTATATAATGTATTACCCTGTCTAAACGGTTCTGCCACACTGGTAGCTGATTAAAATCCAGGAAGTGAAGAAAAATGGCCTCGGTGCCAATCCACATTGTCTCCTGCTCCTTCTGCCCTCCCCCCTTGGGAGACAAATATTCCATGCCTCTATGTCACATTGTGTGTGTTTGCTGAGTGCAGGAGGCAGGGGGTGATGTCACAGGAGGCTTGGCTGGATCCCCCCATCCCCTGAATGATTCACCATTTCTAACCACCCAGAAGCAGCTGCTGCAACTTCTCTGTGCAAAAGTCTGAAGTGAAATTAGGGCTATTTTCACACATGTTGGAGTTCCATTGCAGTACTGCAGAGTCTTCACAAAAATGATGCAGGAAGGAACACAATTATATGATGCTTAATTGCAGAGAGGATGAGAGCCGGCTCTGCCAATACCACCTGGACAAAAAACGAGGCATAAACAGTATATCCCATGTAAGATAATATCAGATAAAGTTCTTATTGTGGGGCTCAACCTCAAAGATAAAAGATGCTCGATCATAATACGTTGGTGGAGATGAAAAGACAAAAATTTAAAATTAAATTCAAAAAGTTTTTAACTTTATTCCACTTTTAACTTTAACTTTTAACTTAACTTTATTCCGTTACCGGGAGAGAATACAGCGTGCTGTGTGGGGGAGACTACAATGAAATGATAAAGTACTGCAAGTAATTCAGTAACACAATGAAACTGCAATGTGTGAACACAGCCTAGATGTTCTACAACAGGGAATGGGCAGGGTGGAGGAACCTGTAGTACTGTGTACAACTGCTCAAGCCACACAATACAGAACAAAGACCCCCAAAGCAAATGGTTTTGGTAGTTTCAAAACTGGGATAGATAAGTAAGTTATAAAACTACTTCCCTGCTGTAAAGCTACTGCATGCAGCTGCAGCTGGTATGCTCAGGGAGCTATGCTGTGCAGAAGGGAACCATATTAACACAATCCTGCTGATTGGTTCCCTTTAAATATCTTCACTAAATACACAATCAGTCAATGAACAAGTTTTTCTTTCATTCTACGATGGATTGCTGACCATATCAATAACCTTTGATCGTCTGTGTTAAGGGTATGTTCATACATATTGGAGTTTCATTGTGTTAACGCATTGAAGGGTGGCTGGATGGCAATTAAATGATTAATCACTGCAATGAAGTGATGCAGTAATACAATGAAATGATGCAGCACTGCATTTGAATGATAAATTAGTGCAATTAAATGATGCATTTACCTTGCATTTTCCTGCATGTGTAAATGCAACTTAAATCCTTAATTCATAAACTTAAGTTTTTCACCTGAACGCTGGGTACTCAGAAACCCCAGCCCCTCCATGACATGACTCCATTAGAATCAATGGAACCCTATCATAGAGGGGCGAGGGTTTCCTCCCACTAAGGGTGGGTCGGCCCGCCTCCAGTGCCTTAGCCTACACCTGGTGGTACAGTCACTTAAAGGAGCTGAGGTCTGGTCTATGTCTGACTTGCCAGGCTCAGCATTTTACAATGACTGTTATTACAGAGCAGAATAAAGTGACACTTTGTACAAACATTTAAGCAAATGAACCATCAGGTACATTCGCTTTTAAGTCTTGCACATGAATAGAAAGGCGCTGGTGCGGGGAAGTCGGTGCCACAGTCTTTTTTTTTAACCCTTAGGGGACACAGCCAGTTTTCATTTTTGCGCTTTCGTTTCTTCCTCCTCGTGTATATAAGGCCATAGCGCCTGCATTTTTCCACCTAGAGACCCAAATGAGCCCTTATTTTTTGCGCAACTAATTGTACTTTGCTATGGCAGATGTAATTTTTGCCTAAAATGTGCCGGGAAACCAGAAAAAAATTATATGTGTGGTGAAATTGAAAAAAAAAAATTATTTGGGGGGGGGGGGGTGTTTTTACTCTGTTCGCCCTAGGGTAAAACTGACTTGTTATATATGTTCCTTAAGTTGTTACGATTACAACGATATGTAACATGTATAACTTTTTTTTTTTATTTAGCAAACTTTTAATTTTCCATACCAGCTTAAAATCACATAATCATCAGCCCAAAGAGAACCAAGTAAAGGAACAATACAAGGAAAATTCACCAAAGTCTCTTTCCGAGACACTTTCATCATTTCAATACACAGGAGCCAAGGGGCCAAACAAATTCCAATCAATCTTTATGCCAGAGGACCTATTCCCCTGGGCACCCATATTCCACTGACTATTTAGCATTTATGCTTATTCCCTATCCCTTAATCAACTCCACCCAAAAAAAGGAAAAAAGTTACAACCTACAAAAAAATTACTCCACGGCAGCCCGGCCGCACCAGGGACGCCAGAGCACCCCCTTTACCTCACCATAATCTTTTTTCCATTTTCCCTTGGTATTTTACCTAGTATATATTTATTGGGACCTCAAGTAGACACCAGCACTGCCACACACCCATACCAGCAGAACTTTGTGGGCCTCATACTCCTTATCTAGGAGCCTCAGCACCTCTAAGTCCACTGTCTTCCACTTTATTCATGGCGCCCGTGACCCAGCAATAGCTGAGCCACTCACACCACCCCAACCCCCAACCCCCTACGATCCCCCCCAACCATCTACCATGGCCAGACGGACCGCCCGAGGGGGTCAGGTCTTACCACACACTTCTCTGGGTCAAAAATGAAAATACTATGTCCCACCTTCACCCTATTACTTTTGATCCGCATATACTATTCAGATATCCCCATTTCACATTGTAATAGTTTGATCTTTTTACGTTATCTGGGTGGTTGCCCCCATCATGCCCTGCACATCCGGGCCGCCCCGAAGCCCCCTCCCATTTTCTCTACACCCTCCAGGACATACTGAACTTCACTCTACCTCGATTTTTCGGCGCCCAGCGGAATGGTCCCCCGTTCACAGATTTCTAACGCCCCCTCTTTCCCTACTACTAATTTCCACATTACATTCTCCTCATTACTTCCATCCTGTATTGCTTTTTACCGGCCCTACCTTCAATTCCAAACCATTATAACCCCCTCCCTTCCCCGCACCCCCCCCCCCCCCAACATCGGTGTAGAAAAAAAAAAAACACATATATATGTATACCCATAAGGCGACACTAGCATGTTTGCCAATACTTAGCCCATATTTCATTATACTCCTTTAACTTCATATATGATTTTTTTTCCCTTATTATGCCATAATTCATATCTCAGCATTGTACTCCCTAATTCTTTCCATTCTTTACATGTTGGTGATTCTGACGAGGTCCAATTTCTAACTATTACCAATCTTTCAGCCAGGAATAGTTTATACAGAACTTCTCTCTTAACCTTCGGAGTCTGTTGACCCTCCATTGCCCCCAATATTGGACATAAATACCTATCATTAACCTTAAACCCATAAATCAAATTTATAACTTCAAAAATATCTTCCAAAAATTTACCCAATTTTTGACATGCCCACCAGTGATGATCAAGCTCCGTATTCTCCATACCACATCTAGCACATCTCATTACCTTATTTTTAACCCATTTATTCATATCAGCAATCGAATAATATAATCTGTGTGTAAAAAAAAACTGTGTAATCTTGTGCTTCTTATCTGTAATGTTATCCCTTGCATTCATATATATCCTTTGCCAAAATTCTTTCCCACTTTTTCTGTGAACTCATAACAATTTCATTACCCTGTGTTTCTGACAATAATTTATATATTTTCCCTATTATCCCTTTTTTACTGGTGCCCATCTCCACTATATATATATATATATATATATATATATATATATATATATATATATAATATATATATATGTATATATATATGTATAACTTTTATTTGATTTGATGGCTTGTAAAAAATGAAAACCTTTTGAAGAAAATATATGTTCCTTAAAATTGCTCTATTCCCATGCTTAAAGCGCTTTTATCCTTTGGTCTATGGGGCTGTGTAAGGTGTCATTTTTTTGCGCCATGATGTGATCTTTCTATTGGTACCTTGATTGCCCATATACGACTTTTTGATCACTTTTTATTACAATTATTCTGGATTTGATGCGACCAAAAATGCGCAATTTTGCACTTTGGATTTTTTTTTACGCTTACGCCATTTACTGTGTGAGATCAGGAATGTGATTAATTAATAGATTGGGCAATTACGCACGGGGCGATAGCAAACATGTTTGTTTATTTATTTATTTATTATTTATAAAATGGGGAAAGGGGGGTGATTCACACTTTTATTAGGGGAGGGGGCTTTGTGTTATTAAAAATAAATTTTTCTTTTACTTTACACATATACTAGAAGCCCCCCTGGGGGACTTCTAGTATATGCACTCTGATCTCTCATAGAGATCCATGCAGTATAGTTATACTGCATGAATCCATGAGATGAGTGCTGCAGCCGAAAGCAATAGAATGCCGAGTCGGGATCAGCGCCATTACGGATCGCCCCCCCCCCCGCAATCGCGCCACGGGGGGGGGGGGGGGCGATCCCCCCACCAGACCACCAGGTATGGAGATGAGCAAGTATTTAGAAGCAGCTGTCAACTTTGACAGCTGCTTCTAAGTACTTAATTAGCGGGCACGGCGATCGGACCGTGCCCACTAATAGCCGCGATCCCGGGCTACATGCGGCACCCGGGATTGCGGCAGTTCAGAGGGGGGTCGCCGCGCGACCCCCCTCTGAACTCCCATAGCGGCACTAGGACGTTCAGTAACGTCCTGGTCCAGCTATGGGTTAACCGCATATTGATTCCCGCACACGGCACTGGTCTATTACGGAGCTACAGCCCAGGTTGTGAGGAAACCCTCTCCCCTGTGTGATGTGGCTCCATTGATTCTAATGAAGCTGCGTCACAGAGGGGAGGGGGGTTTCCTCCCACTGGGGGCTGGCTGTTCCGCCTCCAGTGCTTCAGTGGTACATTCGCTTTAATTATTGGTAAAATTGATCCATTTGGGACATAGAACATTCTACATTCTGATTTCCAGGTTTACTTAGGGGAGCCTTCACACCTACCGGATCCACAGCAGATTTCACGCTGCGTTTTGCAGCTAAATCCACTACGTATCCTGGTATAGTGAAGTTCTATGGGGTCCCATACCCACTGCAGATATGGGACCCAGCCTCTTTAACCCCCGCAGCCCCGGCCTGCAGCATACAGTACCTACTCGGTGCCGGGTTGTGTGTGAGGCTCCCGGCTCCCCTCGCTTCTCATCAGCCAATCAGTGCTGTCATGCACTGATCGGCTGATGAGGAGCGAGGGTAGCCGGAAGCTTCACACAGCCGCGGTGCCAAGCAGGTAATGTATGCTGCGGGCCGGGGGCAGCCCTGGAGAATACATCACCTACACCAGGCTCCTGCTTGCTTCGGAGCCTCACGGCATCTCCCGGTGGTCAGCCAAACAGTGCACTGCGGGGGGGGGGGGGCAGCGCACTGATTGGCTGACCGTCGGGAGATCCTGGGGGGCCCTGAAGCAAGCAGGAGCCTGGAGCAGATGATGTATGGTCCAGGCCAGGGCGGCGGGGGTTAAAGGGGCCGGGTTACATATCCGCAGCATAATAAAAATTCTGCTGCAGATATGTAACCCCATAGACCTTCACATTACCAGGATCCGCAGCGGATTTTGCTGCAACCTCACAGTGTAAAATCCTCTGTGGATCCGGTACGTGTGAAGCGTGAAGCTACCCCCAATATAATTATCCACAGTGCCCAAGCTAGTTGGTCATAAAATTTAGGATTCTACCATAATACATCAACTGCATTAATTTTCAAAATGCTTTTGGAAGGGGTGGAATATGTAAAAAAGATATTCCTACAGTAAAAAAAAAAAAAAAAAAACATAGAAAAATCAATCATATTGTGGAAATAATTGTATGTTTGCCTTGCCTCACATATACTTTTCCTGAATGATAGCGAATATTCACTACTGACAACAAAGGAAATATATGAAGCATGAATAAGAAATGTTCTGAACAGGAGAGCAGATTTGCAGTTGCATTGTAGCTCTGAGCTGTTGCTATACAGTGTTATGTCACACTAACTACATACTATTAATGCTGAAGATAACAAACAGTGACTAATACACAAAAGACATACCGAGACACAGCTAAGGGACCTGAGGTGTGAAAAGGGACCTGGCGGCAGAATGCTCTGTCCCTTAATGACATACAGTCATAGCATTTTTACATCACCCGCCACCAGGAAGATGTTACTGCACAGAGGTTATAACAAATCCCACAATGTTCAATAGTAACTTTCTAAATCCAGTGTACTCACCCTTACCCTAGTGGTAGGTGCAAGCACACTACACACTACTCTTTGTTATGCAGTTCAGTTTAATGTCATACCAGTGGCTGTTTGGAGCTTGGCACGGCCCTTGGCTCAGGTTATGTGGCCGAGACTCTACCTGTAGTCATGTTTTGTGTTTGAGTTACATGTTTTTGCATTTGTGTGAGCTCTGTCTGAACACTGTTCTACTCCTTCTGCTCTGCTAATTGATTCATCTGGGACACCTGTATCTTTCCTGCTGAGTTCCTTCTGGCCACTTCTCTTGTGCCTAGGTTATTGACAGCTTTTTTTTCCTTCACTTTCTCTTGCTGAATTCTGAAATTCTGTTCAAATCACATTTTGGACCGGACACCTCACCTTATAAATACTTCCTCAGTCTGCTAACCTTGGCTAGCTATTAGTCTGTTTTGTAAAGCATGATACCGTATCTTGTGTTCTTTCTCTGTCTGGTTTTCTGACTTTGGCTTATCCTGACCTCGACTCTGTTACCTGACTATTCTCTTGGTTTCAGTTTTCGTACCTTGCTGCCCGTTTGGTTTTTACCTCGGCCTTGTAAATTTACATATCCCTTGTATGTTAGTTTCTTGCCTGTATTTTGTGTAAAACTTTATTGCAAGTGGAGAACATCTCGATGGTTGTCCTAGGACTTCTATGGCAAAGAGGCAGGGTCAGCTGGTGGGACTAGATTAGGGCTCACTGTATATGTCCTTCCCCGTCCCCCTCTGGAGCTACCCTTACCTACGGTTTTGACAGTTACTGTGTAGTTACAGAGGTTTGGTGGTGTGTGACAGGAGAGCTGACCATACAATGGAAGCTCTACCAGGATTCATTGCTACTAAATGTAAACGTGAAGCAGTTGTACTCATGCGCAGTGAAGACTTGTCCCGTTCAGTGAGTACTCAGGAATGACTGTCAATACCAAGCCATGTCTGTGAGAGCACAAAGGACTGGCACATCCTTTGTTTGGTCTCTATTCTTGAAACAGAGAAAAGACCAAACACACTAGACAATGAAAATTTTGCTTCTTGAAAACCTTTCGGTGTTAAGCTGCTGATCACGAAAATTGCCTTGAGATTTTCCTATCACTTACAATTTTTTTAAAAATCTCCTGTTCGAGTGCTTTGGGTTTTTTTTTGTTTTTTGTTTTTTTTTCATATTTTTAGTCTGTCCATACATTGTCTACAGTATATGTGCTGTTATGAAATTTACAGGTTATAATAGGCAGGAGTTCCTTGCATTTCATTGAAGTAGCAAAACTTCAGTGGAATAGTTACAGACTAGGCACACCTAGACATGTCTGGACCCTGCTGTAGTTTGGCTGGGTTTAACATAATCCTCTCATATTTTTAAGAAAGCAAAAGTTTCAAAAACATTTGTTGACCAGGGACATCAGCATGGAGGGAGCATGGACTACCGTGTGACAGGAAGGGAGACACCTAGTGGGCATGTGCATAATGTTGATTTAACCCCTTAAGGTCAAAGCCAATTTTTGTTTTTGCACTTTTGCTTTTTCCATTTTATGTTTAAAAGTCCATAGTTCTTGCATTTTTTCACCTAGAGACCTATATGAGCACTCATTTTTTGCAAAACCAATTTTACTTTGCAATGACAGCCATTATTTTTCCATAAAATATGCAGCGAAACGGGAAAAAAATCCTTTGCGCTGTCAAATTGAAAAAAAAAAAAAGAATTTGTTTTGATTTCGGGGAGTTTTGCATTTACGCCGTTCGCCCTATGGTAAAACTTTTGATGTGATGGCTTTTAAAAAATTCAAACCATTGTTAACAAATATGTTCCTTAAAATTGCTCTATTCCCAGGCTTATAGCGCTTTTATCCTTTGGTCTATGGGGCTGTGTGAGGTGTCATTTTTTGCACCATGATGTGTTCTTTCTATAGGTACCTTGATTGCGCATATACGACTTTTTGATCACTTTTTATTACATTTTTTCTGGATTTGATGCAACCAAAAATGCACAATTTTAGGATTTTTTTTCCGCTGACGCCGTTTACCGTGCAAGATCGGGAATGTGATAATTTAATAGTTCGGGCAATTATGTGCGCAGCGATGTTTATTTATTTGTTTATTTATTCATTTATATTTATAAAATGGGAAAAGGGGGGTGATTTGGACTTTTAATAGGGGAGGGGATTTTTTATTAATAAAAACACTTTTTTTACTTTTTTTTTTACATCAACTAGAAGTCCCCCTGGGGGACTTGTATATACACAGCACTGATCTCTCATAGAGTTGTCAGGTTTGACAACTGCATTGAAGTGCTTAATTAGCCGACACAGCAATGGGACCCGCGCCAGCAAATAGAGGCAGTGCCCGGCTGCAGATTGCAGCCGGGAGCCGTGCCATTCAGAGCGGGAACACCCCGCACGGCACCATGACGTACCAGGTACGTCATGGGTCGTTAAGGGGTTAAACATAGAAAATTTGCACACAAAAAAAAAGTATATTGCAAAATTGTTTGTGATCACAACCTCTGTTGATTTCTTATATATATATATATATATATATACATAGACTGCACAAGTGCCTTTTTAGGTTACTAAATATACATTCCTGCGTGCATGTATTGTTCCTTTTAGGATATCAGGAGGAGGAGCCTAGGAAATGTATGGCTCCAACCTAATTAATATAATTTTAAATATTTTCACAAGTAACAATCAAATCAAGCACTTTAATAAACAAATATAACATAAATTTCTAAACATAGTGGCCATTATACATTGCAATCTGATAACATTGTCAAAAAATCTTTAGACAATAGACAATGCAGCTACAATCTACCTGTGCTGTGTTGTTACTGTATGCCAGCAATCATAATGCATCTCATCCAAATGAATGTGATACATTCAACAAACACTACATTAACCCCTTGGGATAAAGCCCTTGAAAAAAAAATCAAATATGAATAAATATTAAAAATGCATACATAAACCATCTGTGCTTACACATGATTCATCATTAGTCAGTTAATATAATGTATATCCTTCCATCTAATCTCTACTTCAGAAACTAAAATATTGATGATGGTCTCATAACCACGAAAATAAATCTAATGTGAAAAATAAACCTTGAACAAGCCCATGCCATACATCACGTCTATACTCACTAAATATATATACTTCACATTTTGTTATGCTGTGGCATTTTGCTAAGATCAAAAAAAATCAAGTTTCGCCCCATGATTCTGCTCCACCCCTCTTCCATTTCTCTGTATCATCTCTGAGATGTTTAACACTTTGGAGTCACCTGTGCTAAATTCAGCTGATTGACCATGATTTAGAAAGACCAAGCCCTACCTATTGTTTCACTGCTGACCATATTCAGCATAACTCCACTCCGGACTATTGTGACAAGCACCCAAGGGACCCCCTCACATCTCTGGCTGAGCTATATTCCGACCAACCACCCTAGAAGTGGCGTCACCCATTACCATCTAGCAAGTGACTGGTCGAGCGTACACCACAAAAGCATGGTGGTGGCGGCATTATGCTGTGGGGGTGTTTGTCAGTGGCTGGGAATGAACAGGGTTGAGGGAAAGCTGTATCAAGCTACATACATTGCTTGAGAAAGGCTTATTCAGCTGAAACGTCACGCACTGGTGTGTCATTAAACACTTTTCATCTTCATTTTTGGACGTGCTGTCTTCTCCTTCATTTCAAGCTACATACAAGATATTGTTGATGAAAATCTGGTCCACAGAATTAAGCAAATGTCTCACTAGGTAATTCAATTTGTGTCTTTACATGAACACACTGGCGCCGGCATTGGGGATGCTGATGCCACAGTCCTTTTTTTGAACCACCGTCCAGTTCCAGTGCCTGTCTACCCCGGCACCTCTACCCCGGCACCTCTGCCTGTCTACCCCGGCCATGAAGCACTGAAGGTGGGCCTGCTGGCCCCGGTGTGATGATCTCCCCTCTTCTAATGGAGCCGGGTCACAGAGGGGTCTCGTTACACTGGGGGCCGGCAGGCCTTTCTCCAGTGCTTCATGCCCGGCTGGTGCTCGAGAATAGACTGGTTCAAGTGACGTGCCAAGTGGTACATTTGCTTTAAGCTTCACCTTCCAACACCACAGTGAACCATCACACAGCAAAGACAACACAGTAGCGGCTTAGGGACAACTCTGTAAATAACCAAGAAAACTAGAGATTGTATTCACTGGCAAAGTAGCTTAAAAAGTACAGAGAAAAGCGTCTAAACACTTTTAGTTTTTTTCCTTTTTAAATTATCAAAGCATTCTCTTTCTTCTTCTTTTTAGCACTAGGCTACAACATAACAAAATGTGAAAAGGTGAGAGGATCTGACGGCTCATTGTAGTCTAACAAAATCAGAAAACCTAAAATGTCACTAAAATTTCCACCACAAAAACACACTATCTGCATAAAACCCATAACCACACTATAACCTACCCTCCCTCCTCCTCACACCCTGCACCCCCTAAAACTCCCCTCCTACCGGCACCACTAAAAAAAATATGGATTTAAATAAAATTAGTAAAGGCTGTATTACATGGCCCAACCTTGCTTACAGAGCCTATAAGATGGCTCGATAATTGTGTGGTCAGGGCTGCACAAACATTGCTAGAGATGTAATGCAGCCCTTTCCTCTAATCAACTGTGGTCCTCGAATCTTCTATTACATGGAAACATGTGTGGCCAATGGAGGATTATTTTTTGACATAGACAGCGATCAGCTGTCAGCTAATTGATAGTTCTATTACAAGGGGAGATATCTGCCTGATTTGGTGGAATCACTGACTGTGGGACAGCACCAGGACCAGTAATTGGCTAGGAAGTGGAGGCAGGATAATCTTGGCGGGACTTGGGACAACGGTAGGAGGACACCGCAGGAGTGCGGAGAGGTAAGTAAAGCTTCTTTATTTTTTTTATACACACTTGCAATGATATAGATAATGTTTTCTGTATTCAGATCACCCCTTTAACTTTATTATAGTGCTTGAAAAGCACTATATTGTAATCCGTATTCTTCTTCTTCTTCTTCTTCTTCCAGCCATTTTTCTGCGCGTAATACAGCCCGAACCGCTTTGTGCACACACTCCGTTCAAATTGCGTTTCGAAGCCCTCGGCGGTGTGTGGTGTGCTATCTATTTTTCGTTTCGATCGGATTTGTCGTTTTTAAGAAATTTACGTTAAACGACACCAAATTTCCCATAGAAAATAATGGCCCGTTGCAAATAATGGCCACACTCTAACCGCTGACAGCCAATCACAGCACATATGCAAATAGCTGAAATATAGCAGCCAATAGGAACTCTAAGGTCTTGTCATGCAATGTATCACACCATCCACAGTCACATGTCCACTATTGGCCAATAGAAGATGTAATATATGGAAGGTCCTTAACAATTTTGTCTCCCCGACATGAGTAAGATTGTCATGGTAACCGAGCAATGATCTTTACCATTATAAGTACTCAGATCGCTCTTAAAGGGACCCAGGTCACCCTTAAAGGAACGCAAGTCGCTCTTAAAGGGACCCAAGTCTCTCTTAAAGGGACGGGAGCCATGTCGCTCTTAAAGGGACCCAAGTTCCTCTTAAAGAGACGGGAGCCATGTCGCTCTTAAAGGGACCCAAGTCGTTCTTAAAGGTACCCAAGTCGCTCTTAAAGTGGCGGGACCCAAGTCGCTCTTAAAGGGTCCCATGTAGCTCTTAAAGGGATCCAAGTCGCTCTTAAAGGGACGGGACCCAAGTTGCTCTTAAATGGACGGGACACTCCAAAAGGTATGGGACCCATGTCGCTCTTAAAGAGACCCATGTCCCTCGAGCGACCTGGGTCCCTTTAAGAGCGGCCCGGGTCCCTTTTAAGAGCGACCTGGGTCCTTTTAAGAGCGAAATATGTCCCTTCAAGAGCGACCAAGGTCCCTTTAAGAGCGGCCCGGGTACCTTTTAAGAGCGACCTGGGTCCTTTTAAGAGCAAAATATGTCCCTTCAAGAGCGACCAAGGTCCCTTTAAGAGCGAAATTGGTCCCTTTAAGAGCAACCTGGGTCCCTTCTAGAGCAAAATATGTCCCTTTAAGAGCGACCTGGGTCCCTTTAAGAGCAAAATATGTTCCTTTAAGAGCGACCTGGGTCCCTTTAAGAGCGAAATATGTCCCTTTAAGAGCAAAATATGTCCCTTTAAGAGCAACCTGGGTCCCTTTAAGAGTGAAATGGGTCCCTTTAAGAGCAAAATGGGTCCCTTTAAGAGCGATCTGGGTCCCTTTAAGAGCAAAATGGGTCCCTTTAAGAGCGAAATGGGTCCCTTTAAGAACGAAATTGGTCCCTTCAAGAGCGACCTGGGTCCCTTTAAGAGCAAAATATGTCCCTTTAAGAGCAAAATATGTCCCTTTAAGAGCAAAATATGTCCCTTTAAGAGCGACCTGGGTCCCTTTAAGAGCAAAATGGGTCCCTTTAAGAGCGACCTGGGTCCCTTTAAGAGCGACCTGGGTCCCTTTAAGAGCAAAATGGGTCCCTTTAAGAGCGACCTGGGTCCCTTTAAGAGCAAAATATGTCCCTTTAAGAGCGATCTGGGTCCCTTTAAGAGCTAAATGGGTCCCTTTAAGAGCAAAATGGGTCCCTTTAAGAGCGACCTGGGTCCCTTTAAGAGCAAAATATGTCCCTTTAAGAGCGAAATATGTCCCTTTAAGAGCGAAATATGTCCCTTTAAGAGCAAAATATGTCCCTTTAAGAGCAAAATATGTCCCTTTAAGAGCGATCTGGGTCCCTTTAAGAGCAAAATGGGTCCCTTTAAGAGCAAAATGGGTCCCTTTAAGAGCGACCTGGGTCCCTTTAAGAGCAAAATATGTCCCTTTAAGAGCGAAATATGTCCCTTTAAGAGCGAAATATGTCCCTTTAAGAGCAAAATGGGTCCCTTTAAGAGCGACCTGGGTCCCTTTAAGAGCGAAATTGGTCCCTTTAAGCGTGAAATTGGTCCCTTTAAGAGGGAAATTGGTCCCTTTAAGAGCGACCTGGGTCCCTTTAAGAGCGAAATATGTCCCTTTAAGAGCAAAATATGTCCTTTTAAGAGCGACCTGGGTCCCTTTAAGAGCGAAATTGGTCCCTTTAAGAGTGAAATTGGTCCATTTAAGAGCGACCTGGGTCCCTTTAAGAGCGAAATATTCTCCCTTTAAGAGCGAAATATGTCCCTTTAAGAGCAACCTGGGTCCCTTTAAGAGCGAAATATGTAGCTTTAAGAGCAAAATGGGTCCTTTTAAGAGCGACCTGGGTCTCTTTAAGAGCGACCTGGGTCCCTTTAAGAGCGATCTGGGTCCCTTTAAGAGCTAAATATGTCCCTTTAAGAGCAAAATGGGTCCTTTTAAGAGCGACCTGGGTCCCTTTAAGAGCAAAATTAGTCCCTTTAAGAGCGAAATTGGTCCCTTTAAGACTGAAATTGGTCCATTTAGGAGCGACCTGGGTCCCTTTAAGAGCGAAATATGTCCCTTTTAGAGCGAAATATGTCCCTTTAAGAGCAAAATGGGTCCTTTTAAGAGCGAACTGGGTCCCTTTAAGAGTGAAATGGGTCCCTTTAAGCGTGAAATTGGTCCCTTTAAGAGCGATCTGGGTCCCTTTAAGAGCGAAATGGGTCCCTTTAAGAGCGAAATGGGTCCCTTTAAGAGCGACCTGGGTCCCTTTAAAAGCCATTTGAGTCCCTTTAAGTGCAACGGGAGCCCTTTAAGAGCGACCTGGGGCCCTTTTAGAGTGAAATTGGTCCCTTTAAGAGTGATCTGGGTCCCTTTAAGAGCCAAATGGGTTCCATTAAGAGAGACCTGGGTCCCTTTAAGAGCGACCTGGGACCCTTTAAGAGTGACCTGGGTTCCGTTAAGAGTGACCTGGGTCCCTTCAAGAGCGAAGGGACCCACGTCGCTCTTAAAGTAACCCAGGTCGCTCCTAAAGGGACCCATGTCGCTCTTAAAGGGACGGGAGCCAAGTTGCTCTTAAAGGGATGGGACCCAAGTCGCTCTTAAAGGGACGGCACCCAGGATTAAAGTTAAATGGAAGTAACTGGTAAAGGGGCGCTCTTTTCAAGCACTATGTATTTCCCTGGAAATGCAAATCTAGTTTTTATTATTCTCCATGGGGCAACAAAATTAAACTGATAAATCCAATGTGATTCCACTCTCACCATTATAAGTGTTACATCTCCTCCTCTAGTATTAGAATAAACTAGCCTCATCTAGCAAACAAAGTGATCAGCCAACAATGGAGAGTTTGCTTCTACATCAGCTGATCACTGGATCCATTACACAAGACCAGTAATTGTTCTGTGTAATAGGGCTCTAAGACCACATGTGTTCTATGCTATAATCTGCTCTTACCTCATAGTTCCATATTGGATGGATTAAATAATCTTTTTTAAAGGCCAGTTGTACATAGTAATAAACTAGTTCTGGGTTTATTATCAGTTATAAACTGACAGGTCTTTCTGCGGCCGGAATTCACTGAATTCTGGCCGCAGAAAACTGCGTATGGGATCCCGGCCGGAGCGTGTACAATGTGTGTACGCTCCGGCCGGGATCCCATAGCTTAATAGGCTGTGTACCGCTGCACTAAAACTACGCCTGTTGTTGCCATCGGCAACAACGGCCGTTGTTTTACATAGTGTGAACATGGCCTTAAAGTGTAACTGTCATTTTATTTTATTTATTTTTTGCAGAAATCAGTAGTTTAAGCAATTTTAAGAAACTCTATAATAGGTTTTATTAGGCAAAAAAGCCTCTTTCTGTACTCAAAAAGCAATCTCCCAGCCTCCCCCCCTCACTTTTTAGCTGTTCATTGTAAGCAAATCCATCTTCATTACCAAGAAGCCAGTGAAGACAGGTTTTGCTGTGTCCATTATATTCTATGGAGGGGGGGGGCCCAAGGGAGATAAGTGAGCAGGAAGAAGAGATATGAAGGTCAGCTGTTTGTAGACTCTCTGGGACTTAAAACGCCGGATTCAGGGGTCAGAAAGGTCAGTACTTATCTAGGAACTTTTGAGAGTAGATTGCAGGGTGTTGTGCTGTGCAGGACGGCTCCGTGCACACTCACTCCTCTCAGCCCCTCCCCTCTCCATAGAGCATACTGGACACAGAAATACTGCTTCTTCTAAATTGAAGGGGGAGCTAGGGAAATAAAACCTATTATAGAGTTTCTTAAAATCGGTTGTACTATTGATATTTATTGTTTTCAGAAAAATGACCCTGAAATGACAGTTACGCTTTTAGGGCAGGATATGAATTATACATCGGTTTTGATTGGAAATGTTGTTTATAACTGATTGAGAAGTCTTGAAATGAATTGCAAAATTCCATTTCGGATACTTGTATCACGTACATCCTCCAACACATAAAAATATGGAATAGACATAAGTCAAGTAAATGACATAGCATCTGAACATGTCAGCGTGAGAGTATTGATAAATCTACCTCAGTGCGTTAAAACGTTGTCCTTGAGCTCTTATTTAGGAGCTGACAGTATTCCGGAGAGGTTTCCCCTGTATACATGCTCTTACAACTTCTCTGCATGGATATAAAATGCTGGCAGATAATAATGAGCACACCAAACAAAGACGTGATTGGGAATATGTATATAAACAGTATGGTGGGAAAAACACAATCTCTCAGGGATACGGTTCGTTTTCTTTAGAATATATTGGCATTTTATGCTAGAAAATATAGCACGGTCTTATTTATGCCTTAGGAAGGAAACTATACACTAAAGAGATGGGTAATTGATTTGTTTCCTGTCGGTATTTAAATACACATATTAGGTAATGTTTAATGTTTAAAAAGACTATGTCAGTAGGTTTAGGCTGTCCTATCTCAGGGGTAGCATAAACTGGTGACAGAGAAGCTGAACAGAATGATGCATCACTTACATTATTCTGTGCAGCTGATCCAGAGATATCCTCCTGAATTACATTGACATTATGTGCATGAGCCCAGTAGTCCTCAATATTCATGAGAAGCAGAAAACTCCGCTCACCAGATGCTGATTGGCAGTTATGTATCTATGCTGTGTATAGGTAGTCAACTGTCAATCATCAGCTGGAGGGCGGGGAGGGAGGGGGGTGGTAAGAATCCTATTCTCCTGCATATTAGGAGAACGGCTGAACAGAATGATGTAAGTAAAATACCAATCTGTTCAGCAGTTCTGTTAATAGTTTATGCTGCTCTCACTTAAGATTAAATAAACCTAGTGACAGATTCCTTTTAAATAACTGCATCTGCATTACTGAGAGCACACTAAGCATCAGTGACTACCCAAGAATCAACCAAAGAGCAATGATATCTTATGGAGATTGCTAATGTGTGACAATCCTCTACTGTGCCATGGCTCATTGTGTCATCCCTATACTGTCACGGTACATAGCACCACGGTACATAGCACATTGCACAGAATATGTCCCCCATGGAGCATCACCAGAAAAATGTAAAATTGTGCCAAGCATGGCACAGGGTTCCTTATGTTGCCAAAGGCAAAGTACCTGGTTTACCCAAAGGTTTAAAACTTAACTTTTATTGGTAATAAATAAGAAAGACGATACCCAGTTGTGTAACGTGTATATACAGTGCTCTTGTTAAAATAGGGACATCATAGTGCTCATTTATGTTTCTAGTAGTAGTATTGTAGTCTGCTGTGTTCACACAGTATACACTGATTAGTTAGGGATACAGTGTTACAATGATAATCTCTCTGTTGCTGCTCGCTAATACCTGGGGGTTGACTTCACCACCGCAGTGTATTTTGGATACGGAGCCCATATACTATCGCTGTTCAGCGTACGTTTGGGGAGAGAAATTGATTCTGTGTTGGCATCGCAAGATATGTATCACAAATTAACGTATCACGGCTATTGTGGTTCCCCGTGTCTGTGCACGGACCCAGGGCACCAGATCACCGTACGGTACTCTGTCAAGGGAGTAAACACTGCGGGTGACTCCCGTATAGTGGCAGAGATGAGTGAGTGTATGTGTATCTTAGGCGACGCACAGGTTAAGTCCTGTCTGCGGGCTGGCGGCGCTGGCCTCACTCGAGACTATGATCTCTAACAGCACTGATCTCTAACTCAGATACCATCACATATCATATGTAACTGACTCGTTCCCTCAATACATGTGAGCATACCTATGCTATGTCCCTAATTAAAATTGCCAAGCCTAGGGTCTAACTAGTTTCGTCAGATGCTCTGACTTTCTCAAAGTGATCGGCTATGGCGGGCGGCCGGTCAGAGGGATGCTTTAAACCCTCTGTAGACTGCATCACCCGTTGTCAAAATCCCTATCCTCCAATGGGAGACAAGATAGCATGATGGATGAGTTCAGTGGCAGTGACAGACAGCGCTATTTGTAATCTCATTGGGTTGAGGGAGCAAGCGTTTGAAACTAATCTTGGCGGGTATCACTCCCCCGTTCCTCCTACTGACAGTTAGAGTCCGTTGACAGTTTCGCGCATGCCCGCGAACTTAGAAAAAGAGCGAAGAGATTTGTGCGCGTGCGCAAGAACATAGAAGAAATCACTCTTAGATACATGGTTGATTTCGCGCATGCGCGCGAACTTAGAATTTGTTGTAGGGAATGTTCGCGCACGCGTGCAAACTTAGAAATTGAGGACCCATATTTTGTAATGTGATTCGCTCGTGCGCTCCATTCTTAAGTATGCATTGAGTGATTTGCTTGCGCATGCGCGCGAACTTCAACATCACATTAGGGTACTTCGTGGTCGGAGGAACCAGCGATATTATACTGGTGCTGCTGTGAGACAGATTTGTTCAAGACTCGATTGCCTACTGATAATTTGGTGAATATTGATATTGGTAAGTGATTTAAAGAACATGTTTATTGATAATTTATCATTGAAAAAATTATGATGGAGGAATATTGGGGATATTGACTTAAAAAGAGTACTGTCCATTACTGAACTGGATTTTAGCAGAAATTCTATATTAGTTACAGAAAGGGGGTGAAGGTGAAGCCTTCATTTAACCCTTGAGGCGCAAGTGTCTTCAGTCTGTGGATCCAGCGGGCTTCAGCCTGTAGTAGTTTTATATCAAGATCGCCTTTCCATTGGCCCAGTTTTATAGATTGTATGCCCCAAAACACAAGGCCCTGTGGGTTGCCGTTATGTTGTTGGTTAATGTGACGTGCAATACTGGTATCTGTTTTAGTTCTAATATTGCTCAAGTGAGACCCAATACGGTTACAGAATTGCTGGATAGTCTTGCCCACATAGATTAGATCGCATGGGCATTTCGCAGCATATACTATGCCCTTAGATTGGCAGTTGATAAACTGGCGTATTGTGTACGATTTTTCTTTCTTGGAATCAGTGAATGTTTTTATTTTCGTCAAAAATTTACAATATGTTCCGCAGGGGAAGGAACCTTTTACGTCTGATTTTAGCCATGTGGATTTCTGTACTCCAGGGTCTTCAGGTGAGAAACGACTATGAAAAAGATGGTCTCTTAGATTTCTGCCTCTTCTATATGTTACGCTGGGAGAGTTTGATATGACGTCCTTTAGGTCCGGGTCTGCCTGTAAAATAGGCCAGTATTGCCTGTCTGATTTTATAGGACCTGTCTGATTTTATGATGTGCTACATCGTACGTACCTATGCAGCGTATTGTTTTCGGTGTGGTGGTGGGGGTCACGTTTTTATTCAATAAGGTGTTTCTGTCAGTATTTTTGGCCCTGTAATATGCTCTATGTAATACTCTTTTGGGGTATCCTTTGTCGATAAAGCGTTGGTATAGGATATTGCATTCTTTTTGAAAGGCTACGTCGGAAGAGCAATTACGTCTCGCCCTAAGGTACTGCCCCACCGGTATACCTTGTTTTAGCAGTCTGGGATGATAAATCTGCCATTGTAAAAAGCTGTTCGTGGCTGTGGTTTTACGATGTATTTGGGTGGTTAGAGTACCATTTGTATCGATGGTTAGTTTGAGATCCAGGAAATTGATAGTGCTGTCATGAATTTCACTAGTTAGTTTCAGGCCGATGTTATTGCGATTGAGTTCTTCCACAAATAAATTAAAGGACGCTACATCTCCGTCCCACAAGAGTAGGACATCATCGATGTAGCGCCCCCAGAAAAGAATCCTATCTGTATGGTTTTGCATATTTTCACAGAATACCATGGTGGTCTCCCACCACCACCATCGCCGTGCCTTTTGTTTGCAAGTAATATTTGTTGTCTGGTGCCCTGGGTCCGTGCACAGACACGGGGAACCACAATAGCCGTGATACGTTAATTTGTGATACATATCTTGCGATGCCAACACAGAATCAATTTCTCTCCCCAAACGTACGCTGAACAGCGATAGTATACGGGCTCCGTATCCAAAATACACTGCGGTGGTGAAGTCAACCCCCAGGTATTAGCGAGCAGCAACGGAGAGATTATCATTGTAACACTGTATACCTAACTAATCAGTGTATACTGTGTGAACACAGCAGACTACAATACTACTACTAGAAACATAAATGAGCACTATGATGTCCCTATTTTAACAAGAGCACTGTATATACACGTTACACAACTGGGTATCGTCTTTCTTATTTATTACCAATAAAAGTTACGTTTTAAACCTTTGGGTAAACCAGGTACTTTGCCTGGTACATAAGGAACCTTAGAATATACCTCCCAAAAGGTCGGGATCACAACCCCTTAAGCATGGCACAGGGAGCTGAACAGGAATGTGCCCCTATTCTGATATATGACTGCTGACAGGGAGTGTATAATGCACCTTAGAGGGATTTTCCAAGATCCCCATGAACATTATATCATGTCTCATGATCATAAACCCCTTAATACTGCTAGTTTGCTGTAAATAAAAAACAAATTCAACAAAAGTGTAGATTTTTTTCCAATTTTTGAAGGACATCTGACACCATGACATTAGCAGCAGATCCTGTAAGGTGCTAGGTGGGCCCCCATAGACTGGATAGCCCTCTAAAGCCCTCTGCACTCTTTTCTTTCATAGCCAGAAAAATAAAGAAGTTATACTTACCTGTTCATGTGCCCCCATAGCACATTGTCACCCCCAGCGGCCTCCTGTCGCTTCAGGTCCTGCAACGTCATGACCCAGCACAGAGATGCCTCTCAGCCAGTCAGGGACTGAGACAGGACACCTATGCAGTCACAGACTGGCTAAGCGAGTACTTCCTGCCAGTTCATGACGACACAGGAAGCTAGGAGAAACTGGAGACAGGAGGCCGCAATTGAGCTGATGAAGCTGCGCTGTGGGGGCATAGGGACAGGTAAGTATAACTTCTTCAGTTTCACTTTACACCATGTTTGATAAATATTCCCCATAGTGTCCAAAACTTTTTAAAGGGACAGAGGGCTGAGAATGGAATCACATCAGTTTTGAATCAGTTGGACATGTGTTGCCGTATATTTAAAATTATATGCACACTGAAGTACACTACAATACCTGAGGGAACATTCTAGAATCAAGTGAGTAGCACAGCACCCACGAAACCACTATAAAAGACTGAAAGAGGTTATCCAGTCTAAGAAGAAGAGGGAGGGCAGTTGTTTTATATCTGCCCTGGTTGTGTTATATTCATTACTAAAGCACAGAATAGCACTTGCCATCATAACTAGCCTCTGGGATAATTTGTGGCGCTCTAATGTGAACTCATTTAGACTGTTTATACATCAGAACTCTTTTTCCTCGGGTAAACACACTCCCTTTTATATGCTCTCTCGGAGATTTGCATGCACATTATTACAAACCAATAACCACAAGTCTTTGTTATGATGGTACGATGTGAAAAGAACATGATGAAATTCATCTAACATGAAATTCTTCCATATGTTTGGATTGATGAGTCATTATCCAGTTATAGAGCATTACCATGAATTAGGAGCAAATTCTTCTGCAAATTCACGCGACAACCCAATTAATCATCCACTCCCTAATTAATGTCACTTTCCCTTGATAAATGGATCCACATCTCTCTCCACAGAGCAGAAAATTGGCTTGGTTAGTGTATATGACAAGCAAAACCAGTCATCATTGTTCTGTCATTGCTGGCGAAGCTTTATGGCTCCTTCCTGGGATCATTTCTAGAAGGGAGTGTTTTCTGTGATTAATCATCATTAGGTTTAATGGGTTTTGTTCATCGGTGAGGTGATAGTTTCAATCCTGAAATAATCATTGTACTCCTGTATGCCAACTATATAACAAACACAGTAAACAGAGATGTCAGAAATTCTCTGTTGACTATATTTATATTGGGCGTTATGTATGGGTAGAGCAAAGATTATCATACAGCTCACCTGATGGGTGCTGATGGGGGTATCTTAGTGCTCAAACATAATATAGTCCAAAGAAAAGGCAGAAGGTCACTAGGTATGATATGCATCATTGCTTATTACAGCACATTTACTGGAACAGGTGTGGTTTGCATCACTGCTTATTACAGTAAAATTATCGGATCAGGTGTGGTATCCATCACTGCTTATTACAGTAGCCTCACCGGGCCAGAAGTGGTATGCATCAATTCTTACTACAGCACATTTACCAAGCCAGGAGTGGTATGCATCACCGCTTGCTACAGTACATACACCGGACCAGGTATGGTATGCATCACTGCTTATTACAGTACATTCACCGGATCAAGTGTGGTATGCATCACTGCTTATTACAGTAGCTTCACCGGACCAGGAGTGGTATGCCTCACCGCTTACCACAGCACATTCACCGAACCAGGTATGGCACACATCACTGCTTACTGCACTACATTCACCAGGCCAGGTATGGTATGCATCACCGCTTACTACAGCACATTCACCAGACCACTCACAAAATGAAGATATACATCGCCGTTCACTTCAGTACATGCATCGGGTCACGTGAAAATAATTAGAAAATAATTTCCGTGGGAAAATAAAACAATATATGACTAAAATCCTACGCTTGCCACATCAGCTAAAAGAGGAACATATGAACCTCTACATTATTCTCCAGTAGGTGATGCTGCACTATATAAACAAATGATAAAAAGTAGGTACCAAAACTAACAGTAAGTTCGAAGAATCTAGCGCATGTGCTTATGATTTGGTGTCCCTTGTGATTTCAGTCTATTTGGACTATTTCTTGGTCTCCTGCTCTCCTGTTATCACGGCTCTCACCTATTTGCAGTAATTCTTCATCTCCTTTATGCGTCGTCAGGTTAATTGCTTGCAATTAATTGCAGTATGGCAGCCGCAAACACAAACCTGGAAGATAATTATGATAAAGGGAGTTGTCGGCTTTGTGACTATAAATTGCTCAAATTTTGTAATTGCCGTCCACAGCGAGAGTCCTAGCATTCAATAAGTGGAGATTTTCAATACACTATTGTGGGTGCATGTGGCCTGGAAGCCGGTAAGGAAGTTGTAAGGGTGCGTCGTATAATCCAAAATGGTTACCAGCAAAAAGACCAAGCCGGACAGAGAACTTTGGGTGAATAGCTTTTCATATTAATAGGTCAGACTATTCTCTGCCATTATCATCCAGCTTCTGAATAGAGAACATCTCAAAGCCAAATCATAATTATAGCTTACACATCACTATTCATACCCTCTGCATGATGTCCCAGTTACTGACTGGCACGTTATTATGAACGTTTCAATGAGCTTTAAAAGGAAACCCCACCTTTTTATTAACCTGTCATTTCTGCTGCCCGAGTCTTGTATTTACCGGTGTATATCATATTATTGATTCATTTGTTGGAGACGCTATTATTGTGTGTGGTCCTCTCTTAGGAAAAGTCTGGGCATAGTGTTATAGCTGTAAATGATGGACGCTACTGGTTAATCATGTCAGGTCCCCGGCTTCTTCTACAATTTCTGTCACAGAAACATTAGCGCTGACTCATCAATGTCCCATTTACTAACCTTCTGACCCATTCTGGAATTGTCTGTCTATTTACTGTGGCTTTATTTGCTGTCATTATTACTTCAGTGTTACTAATCCATTAACCTTTTGGCAGAACAGTTTGATGTGCACCTCCATTCTTCTGCCTAATAAATGAATCTCCACCTTTTATCATCCTGTTTATACGTCCAAAATACTCTGACGATTCAGTTTCTGATATACTTTATCTATGTAGCGGCTAGAGCGTGGTATTGCTGTGATGGATACGATTAGAGATTGTTCATCCAGCCTTTTACTTTATGACAAATAGACAAATCACAAGTGTTTGTTTCTCCGGTGGAACATTCTAGCTTTACAAAATAATAATAATAAATAATAATAATATTTTTATTATTATTATTATTATTATTATTATTATTGTTACAGGTAATGTCATGTTATCCAGGCAAAGAACAGCAAAAAAAAAAAAAAAAATGGAATCACCATGAAAAATTAGTGAGTTCTAGTGAGGAGTGCAAAGTGACCAATGTACTATGGAAAAGTAAAAACAGAAAGTTGGTTAAAGTGTTCAACAAGTACGTACACTCAAATAAACGCAAAGAACGATGAAAGAGCCAAACATCATGGGTAAGTAAATAAAAACTAACTACCAAACTGTCTGGCTTTCCCAGAGCAACCAATCACATGGCTCGTATATAAAAGCTGCAATCTGATAGGCTGCTGTGGGAAAGACAGACAGGTTTATTGCTAGTATTTATTTATTCATTCGTCCAACCAATGTCTATTGTCTTGTGCCAGTGGTTCCCAGGATGCTAATCCCTTAAACTCACCATCATTCCCTATATGTTTCCTGGTTCCCAGCAATGCTATCTATCTCCTTCCTAGTCCCTAACTAACTTGTTTATAAAAAAAAGAAAAAGAAAGCAGGTAAAGTAGGTTGACTGTCAAGGATCACCCTCTTGACATTGGATAATCTTGTCAGTTTCTAGGAAACCTGTTCCTTTGTTGTTAAAGTGAAGTGGCATACAAGTGGGGAAATAAAATTCTTACCATAACAAAGACAGGTTATAGAAAATATTGTTCATAAAAGATACACTAAAGCACTATAGAAATGGAATACCTAACCGAGAGTAATACTACAACAAAGACATTTTTTTTAATAGCGTAAATATTTATACTGTGACTTTTTATGTTCTGCATCAGTGTGTATGTGACTATACCAATAGACCTTACTGAATACTTTCATTAGAAAGATAAGAAGGACAGAAAATGTAAAGGAGTTGTCTCACTGAGCAAAGAGTACAACAACTCACATCCCTGTACTGTTCTCCCCATGGATCTGATTGCTTCCTTCTTTCCTTTCTGAACTGTGAACCTGCTACTGACATGCAACATTGCACACACTTTCCAACAAAATCCCCCTTGCTTACATACACAGGGGAGACCAATTAACTAGGATGTCCTTTTTGGAATCGCCGCCCGGTTCCCGTGCATGTCGCTGGTCTACTCCCAAGCACTGGTTGAGGGCACACTGGCCCAGAGTGTGACGATCTCCCCTCCCCTTTGTGACACGGCTCCAATGATTCTAAGTGCAGTGCATTCTTAGTGCAGTTAACTGCTGTGCCCTACTCCAACCACTAGGTGTCACACTCTCCCAAAGTACAGCTGCAGTTCACCAGGAAGGTCTATTTATACCCAGGCACCTATCTTGGACTCCACTTCCTATGGTTGATGAGTTGGTGCCTTGCTACAAGCCAGGCAGGATGTGTAAAGCTAGTAACCCCCACATTCATGTGTTGCTAGGCTCAACCCAAGGGTAGCTGGAGATAAGAGAGCAATCCCCCTTGCCTCCACTATGGATCCTTAACCTCAGGATAGACCCCCCCCCCCTAAAGTAGGAGAGAACAAAGGGACTGTCCCACAGTAGAGCAAAGTGCAAGATAGCCGCTCTCTACTGACTTACGCTCGGCTGAGTAGGAATTAAATTACTAGCTAGCTACCCCCAGAGACAAAGGCCTGGGACTGGTACTACCATTCATGATGGAAACTCGAAACTGAGTGGCAGAAGGTGGTCAGATGAGATAACTGAGACTTATCTATACATTTGTACTAGAACTTCTGCAATCCACTAGATACACTTCACCACATCCGGATAGGGGCCATCCTATCCGATCCCTGACACCTGCTAGTGTTCCATTCTTCTATCTACTCCTTCTCTACAAGTTGTTACTTCTGTTGTTGATTTTTGCACTAAGTACTTAAGCACTGCTACTTTTATTGCACTGAAGATATTTTTCTATGTAAAGTTGAATACTGTTTTAAGTGGGGCTCTGTCATCTCTACCGCCTCACCTACGCCTACACTCCACACCTCACATCAGTTCTGACCAAGGTCCGGTTGCTGTGAGTCAGGGGATGGGTGTTACCACTCCTGGCCACCGTGACACGTAGCCCCGAAAACACCAGAGCTCACCAGTAGGTTTAATACCAGTCCCAGTGACTTGGCCCACGGCCCTCATATAGGGGTTTCTTGGTACTATGGATTCCTCTGCCTTCTTCCTTCTCTTTTGGTCTGCATGGTAGGAGTGATCACTAAAACCCTAATGTATATGTATAATATAATATATATATTGTATAATTGTATAATATATACATCTTTAAGAAAAGATTTGTCATGGTGTTTTATTTGGTAAAAATTTTGATGCATTATTTTCTATACCAGTTATAAACATTTACATTTTTCTTTTTATAACTGTCACGACCAGCAAGCACAGACAGGACAGAGACAGTGGGCCCTAGATCTGAACCCACCCACTGACCCTACTTACTTGCCTCGGTCGACCCTAAACGGTCGCGAACAACCACAAAGGCAATCCCTACGCTGAACAGGTGCAACACATAAAACGCAGACAGACAGACAAACACAATAATGGAAGGTCAACTAGCCAAGTCAGAAACCGAACGGGCAACGCAGCACAGAATCGGGAAGAAGCGGGTAGTCAGGGGACAGGCAAAATGTCAGAATCCAGGCATAGCAATAGAGAGGGAATCGGGCAGAATGCAGGGAAGAACTGGGGAGCTGGGATCAGAACAACCAATAGCCAGCAATGTGAGCTGGCAGTGACTACACTTTATACTGGGTCAGGAGGCCGGACCAGCACACCATTGGTCCGACCTCCTGATCCCAGACACACAGCAGCTGGCATGCTACAGACCGAGTTGGCGGAGCGATCCGCTCCTCAGCCTGAGCGTGATGCCGTTCAGCTGCACAGTCTGGGCGGCCGCGTCGGCGCTGAGTCCCAGCGCCGACAGAAGGAAACGGGACCGAGAAGGAAGCCGCAGGAGCCCCGACAGGTGAGTTCCTAACAATAACTTTTTTTTTTTTTACATTTTAGAAAGCTAAAGTCTAGGCTTGGATAAGTTGTGTGATGTTTAGCATATCACAATACAGGTATAATATATGTAATATGCCCTTATGGTTAAAACTATATGAAACCACTGATAAAATCATTGCTAAATTATGCCCTTTCGCTTCCTAAATGCTGAAGGCTGCTAATCTCTGCTCTAATTCTTTTCTCAATATGTGACTTTGATCCTTTCATCTCAGACTAACAATAGCATTACTTAGCTGGCACTAAATGGCAGCCGAGATTGTGCAAATGATACATAAATAGGGCAGAGAAGTATCGTTTCTTTTAGTTAGTGATTTGCGCATTATACAAACTGCATATGTTGGCGTGGCTTAAATGTGCAGATATGACACAGGCCTTCTCTATCCCATGGAAAAGCTCTTTTATTAGAATTTCGCAGCCTGCAGCTATTGAAATAGTTCTGATTATCTCTGCAGGATTTGTAATTCCAGAAGGAATTTCTGAACACAATTGCTGTCATTCGCCTGTTTGCTATTTTCGGTCTTGATATTTTTCTGCTTCTGCAGAATTCTTTGAAAATCTGGCTCCTGAGGTGGTATCATGCCAAAGACAGTAGTGAAGAGGGTTTGGTGAAATGTTATCAGACGTTAGGATTGAACTCCAGCTAACATTTATCTGTATAAGAAAGATGTTTGGGATAGGATTTTCTTACTGATATTAAGGACTTTAATGTGCAGGTGAAGCCTTCAGAGGCACTTTGATGCGCTGACATTGCAGTAGGGATTGTAATGCTCTTATTTGTTACATGTCTCATACAGTAAATGTCATCAACCCTCAATGATTAGTTAAAGGGAATCTGTCAGCACTTGGATCCGACCTAAGGAGCTAAATGTGTTGAAGGTGGCTGTCCCCTAGTAAGCATGTTACCTTTGAGTAATGTGTCTGTAGAGGCAATTGCAGTTCTCCTACTGTAAAGAAGAGTCAAAGAGGAGTTGTGGTCTAGCGTTTGTGCTGTGCTCACGGCATAAAGACCTCACAATTGCTGCCAGATTTAGGATATTATAATATGTAACATGGTACACATTAGTAGGCACCAGCACATGAAACATCCATTTATTACTGCAGAAGTGTCATATACATTCTGCTTTCTCCCTTCCTATTTAGCACCACACAGTGTGACCAAATGTCCTATTTGATACCAAGGATAATAAAATGTTTTACTGCATGCTTAGGCTGTTCACACAGCATACATTTCATAATAAAAATGGCCGTTGTTTTCAATAAAATTTCAATTTCAATTAGTGAAATGTGTTGCATCGAAGTCAATGCAAACAATGGCTGTTGTTTACAAAATGTATTTCAATTATTTCCGTCCTTTTCTTTCAATGCAATTTTCAATGCAGCAACAGCTGTTGTTTTTGAGTGCCAAACGTTGTGTTAATATACTGTACGTCCTTAAAGAGAATTTGTAGGCAAAAATGATTGCTGGCCTATCCTCAGTATAAGCCATCAATTGCTTTTCTATGTTTCTATGATTGGCAGTGAGATACTTGGTTTCTGTAGCCACATAATATAGCAGCTGGATCCCTGTGTATTGCCAGACTCCCTGCTCCTGTACAGTAGTGACTGGTGACATACACCATATGCATTGCTTCTCACTTAATATTCGTGGTGCCAAAAACTCATGTACATATGTCTGTATGTGTGTATCCACCCTTTCTGGTTTGTGCACAGCTTGGCTTTGAAATGCTGTACATATAAGAATTTTCTGTCCAGTTGCCCCTGTGGTCCTACCCAAGCTATGTCACAGTAACACATTACTAGATTTTAAATGCAGTTGTTTTCTCTAAAATGCCACAGAATCTTTTGCGATTAAGGAAGCATGAAGCTGATGGCATGTGTCCTGGTTTCTGTTTACACTGCGAAACCAGAAAAAAATTCAATATGTGGTGAAATTGAATTAAAAAAAACCGCATTTCTTTTTATTTGGGGGGGGGGGAGGGGGATGTTCGTTTTTACCCCGCTCGCCCTGGGGTAAAACTGATATATATGTTCCTCAAGTCATTACAATTACAACGATATGTAACATGTATAAATTTCATTGTATCTGATGGCCTGTAAAAAAATTCAAACCATTGTTCACAAATATACATTCCTTAAAATCGCTCCATTCCCAGGCTTATAACACTTTTATCCTTTGGTCTATGGGGCTGTGTGAGGAGTCATTTTTTGCGCCATGATGTTTACTTTATATCGGTACCTTGATTGCTCATATACGACTTTTTGATCACTTTTTATGACATTTTTTCTGGATTTGACGTGACCAAAAATACGCAATTTAGCACTTTGGGATTTTTTGGCGCTTACGCCATTTACCGTGCGAGATGAGGAATGTGATTAATTAATAGTTTGGGCGATTATGCACGCGACGATAGCAAACATGTTTATTTATGTTTTTTTATTTATAACATAGGAAAAGGGGGGTGATTCAAACTTTTATTAGGGGAAGGGGCTTTTTTTCCCTGGGGGACTTCTAGTATAAGCACACTGATCTCTCATTGAGATCTATGCTGTATAGTTATACTGTATAGATCAATGAGATAGGCACCCGATTGCTTCCGGCTGCTGCAGCCTGACAATCGAGTGCCAACCCGGGATCAGCGCCATTACGGTGCAGACCCCGAACAGAGCCGGACGTGTGGATCGCTCCTCAGGGACAACGTCCCGGGGGGACGATCCACCCCACTAGACACCAGGGATGGCTGCATACAAGTAATCAGATGCAGCTGTCAATTTTGACAACTGCATCTGATTACTTAATTAGCAGGCGCGGCGATCGGACCGTGCCCGCTAATAGCCGCGTTCCTGGGCTACATGTGGCACCCGGGACCACGGCGGTTCAGAGCGCGGCCCCGCTCTGAACACCCGTAGGCGGCCCTAGACGTCTAGGGGTTAATCTGGGAAAGGTTAGTGCTGGATTTGCTTTAAAGTGAACCAGTCAGCAGGATTGTGCTGTTATGGTTCCCAGCAGTACAGTATAGATCTACTGTGCAGCCCCCTAAGCCAGCCACGTCTGCAGCAGTGGCTTTACATCAGAGAAAAAGTGTGGTTTCCCACACGGGTGTTCTTTTTTATGTACACCTGTCACAAAAGCTCTTAACTCCAGGTTAAGTGATGATGAAGGTATTCTATAGTTTCACCACAAGATGTCAGTATTTTATTTGTATGCTCTTATGTATGGCACAGCTGAAGCTACCAAAGGGTTATTGTTTTATGTATGCCATGTGCTTTTTCTGATCTATAGGAGATGCCCTCTACTCTGTCTTTCTTTCTTTCTTTCTTTCTTTCTTTCGCACACATTCCTTTCCACTACTCACAGGGTAGATAGCACATCCCCTGTAGGAAGTAGTTACTTGGTGGGAGGAGGTGTAGCTTCAGTCTTATTAAGATTCTCGTGGGAGAAGGACACACAGAGCAAACGTCCCTGCTGTAGCCATTCCAGGGCCTGGCTCTGCCAGGACCCTTGTCCAGGACAGTTCAGACAGTGTAGTGGAGTCTAAGACACATGTATACAGAAGCAACCAGAGATACTGATTCCTTCCATTCCACCTTCCATATCTATTATGCAGTGCTAGAAACTACAAGAGGGAGAAAAGTTGGGGATAATCGTAGCCCACCCCGAGAACAACTTTACAAGGTGCAGGGCAGTATCCTTCTTCACAAGAGCAACTAGCCGGGATAGAACAAAGCTACCAGAAGGTCTACATATTCTATCTCACAGTGCAAGTTAACCAGGAAACCTCCGACACTTACAGTAGCTTCACCCAGGTAACCAAGGCTGGGGCTTGTATTATGGCGAGTATTATGGCGAGTACTATTAGGGCGAGTACCTCGACACTGTAGGGCAGAAGGTGGTCAGATTATAGTCTATACACGGGTACAAGTATCTCTCACTCAAGTTCCGGCAAACTCCTCTCCTCTATGCTACTCTACTCTAAACTTTAAAGCACTGCTACAACTGCCTCTACTCTACGTTTTCAAGCATCTCCTTAGCATAACTGAGTTTAAGCACAAAAGTCTGTACAGAGATTTATCTATTTCTGCAAAAGTGTTTTGTACTATCAAGAGACTGAACAGTAAAGCTGTTCTATTTTTTCATCACTGGGACTCAGTCATCCTTTCCTCCGCACCAGCATCTATACCGGTTACATACCTTGGGTTATTTTTCCCTTTCTGTGGGTGGTGGTACAAATAGTCCAGGTGGGTCAATTACCACTGAGGACTACCGTGACAAGAGCTCAAGAGTACCACTACAGCCCGGCAGGTCACCGACCATTTTGGGGAGTACAGCCAGCCACCAAAACAAAGCAGGTACCACCACCATACCTGTGTGCTGGACAAGGACTGGCGTCACGACACTTACATCTCTGGCTGAGCTGTACAACAGAACCGACCAAACACCATAGAAGTGGCGTCACCAGTAACATCTTAGCATGTCATCGGTCGAGGTACCACAAAAGTTTTATTACGCTGCACGAGGCCAGATGAGGGGCGGCAACTAGTCATCTGGGTGGGGAGCCACCCGTGACTAATCACGGCTCTCTACCTATCAGCGATCTCTGCAGGGATGACTGCCACTAACGGGTCTCTTGACCTGTCAACCTGATGGTACATTAGCTTTAAAGCAGCAGTTTTTTTTTCCTGCAATAAGATGGCATGCCTCTTTGTGGAAGATCAGAGAGTACATACATGGATATTAGTAATCCAGAGCTATAGAGGCAGCCCCCCGTTTACATAAATAAAATACTTGTCAGCTCTTTTTTTTCTATGTTTCAATGTGCAAAAGCCAAAACTGTGCGATCAATATTATGGGAACAGAGGGCTGCAAATACTGAGCACAATTTTCCAGCACGATAGACAGAGATATAACATGCTGCTAACCCAAAACCGTGTCAACAGAAATTGACTGAGCACAGGCAATTAAAAACTGACAGAATCAGCAAAGTATGAGGCTCAGGAAGAGAGAGATCCATGTGATGTTTGCTTGCTATTATTATGTCTTAGGGACCCATAGGCACTCTATTTGCTGCCATATGGTTCCTCCATAATCCATCAAGAAAAAAAACTATATGTGTCTGCATAGAAAAACAAAAACATAATGAGATACCTTATGGGCTCATTGTAGCCTAGGGTAACATATTGTAGATCCATACAACACAGATCTATCATACAGCGCAGTTCCCGGTAGCTGGAGATCACAGCATATCATTAGGAGGTCGTTGTTTGTATATCAGCAGTTAGATTCACACTTTAAGGCTATGTTCACACAACGTATCAGACCGGCCGTTCCGTGACCCCGGCCGGGTCACGGAACGGCCAGTCTGTGCCCGGATCATCGCAACCGGTACTTAAGTACCGGCCGGATGATCCGTTCGACCGCAAAGCTCTGATGCGGGCGCATCAGCGCGCCCACATCAGGGCTTCCCATAGAGCACAGTGAAGTGAGTGGCTGGAGCCGCTCGCTTCACTGTGTGAACTGACAGGGCTTTCTGCGGCCGGAATTCACTAAATTCCAGCCGCAGAAAACTGACAACATAGTGAACATAGCCTAAAGCGTACCTGTCATCACAGCTCACTGGCGGACCAGCAGACATTTCCTCTCTTAGGCTGGGTTCACACACAGTATATTTGAGTCAGTATTGTGGTCCTCATATTGCAACCTCAACCAGGGTTGGATTGAAAACACACAATGTTGAAATTGAGTGGATGGCCGCCATTCAAGCATTTGCTGTTATTGAAAAACGGCTGTTGAATTGAAATAATGGCAGTTCTTTACCGTTATATGGCGGCCATCCACTCAATTTCACCATTGTGTGAACATAGCCTTTCTGTGTTTTCAATCCACTCCTGGTTGAAGGTAGGTTCAAATTGAGGAATTCTCGCGGATAATATCCATGGAATTCCGCTGTCTGTCCGCGCGCACGGCCACACGCCTTTCCGACGGCTCCATAGTCACTTCTTTCGGCGGATAGCGGAATACGCCGGCCCATAGAATGGTGTCTATGGAGCCGGCGGAAAGTCGCACGGACAGACAGCGGAATTCCGCGGCTATTATCCGCGAGAATTCCTCAGTATGAACCCACCCTGAGGTTGCAAAATACTGACCAAATACTAACTGAAATATACTGCGTGTGAACCCGGCCAGCACAGATGCGCCCACATCAGAACTCTGCGGCTGGAAAGATCATCCGGCCAGTACTGCAGTTACGGCTGGGATGATCTTTTCAGAGACCGCCCGTTCCGTGACCCAGCCAGGTCACGGAACGGCAGGTCTTATACGTTGTGTGAACATAGCCTATGTTTACACTTCGTAATGAAATTGGCGATAGGCAGACGTCTTGTTAAATAAACTTGTCATGGAGACCCAAAGTTTCGCATTAACCCCTTAAGGTCCGCGGGCAACCCCGCTCTGAACCGTCGTGGTCCTGGGTTCCGCATGTAGCCCGGGACTGCGGCTATTATCGGGCACGGTCCGATCGCTGTGACCGCTAATCAGGAAATCAGAGGCAGCTGTCAAAGTTGACAGCTGCATCTGATTACCTTATGCAGCCGTTCCCTGGTGTCTAGTGGGGTGGATCGCCCTCCCCCCGGGACGTTGTCCCGGAGGAGCAATCCACACATCAAGTTCGGGCCGGAGTCTGTGCCGTAATGGCGCTGATCCCGGCTCGAACCTTGGTTACCTCCGGCTGCAGCAGCCGCAAGCAATCGAGTGCCTATGTCATTGATCTATGCTGTATATCTATACAGCATAGATTTCAATGAGAGATCAGAGTGCTTATAATAGAAGTTCCCCAGGGGAACTTCTAGTATATGTGTAAAAAAAAAAAAAAGTGTTGTTATTAATAAAAAGCCCCCGCCCCTAATAAAAGTTTGGATCACCCCTTTTCCCATGTTATAAATAAAAATAAATAAAAAAAACATGTTTGCTATCGCCGCGTGCGTAATCGCCCAAACTATTAATTAATCACATTACTGATCTTGCACGGTAAACGGCGTAAGCGCAAAAAAATCCCAAAGTGCAAAATTGTGTATTTTTGGTCGCATCAAATCCAGAAAAATTGTAATAAAAAGCGATCAAAAAGTCGCATATGTGCATTCAAGGTACCGATAGAAAGAACACATCATGGTGCAAAAAATGACCCTTTACACAGCCCCATAGATCAAAGGATAAAAGCGCTATAAGCCTGGGAATGGAGCGATTTTAAGGAACATATTTTTGTTAACGATGGTTTGAATTTTTTACAGGCCATCACATAAAAGAAAAGTTATACATGTTAAATATTGTTTTAATCGTAATGACTTGACAGACATATATAACAAGTCAGTTTTACCCCCGGGGCGAAAGGCGTAAAAAATTCCCTCCAAATAAACAAAATGGGTTTTTTTTCCAATTTCACCACACATTTATTTTTTTTCTGGTTTCGCAGTGTACTTTATGAAAAAACTCAGCCTGTTATTGCAAAGTACAATTGGTGGCGCAAAAAAAAAAAGGGCTCATGTGGGTTTCTAGGTAAAAAATTGCAAGTGCTATGGCCTTTTAAGCACAAGGAGGAAAAAACAAAAACAAAAAAAAAAACGAAATTGGCCCGGTCCTTAACCCCTTAAGGTCAAAACCTATTTTCGTTTTTGCGCTTTTGCTTATTCCATTTTAAGTTTAAAAGTCCATAGCGCTTGCATTTTTTCACCTAGAGACGTATATGAGCGCTTATTTTTTGCGAAACCAATTGTACTTTGCAATGACAGGCATTATTTTTCCATAACATATGCTGCGAAACCGGAAAAAAATCATTTGCGCTGTCAAATTGAAAAAAAAAACGAATTTGTTTTGATTTCGGGGAGTTTTGCATTTACGCCGTCCGTCCTATGGTAAAACTGACTTGTTATGCATGTTCCTCAAGTCGTTACGATTACTATGATATATAACATGTATAACTTATATTGTATCGGATGGCCTGTAAAAAATTCAAACCATTGTTAACAAATATACGTTCCTTAAAATCGCTCCATTCCCAGGCTTATAGCGCTTTTATCCTTTGGTCTATGGGGCTGTGTGAGGTGTCAGTTTTTGAGCCATGATGTGTTCTTTCTATCGGTACCTTGAATGCGCATATGTGACTTTTTGATCGTCTTTTATTACATTTTTTCTGGATTTGATGCGACCAAAAATGCGCAATTTTGCACTTTGGAATTTTTTTGCGCTGACGCCGTTTACCGTGCGAGATCAGGAATGTGATTAATTAATAGTTCGGGCGATTACACGCGCGGCGATACTAAATATGTTTATTTATTTATTTATTAATTTATATTTATAAAATGGGAAAAGGGGGGTGATTTGGACTTTTATTAGGGGAGGGGATTTTTTATTAATAAAAACACTTTTTTACTTTTTTTTTTTACTGTAACTAGAAGCCCCCCTGGGGGACTTGTATATAGACAGCACTGATCTCTCATAGAGATCAATGCTGTGTATATACACAGCAAAGATCGATCAGATCGGTCATAGATTACTATGGCCTGCTGCAGGCCATAGCAATCTATTGCCGAGCCGGGATCAGCGCCATTCCGACGCTGAGGCCCGGCACGGGCAGAAGAACGGATCTCCCCCCCGCGATCGCATCGCGGGGGGGAGATCCGTCCTACTAGACACCAGGGATGTGTTTACCTAAGCCTCTAAGTGCAGCTGTCAAGTTTGACAGCTGCACTTAGAGGCTTAATTAGCCGGCGCGGCAACGGGACCCGCGCCGGCTAATAGAGGCACTGCCCGGCTGCACGTGTCAGCCGGGATCAGCGCCGTTCAGAGCGGGGTCCCGGCGGGACCCCGCGCTGAACACCCCGAGCGGCACCATGACGTATCAGATACGTCATGGGTCGCTAAGGGGTTAAGGGGTTAAGATTGAAAATCTCAGCTGATCCGGCAGTGGGCTGTGATAGGGGTATGGGTATAGGGTATGTTCACACTGCATAGTTGTCTGATAGCAAGAAAATATGCCATAAAATATGTGACAGAAATTTGGAAGGTAGTTGTGGACTTTTGTTGTGTTATTGACTCATTGTTATTGACATTGTTATTATTATTGATCGGCATCCTGCTTTTCTGATGTGTTTACCTGAGGATTATGTCACTCATTCCAGCATATATATAAAATGCATGCTCAATAAAATATACACTGGAGTTCTCCGAGAAACTGAGTATTCCAATTGAAAACAATAGGATGTAAATTAAATGGATTTTTCACCACATGATGCTTGCCAAAATGTATGCCAAAAAATGTGATTTGAACCTGACCTCTAAAGTGTGCTCAGTTTTGTGGCAACATTTTGCTGCAATTTAGAGAAAATCTTGGCAGCGTTGTGATCAGAGAGCAGTATGTAGCCTTACTTAAATCAAGAGTAAGGTGTGACCTCACTCACATCAAGAGCTATATGTGACTTCACTTATATCAAGAGCTAGGTGCGACCTCACTTACATAAAAAGATATATGTGAACTAATTCGCATCGAGAGCTAGGTGTGGCCTCACTTACATCAAGAGCTATGTGTGGTCTCACATCAAGAGCTATGTGTGGTCTCACATCAAGAGCTAGGTGTGGTCTCACATCAAGAGCTAGGTGTGGTCTCACTTACATCAAGAGCTAGGTGTGGTCTCACTTACATCAAGAGCTAGGTGTGGTCTCACATCAAGAGCTAGGTGTGGTCTCACTTACATCAAGAGCTATGTGTGGTCTCACATCAAGAGCTAGGTGTGGTCTCACATCAAGAGCTAGGTGTGGTCTCACTTACATCAAGAGCTAGGTGTGGTCTCACTTACATCAAGAGCTAGGTGTGGTCTCACTTACATGAAGAGCTAGGTGTGGTGTCACTTACATGAAGAGCTAGGTGTGGTGTCACTTACATGAAGAGCTAGGTGTGGTCTCACTTACATCATGAGCTAGGTGTGGTCTCACATCAAGAGCTAGGTGTGGTCTCACTTACATCAAGAGCTAGGTGTGATCTCACTTACATCAAGAGCTAGGTGTGATCTCACTTACATCAAGAGCTAGGTGTGGTGTCACTTACATCAAGAGCTAGGTGTGGTCTCACATAAAGAGCTAGGTGTGGTGTCACTTACATCAAGAGCTAGGTGTGGTCTCACTTACATCATGAGCTAGGTGTGGTCTCACTTACATCAAGAGCTAGGTGTGGTCTCACTTACATCAAGAGCTAGGTGTGGTCTCACTTACATCAAGAGCTAGGTGTGGTCTCACTTACATCAAGAGCTATGCGTGGTCTCACATCAAGAGCTAGGTGTGGTCTCACATCAAGAGCTAGGTGTGGTCTCACTTACATCAAGAGCTATGCGTGGTCTCACATCAAGAGCTAGGTGTGGTCTCACATCAAGAGCTAGGTGTGGTCTCACTTACATCAAGAGCTAGGTGTGGTCTCACTTACATCAAGAGCTATGTGTGGTCTCACATCAAGAGCTTGGTGTGGTCTCACATCAAGAGCTAGGTGTGGTCTCACTTACATCAAGAGCTAGGTGTGGTCTCACTTACATCAAGAGCTAGGTGTGGTCTCACTTACATCAAGAGCTAGGTGTGGTCTCACTTACATCAAGAGCTAGGTGTGGTCTCACATCAAGAGCTAGGTGTGGTCTCACTTACATCATGAGCTAGGTGTGGTCTCACTTACATCAAGAGCTAGGTGTGGTCTCACTTACATCAAGAGCTAGGTGTGGTCTCACTTACATCAAGAGCTAGGTGTGGTCTCACTTACATCAAGAGCTAGGTGTGGTCTCACTTACATCAAGAGCTAGGTGTGGTCTCACTTACATCAAGAGCTAGGTGTGGTCTCACATCAAGAGCTAGGTGTGGTCTCACTTACATCATGAGCTAGGTGTGGTCTCACTTACATCAAGAGCTATGTGTGGTCTCACATCAAGAGCTAGGTGTGATCTCACTTACATGAAGAGCTAGGTGTGGACTCACTTACATGAAGAGCTAGGTGTGGTCTCATTTACATCATGAGCTAGGTGTGGTCTCACTTACATCAAGAGCTAGGTGTGGTCTCACTTACATCAAGAGCTAGGTGTGGTCTCACTTACATCAAGAGCTATGTGTGGTCTCACATCAAGAGCTAGGTGTGATCTCACTTACATGAAGAGCTAGGTGTGGTCTCACTTACATCAAGAGCTAGGTGTGGTCTCACTTACATCAAGAGCTATATGTGGTCTCACCCACATCAATAAGCCTTTTCTCTTCATCCATTGGTTGTCACCTTCTTTCTAGATAAAATGTCTTTTAACAAAATAGATATTTTAGCAATTAATTTCTGAGGACGCAGATAAAATCTACATTTCATTTCTCTCCTGAAATCCCTATTTCATGGGTTTGTGCAGAGGCAGCAGCTGCTCTGAAGTGCTCATCAGCATATACAGGTAATGAAACATAAGCAGCTGTTCTCAATAGGACAGAATGAGTGTGTCCTTCTGCATAGTGCCTGTGGTAATAAGCATCTGCTCTGCCTAGCACACCACTGAGATACAGGAATCATAATGCCCCTCAGTGTATACAGTGACAACTCAGGAAACATATTGTCACATGGCCGTTATTTACACGCTTATTCTGCTACTTAGATGTGACAGAAGCCGACACATCTCTCTTACTTTGTGTATATGTGTTTCTTTTCTTATTGCTTATGTCACATTTGATATAAAGCAATGGACTACCAGGCAGCAGACTGGTAACAAATAGAGATGAGTGAACTGAACCTGTTAAAACTTGGGTTAAGTCCAAGCTAAAAGTTAGGTTTGGCATGAACTGGACCCTTGGTTCTGATGTGCAGTACCTGCTAAAATTGCATAGACTACTCGGCAGAAAGGAGAAGGGGAAGGATTACATGATCTCGGGGTGGTCCATAATGCATTGCATAATGCTTCTGGCTGATCAGGAGGCGGTGATAGGAGAAAATCTCTGAGGGGCAGTGATCAGTGAACAACGCAGATAAGATCACAGAAATACAGTAATCATGGTGCACTAATTGCTGTATAAAAGCAGTACATTGGGGGTTTTGTGTCAGCTTTGCGTTCAAAGTACTTAGAAACACTCCTAGGAGGCCGAACAGTGTTTTTTCCCCTTTAGAGGGTAAAAGACAACTCTGGCGTTACAGAATAAAAAACAACACAGACACGCACATTTTATACTCACCATCCCAATGGTGACTATCACCGCTTCAATATCCCATCGGCCTTGTCCCTATCAGCTCCAGTCAGCGACTTCGGATCTCTCTGCGGGTTCCATTGAAGTGAATGGGAGAGAAAAATTACCATGGATAATCCAATTCTTAGAAAATATTCTAGATATTGAGCAATACTAAAGGACTGAACTCATCCATAAATTCTGTGTTTGGTGCACTTGCACAGGCTACTGGTGCACTTGCACACCATTGGCTTGCTCAGCCAATCAGGGCTGAGCAAGCTGGAAGCCATGTGATGTGCTCCAGCCAATGAAAAGGCTGCTGGTGCACAAGTGCACCAGTAGCCTTTTCCTCTCCTATTCCCTTCACCGGAAGACACCGAAGCGGAAGAAGATCAAGCCCCTGCTCTAACGACATCAACACAATTGGCAATGGGAGAAGAGGACATGGTCGACAGTTATTAGGTATGTATGCTTTCTTTCTTTTAGAGGAGGGCGGCAGAGGGGGGGAACGGGGCCAGATAGCTTATTAACATACATTACAAAATGATATAACTTTGTAATGCGTGCCAATTAATGAAAAAACGCAAAACACCGTAGTTGTACTTTAAATATTCTAGTGCAAACACGGAATTTACAGATGAGCTCAGTCCTGCTCAATATCTGGGATTTTTTCTAAGAACTGGATTATGCATGGTAATCTTCTTAATTTATAAAATACAGTATTTTTAATCTACAAGTACTAAATTGGTTTACTTGTTCTGTGTATATGTACTTATTCAGAGCTGACCTACAATAAAATAAGAATAATTCAATCTAGTTCTAATGCAACAACAATACTATAACTAGATAAACCTAAATGTATTACTGTTTTACTGCTTAGCTGACCTATTTTAGAATAAAACTAAAAAAAAAGATTGAACAATTTGCCAAAATCTGTGTTTGGGGACTTAAATGAATTTTCATACAGCTGAAATTGACTGGACTTCCGTGAAATTATTTCATCCAATAAAGATGCACAGCAAACAAGTGAAAATACACACAACGTTTCGGCGTACCTTACGCCATTTTCACCTGAAAAAACCCTTAAGATGCAGCGATCACACTGCAGGAGGTAATAGAGAGGATATCACTGATAAAGGGTAAAAAAAAAATCTGAAGAAATAAAATACAGCTCGCCAAATATCCAGGTCACAATAGACTCTTTTAACATTGTAAGCCAAAGCCAGGAATGGATTTCAAAAGAGGAGATATCTCAGTCTTTCCTTTATGACCTGTTCTCTGTTTATAGTCTGTTCCTGGCTTTGGCTCAAAAATATCTGTCAAATAATCTGTTGGTGTAATAGGGCCCTAACCCCCATATGCAAGAGCGGGGACAGGTACGACACGGCAAACTACCATAGGGTATGTGTCAGCGGCAACCTGGGGAAACTCTTCAACAGCCTTCTAAATAAGAGGATCCTCAGATTTCTACACATCTACACCCTGCATCACCTCATCAAGAGCCACATACACAATTCAAAGCATGGAAACCTCTACACCTTTAAGAAGGCAATTTTTTTTTTTTTTTTTTTGCTGGATTTCCTTTGCTTAATAGTTAGATAGATAGGAGATAGAGAGATGTAAACTTTAGAAAAGAAGTGTAAAAAAAAAATGTAGGTTTAAATCCTCACAAAAGTGTATAATAATCTTCATCCATTTTGTAGTTCTCTATGTCCAGTCTGAGGACAGTTTGGGGTGTTATTTTAAATTGCAGTCGTATTATGTTTTTCCAGCAATTTTCCAGAATTGTTTCAAAGCTTCGGCATTTTGCTGAAATGTTTCTAAAATTGCAGCGTGAATAGGAGGTGTGTATATGTATATATATATATATATATATATATATATATATATATATATATATATATACAACGAATAGTCCGCAGCACTCCAAGTTGTGAAACAAAAAGTGGTATTTATTCCAAATATATCATAATATCAAAAATAGTGACATGCAGCAAATAGACGCGACGTTTCGGCAGCCTCTACGCTGCCATTCTCAAGCGTGTCTTCAGTGAAACAAACTCATATATTTATCCACACATGTGAAATACAAAAAAGCTTTCCATTGGTTCCTAAAGTGCATCAATTAGTCCACACTCGTGTGGACACATATGTGAATCTTAACCCTTTGTGTACATTACGATTGCATATACTGCAAATATACTAGTGAACAAGTAGTGAGTGCAGGCTTGAAAATGTTATGCGAGAGACTGGCTCTCTAATAGATTAACAAATGTCCAAAAATAAATGTCCAAAAATAAAAAGTCCAAATATGCATCCATGTGGTAATACCAGGAAATCACCCTTGCTTGTACTTGAGGAACGTAGGGCTCCGCATCAGATGGAAATCCAGCGAGCTTGTAGTTGCTTATATCATCCACCGGCTCAGGGGGGCAGTGTGGTCTCACCATTAAGGATCATTGTAGACACCGCTTCCTAGTCACATCATCTGATCCACTAAATAGGTGAATCGAGGTGTGCATCCCAGGTTGACACCCCTTCCACGCCGGACAAAAGTGCAGCAAGGAAACGCAAGGTCTCCAACAAGTGTGAATAATGATATGACGTTCCTCAATGTAGTTACTATATCATCCACCGGCTCAGGGGGGCAGTGTGGTCTCACCAATTAGGTTCATTGTAGACACCGCTACCTAGTCACACCATCCGATCCACTGGATAGGTGAATCGAGGTGTGCATTCCAGGTTGACACCGCTTCCACGCCGGATGGCCACTCCAGGCCGTATTACAAAAGTGCGGCAAGGAAACGCGAGGTCTCCAACAGGTGTAAATAAAAATATGAATATAACGTTCCTCAATGTAGTACTGGGTGAATTCTTGGTCCACAGGATCTACAAAACAAAAAGTATTCATGTAAATAAAGGTACAACATAAAAAATAAATGAACGTGAGTGCGTTTTCACCGAGCCCTCTCGTTGGGTGTGAATACTGTTCAGACTACAAAGGGCAATTAAATTACTTGTACATTCCACTTGTCACTTTATACTCTACATTTAGTCCTTTGGGAGTCAAAGATTGCAGTTTGTATATCCAGTGTAATTCACGACGTTTCAGAGTTGTTAATCTGTCACCCCCGTATTTTAAAGGTAAGACACGAGGTATGCGGTCAAAACTTAAACCCAACATGTTTATGCAAGATCTTGAGTTCAGGAATAAGTTTGAAATGATTTCCAACAGATATGCACTGGACATTATTATTTTACAGATGCAATGTATGCAAAAGCAAGTTAAAGATATAAAAACTAAAATTACTCCTACAGTGCAAATGTTACAGAATTTATTGACAACAGATGACTATGACAAATTTATCTCCAAGCAGAACAACTTTTTGGAGAAACATAAGAAAGAAATACAGGACGAAAAAAAACACAAATGGTACAGAGATGCACAAGATTACCTGTCTGGCAGGATTTACGTTTGGGGTGATGATGAATCTGGAAATGCCTATAGGAAATCCAAAAAGAAGGAATTTATAAAAACGACCAAAGTGAACAAAGATAAAGACAAAGATAATGATGTTTTTTTAGAGAACACCGACAAGATCGTGGAAGAACCCGTAGAGGAGGACGAAAAAGGAAAAGGACCAAGAAGAAACAACAAAAGCAGGAACACCAGCAGCACCAACCGCGTGGGAACATCACGGATGGGAACCAGAAGAAAACAACCATGAAGGTGGTGAATATTTCTTCAACTACTCTGACATCTGATCAGGTGACTTTATTATCCAAAGGCTTAAATTTTTGCCCTAGTACGTGTGTGAACTGGTTTGAGACTGATTTAGATCTCATTAAGTTTGTTAGAAGACTTAATTTACGTGTTTGGTTTAATAATGCATCCATGCAGAGTAAAGAAGCTAACCGTGGTATAACATTTGATATGCATAACTTGGGGCTTCGAACAGAGAGTGACTTTAATCCACCCATAACACCTGCACCCATTGAGACATTTTTTCACTTGATAAGACAGGAAATTAATATGATGAAGTCTGAATGTGTTGAGGGGGATGTTTTACATCCTAATATGACAAGTGGTGACATGACAGCGCTCAGGGCCCTGATCCATGACCACGATCTGGTTATTAAACCAGCGGATAAAGGGGGTGCGATCGTGGTCATGGACAGGTCACTGTACATGAACGAGGCCATGCGACAACTTACTGACGAGAGTGTTTATGAGAAACTTACATGTGACCCAAAATTTGAGATCATACGTAAAATAGATTCTATTTTGCAGGAAGGTCTGATGCACAACATCATTAATGAAAAGCTGAAAGAATTTTTGACTGTCCAATTTCCAAAAATGCCATTGTTATATTTTTTGCCCAAGATACACAAATCACTGACACACCCTCCAGGGAGACCTATTGTCTCAGGGAGGGGGTCAGTATTTAGCAACATTTCCATTTTCTTGGATAAAGTGTTAAGACCTTTAGCGATCAATGCAAAATCGTACATTCAAGATTCTACACAATTTTTGAATCAAATTAAAGAACTACAAATACCGGAGAACAGTTTACTTGTTACGTTAGATATTACAAGCCTATATACTTCTATTGACAAAGAGATGGGAATGAATGCAGTGACTAACATGCTACCACAATTAAACTTTGCAGCTAAGGACAATGATTTCATTTTGAGGCTTTTGGACATTGTACTGAGTAACAATTACTTTTGTTTTGACAATCAGGTGTATGTACAGCGACGTGGAGTCGCGATGGGCGCTAACGTCGCGCCCACGTACGCAAATATTGTTATGAATTATGTGGAGGAGAATTTTGTCTATGTGACGCCACTTTTCCAACATGCTTTGGTCTGGTGGCGTTACATAGACGATGCCTTCATGATTTGGACTGGTGACAGTAATACACTGGAGACTTTCTGTGACTACCTCAATACAGTAGATGCCACCATCAAATTCACGATGACATGGTCGCACACACATCTACATTATTTAGATGTTATGGTACACAAAGACCACAATAGACTCACAACTACTCTATATAAAAAACCTACTGACTCTAACAACTTACTGCACTTCACAAGTTGCCACCCGACTAAGATGGTTAGGTCATTACCATTAAGTCAAATGACGAGAGCAAGACGTATTATTGATGACGAGATGGAACTAGACAGTACACTAGAACAGATGATGGAGGATTTTAGGGAGAGAGGTTACCCTATTGATGTGTTGGCTGAAAGCCGTGAGAAAGCTACACACACCAATAGGGAACAATTATTGAGACAAAAGAACAAAACAAGACTGACAGAAAGAATACCATTTGTTTCCACCTATACACACTATTCACCTAAAATAGGTAACATCATTAGAAAAAATTGGAATGTCATAAAAAACTCTTTTCCCAACATAGCTGAGTTTCAAGTACCACCATTACTGTCTTATAGGCGCAGTTACAATCTGAGGGATAAGCTGGTGAAAACGGATATCTCTATCCCGAAAAAAGATCCACAGAGATACCTGAGTACCCCGAAAAAGGGTTCATACCCATGTTGCAGATGCATAAATTGCAAACATATGAACAAAGGCACCCATTTCATACACCCAACAACTGGCAAACAGTATAAAATCAATCATTTACTTACCTGTGATTCTGATTGGGTGATATATGCCCTCTGGTGCCCGTGCAAAAAACTCTATATAGGAGAAACAACATATGACATTAAGACTAGACTTACACAGCACCGATATACCATAAGAAAGAAAAAACTTGATTTACCTGTCCCAAAACATTTTGCTGAACATGCACATAGTGAAAAGGACCTTAAATTCATGGTCATAGACCGTGTCTTACCTTTAAAATACGGGGGTGACAGATTAACAACTCTGAAACGTCGTGAATTACACTGGATATACAAACTGCAATCTTTGACTCCCAAAGGACTAAATGTAGAGTATAAAGTGACAAGTGGAATGTACAAGTAATTTAATTGCCCTTTGTAGTCTGAACAGTATTCACACCCAACGAGAGGGCTCGGTGAAAACGCACTCACGTTCATTTATTTTTTATGTTGTACCTTTATTTACATGAATACTTTTTGTTTTGTAGATCCTGTGGACCAAGAATTCACCCAGTACTACATTGAGGAACGTTATATTCATATTTTTATTTACACCTGTTGGAGACCTCGCGTTTCCTTGCCGCACTTTTGTAATACGGCCTGGAGTGGCCATCCGGCGTGGAAGCGGTGTCAACCTGGAATGCACACCTCGATTCACCTATCCAGTGGATCGGATGGTGTGACTAGGTAGCGGTGTCTACAATGAACCTAATTGGTGAGACCACACTGCCCCCCTGAGCCGGTGGATGATATAGTAACTACATTGAGGAACGTCATATCATTATTCACACTTGTTGGAGACCTTGCGTTTCCTTGCTGCACTTTTGTCCGGCGTGGAAGGGGTGTCAACCTGGGATGCACACCTCGATTCACCTATTTAGTGGATCGGATGATGTGACTAGGAAGCGGTGTCTACAATGATCCTTAATGGTGAGACCACACTGCCCCCCTGAGCCGGTGGATGATATAAGCAACTACAAGCTCGCTGGATTTCCATCTGATGCGGAGCCCTACGTTCCTCAAGTACAAGCAAGGGTGATTTCATGGTATTACCACATGGATGCATATTTGGACTTTTTATTTTTGGACATTTATTTTTGGACATTTGTTAATCTATTAGAGAGCCAGTCTCTCGCATAACATTTTCAAGCCTGCACTCACTACTTGTTCACTAGTATATTTGCAGTATATGCAATCGTAATGTACACAAAGGGTTAAGATTCACATATGTGTCCACACGAGTGTGGACTAATTGATGCACTTTAGGAACCAATGAAAAGCTTTTTTGTATTTCACATGTGTGGATAAATATATGAGTTTGTTTCACTGAAGACACGCTTGAGAATGGCAGCGTAGAGGCTGCCGAAACGTCGCGTCTATTTGCTGCATGTCACTATTTTTGATATTATGATATATTTGGAATAAATACCACTTTTTGTTTCACAACTTGGAGTGCTGCGGACTATTCGTTGTATATGGACATTCATACCACTGGTTGGGGAATCTGCTGGCACCAAACTACGTTTTACAAGGTAGTGCTGCTTTTATATTCTTTTTCCTATATATATATATATATATATATATATATATATATATATATATATATATATATATATACACACACACACACACACACACACACACACACACACAACCTGACTAGTTTGTCTCCTTTGCTCTATTATTTGTTGATTTGATTAGAGTCATCTCTCGGTTTTACGTCTGGATTGGAAAATCATAGATTGTCATTTTAAAAAATATTGTTAGCTTCATAGAAGTTTCTTGAGATGATTTGAAATTGAACAAAGGAAATGTTTTACAGCCCTTCATGGTGGCGGACGAATCTGCTAGTAATCTCCAGATTACTAGTTAAATCAATGAGTTTGAGAGAGATTTTATCTCCGATTGTTGTGTTTTCTTACCTCCCAGGAGATGGATGCTATATCTCCAGCTATCTGCATTCAATTACTTGCCGCTTATAATTAAATCATTAATGTTTCTGTATTAGAGGTGAGCTATCATACAGTAAGTTCAGGTTTGTGCAAATCCAAACACTGAATATTTGAATCCCGATTGCTGGAGAAGATGGATGCAGCCCTAGGCTATGGCTATTTAATGTCTTTTTTGTTATTTTTCAGTGAGCATAGCCTTAAAGGGGAACTCCGGGTAGAGGTAAAAAAAATTAAACTTCTGCAGAAGCATATAACAATACTTACCTATCTATCCCAGTTTTGAAACTACTAAAAATCCATTTGTTTTGGGGGGTTTTGTTCTGTTTTGTGTTTCTGTATTTCCTGATTGAGCAGTTGTACACAGTACTACAGGTTCCAGAATGCAATGCTTTCCCTCAGCTGTTCCATCACAGTCCTCCACCCTGCCCATTCCCCGCCCTAAGCTGCTGCAGAACATCTAGGCTGTGTTCACACATTGCAGTTTCATTGTGTTACTGAATTATTTGCAGTACTTTATAATTTCATTGTGGTCCCACCCACACAGCACACTGTATTCTCTACCTGTAATGCTGATATTGGAATAAAGCAAAGAACTTTTTAAATTTAATTTTTAATTTTTTTTCTTTTCATCTCCACACAAATATTATGATCAAGCATCTATATTATCTTTGAAGTTGATTCCCACAATAAGGAAATTATCCCATATTATCTTACATAGGATATACTGTTTGTGCCTTGTTTTTTGTGCAGGTGGGATTGGCAGTGCCGGCTCTTATCTTCTCTGCCGTTTAGCATTATCTATTTGTGTTACTGCATCATTTTTGTGCAGATGCTCCAGTACTGCAATGACACTCCAACATGTGTGAACACAGACCTAATTTCTCTGTAGACTTTTGCACAATCAGGGAAAGTTGAAACACCTGCTGAGACGAGCAGACTGAGACTAGCAGACACACACAATGTGAGACAGAGGCCTGGAATATTTGTCTCCTAAGGGGGGACAGCAGAAGGAGGAGGAGACGATGTGGATTGACACAGAGGCAATTTTTTTTCACTTCCTGGATTTCTATTAGCTACCAGTGTGGCAGAACCGTACAGATACAGTAATACAATGTATAGACACATCTATATTACTTTTAATGAACTTTTAATAGAAAACAAGTTTTTCTTATCCAGAGTTCCCCTTTAAGGGAAACTAACAACAGGTTAGAAGACTCTAACCTGCTGTAATGTTCCCATAGTGCTGGAGATTCTGATGATTAATTTTTTTACCTTCATCCTCAGCTCTATTTTGGGGGAATCTTTATTTAATATGCACGTTTGGCACAATCGGGGTGGGGCTACCATCCTCCCCAATCTGCCCCCACCGGATGTTGGTATTCAGCTTACCCAGCTATTGATTGAGTCACAAATTATATACAGATATTATCCACCGTCACTTTGCATTTTCACTTGTACTCAGCACCATATGTGTATTGTTCATGATATGTTAATATGGTGCCCATTTATGCATGCCAATCCTATATGGGGGGGGGGGGGTATCAATGTGACACAATGTTAGGCTTTGGTTCTGGAACTTTGTATTAATGGGCTGTATATACATGATGTATGCAGAGTTATAGTAAGTTATATGGGGATAAGATCCATGAGGGAGAAGAACAGTACAGGGATGTAAGTTATTTAACTTAAAAAATATAACTTTTGCTATTTTATCACATATTTGTATGAGGTACATATCTTGCCAACTTTGCTTTATGGGATGAACACTTACTTTAATTTACATTATTTCAATTCCACTTACAGTATTCAGATGAGAGTGAGCTATCTGAATTTCTACTTCTCTTACCCCAGAGAGAAGGTATTTTGGTAATTCTACACCATAGATTTCAGCTATAATTTACTCCCATTTCTCGGATAAATCCTAATGAATATGCTGACGGCATGTGGCCACACCCCCATTACCTTAAGCCCTACCCACTTTTTAAAATGTACCCAGTGGCATAAAAAGTTTCTACTATCTGAGCAAGACTGAACATCTCCTATGGTGGCTGAGGTGGGACACCGCTGCAATGGTAAGTATAGCTTTATTATATTTACCACCTGTCGGAGCACCTTCATGGAGAATAGAAAATTTTCCCCAGACAATCCCTTTAATTCCACCAGAGTAATAGGTACAATTTCTATGTATGTATTACAGAATGACTCTCATTTATTCAGATCTAATGCTTCAGATACCCAATTTTTAAATCTAGGAGTGAAACATATTGTATTTATTTAGCTCGGTGAAATTGGGATTAATCAGAAAAGGTTAATACTTCTTTAGACTTAGGTTTTAGACGAGAACACTTTCCCTCTCAGCGTTGTCGGTCACATTCTCGTGTCACACTGGGTCACGCTGTAATGCAGCAGTTTCTATTTTGGGTTAGACTGACATGACCTTGATCTGCATTGCAATTTACTAATGGTTTTAACCTCTCAGCCTACTCACTGACAGGTGATAACTTAATGGCAAGTCACAGACGCTTTACAAATGTTTAGAGCCAGACACAATCAGTTCCATAGAAATAAACTACATTACAGTATGAAAGGTCAGTGCAATGGATTACAATACCTTATGTGCAGTTATTATATTAGTCTCATGTCCTGCTAGTGTTAAAGGTATACAGTGCTATCTATCTTGTGCGGTTATAGTAATAATAATTGTTGTGCATTACATGGGTTTTTTTTTCATAGTTAATACGGTTGAAAAAAGACACATGTCCATCAAGTTCAACCAAGGAGGGGATGGATACAGGGAAGGGGGAGGGCTGATAGGTTCTATACATATGCATTTATATTATTTTAGTCTAAGAACTTGTCTAGGCCGGTTTTGAAGCCCTCTACTGTTTTTGCTGTGACCAGATCCTGTGGTAGACTGTTCCACAGATTCTCAGTTCTCATGGTAAAGAAGGCTTGTTGCAATGCCCTCTTGTCCTTTGAGGGGGTTTTACCTGGAACATCTTTTCCCCATATTTCTTGTAGGGGCCATTTATATATTTAAATAAATTAATCATATCTCCCCTTAAACGTCTCTTATAGTCTATATAACATCTATTCATTCCTTAAAGGGAAGGTGTCATCAAAAAACGATCTGTTTAAATCAAGTTTTGACGCTAAACATATTTTTGATGATTTTAGAGTGATGACTGGCTAATGGCCACATCTAGTTTTGGCCTCCACTTCAGCCCATTTCCTCACCTCACCTCCAAAAGAATCAGGCGAAAAGTGCTAAAAAAATAAAAATCACATACCTCATGGCCATGTTAGAAACTACTGCAGCTCACCCAAAAGATGGCCTTACAAAGCTCCATAAATAGAATCAAAAAAGTATGACCTTTAGGAAAAAAGTGATTTTAAAAGATGCAATATATATGTGTATATATACAGTATATATATATATATATATATATATATATATATATATAACATTTTTTTTAATACAGTTAGCGTAAGGCTCTGTTCTTACTTCGTTGTTTTATAGAAAAGGAAGCACCACTCCACCCTGTCCATTCTTTTCTTTTAGGAAATTATGAGGGGTTATGGATTTGGCCCAAAATTTGTGACCTGGCTAAAGATACTGTATAAGACACCTAGCGCATCGTTGCTTGTTAACCCTTAGAGGACCGGACCAATTTCAATTTTTGCGTTTTCGTTTTTTCCTCCTAGTGCTTAAAAGGCCATAGCACTTGTATTTTTTCACCTAGAAACCCACATGAGCTCTTATTTTTTGCGCCACTAATTGTACTTTGCAATGACAGGCTGGGTTTTTGCATAAAGTACACTGCAAAACCCGAAAAAAATTCAAAGTGTGGTGAAATTGAAAAAAAAAAACCACATTTCTTTTATTTGGGGTTTTTTCGTTTTTACGCCGTTCGCCCTGGGATGAAACTGACTTGTTATATATGTTCCTCAAGTTGTTACAATTACAATGATATGTAACATGTAACTATCACTGTATCTGATGGCCTGTAAAAAATTCAAACCATCGTTAACAAATATATGTTCCTTAAAATCGCTCCATTCCCAGGCTTATAGCGCTTTTATCCTTTGGTCTTGCGACTTTTTGATCGCGTTTTATTACAATTTTTCTGGATTTGATGCAACCAAAAATGTGCAATTTTGCACTTTAGGATTTTTTCCGCGCTTGCGCCATTTACCGTGCGAGATCAGGAATGTGATTAATTAATAGTTTGGGCGATTACGCACGCAGCGATAGCAAACATGTTTATTTGTTCATTTATTTATTTTTATTTATAACATGGGAAAAGGGGGGTGATTCCAACTTTTATTAGGGGAGGGGGCTTTTTATTAATAACAGAACTTTTATTTTTACTTTTACACTTATACTAGAAGCCCCCCTGGGGGACTTTTAGTATAAGTGCACTGATAGATATGCAGCATAGATCGATGAGATAGGCACATTGATTGCTTCCGGCTACTGCAGCCGGAAGCAATCGAGTGCAGAGTCGGGTCCAGCGCCATTACGGCGCTGACCCTGGACGGGGAAAGACGTGTGGATCGCGTCTAGACCCCACTAGACACCAGGGAACGGCTGCATCAAGTAATCTGATGCAGCTGTCAATTTTGACAGCTGCATCCGATTACTTTATTAGCGGGCATGACAATCGGACCGTGCCCGCTAATAGCCACGGTCCCGAGCTACGAGTGGCACCCGGGACCGCGGCGGTTCAGAGCACGGCCGCCGCGCGGCCCCTCTCTTAACACATGGAGGCAGCCGTCTAGGGGTTAATGGGGCTCCACGGAGAGTTTTGAGCTGAATAAAGAGGCAAGATAGGGGTGTCCTCTCTGCCCCCTCATCTTTGCTCTGTTCATAGAGCCTTTGGACAAAAAGTTTACAGATATGGCGGAGTTTGAAGGGTTTGGATGGGGCAGGAGAGAGGACAAGGTCTCCCTCTATGGCAACAACAATTTTTTATATTTAGGTAATACAAAATACGGGCATATGGCGGCCGTACTTTACATAGTGGTCAATGGTTAATAAATAATAAAAAGAGACTGAGCCGGTAATCAGTCATCCACATTACCCACTAACAAGGATAGGATGAAGCTGCCGGATCTGCTCTGGAGGACTCGCATGCTCTTCTCCTTTACCTTTCACTTCTTTCTGCTCTCCATGACTGGCTGAGATTAAAGTGTAATGGACAGAAAAATAAGACACAGATCAGCCAGGCGAGGCCAGAAAATCTGATGGCAGAACTCAGGGGCGTAACTAGAAATGGCTGGGCCCCATAGCAAACTTTTGATTGGGGCCCCCCCCCCCCCTCTCGATCGACCACTATGCCATCAACACACTCAGCTCTACACAGGTTCTGTACACCATATAAATTACAGTACAGTTACATCAGGTGACTTACAGGAGACGTCTTCTCTGATCGGAGTTCTTCCCTTTTCATTTTCTTTTCCATCTGTCCTGGGCCGTTATGAGAATTTCTCCGGGCCACGAATCCACAGAATCTGCCAGACAGACATATTAGGCTCCTCACTCTGTCACCATCCTCATCTCTACCAACTGCACATCTGTATTGGCCCCTTTACACCCACATTTAGTGGGTAGCCTGACTCTATGTGATCCCATTTTAGTATATGGCCCTCCTCTCTGTCGCCCCTCCTTATAGATAGCTTCCTTATGTTGCCCCCCCCCGCTGTCCCCCTTATAGATGCCCCCCCATGTTGTCTCCTTATAGATGGTCCCCTATGTTGCCCCCCCTATAGATGGCCCCCTCTTCCCCTATATTGTCCCCTTATAGATGGCCCCCTTTCCCCCTTTATTGTCCTCTTATAGATGTTCCCCTCTCCCCCAATGTTGTACGTTTATATCCCCCTCTCCCCCTATGTTGTCCCCCTCTCCCCCTATGTTCTCCCCTTATAGATGGCCTGCTCTCCCCCTATGGTGTCCCCCCCTTATAGATGGCCCTCTCCCCCCCCCCCCTTCCTTATAGATGCCCCCCTCCCCCCCCCCCTTCCTTACAGATGTCCCCCTCCCCCCCTTCCTTATAGATGGTCTCTCTCTCCCCCCTCCCTTATAGATGCCCCCCTCTCCCCCCCTTCCTTATAGATGCCCCCCTCTCCCCCCCTTCCTTATAGATGCCCCCCTCTCCCCCCTTCCTTATAGATGCCCCTTCTCTTCTCCCCCCTTCCTTATAGATGCCCCCTCCTCTTCTCCCCCCTTCCTTATAGATGCCCCCTCCTCTTTTCCCCCCCTTCCTTATAGATGCCCCCTCCTCTTCTCCCCCCCTTCCTTATAGATGCCCCCTTCTCTCCTCCCCCCTTCCTTATAGATGCCCATGCCCCCTTCTCTTCTCCCCTCCCCCCTTCCTTATAGATGCCCCCTCCTCTTCTCCCCCCCTTCCTTATAGATGCCCCCTTCTCCCCCTTCCTTATAGATGCCCCCTTCTCCCCCCCCTTATAGATGCCCCCTTACCCCCCCCTTATAGATGCCCCCTTCCCCCCCCCCCTTATAGATGCCCCCTTCTCTTCTCCCCTCCCTTATAATGCCCCCTCCTCTTCTCCCCCCCCCCTTCCTTATAGATGCCCCCTTCTCTTCTCCCCTCCCCCCTTCCTTATAGATGCCCCCTCCTCTTCTCCCCCCCTTCCTTATAGATGCCCCCTTCTCTCCTCCCCCCTTCCTTATAGATGCCCCCTTCTCCCCCCCCCTTATAGATGCCCCCCCTATAGATGCCCCCTTCTCTCCCCCCCCTTCCTTATAGATGCCCCCTTCTGCCCCCCCCCCCTTATAGATGCCCCTTTCTCCCCCCCCCCCCCCCCGAGAAAAGCAAGTTTAAAAAAAAGAAAAAAACTCACCTAACAACACGCTCCCCCGTCGAGCCTTTTTCCTGTCACCCCGTCTGATACGCGGCTGCCGTCTGATGACGCGTCCTAGCCCCGGCAGCGCGCGTATCATAGAGTTCTGTGTGGGCCTGTAGCCGCGACTTCCGGCACACGTCTCTGTGCCGGAAGTCGGGGCCGCAGCACAAGCCCACACAGAACTCTATGATACGCGCGCTGCCGGGGCTAGGACGCGGCATCAGACGGCAGCCGCGTATCAGACAGGGGGTGACAGGAGCGCTGTGGACCGGTCCCGTGCTCCTCCTGGCCCAGTGACTCCTTTTCCCGAGGGGTGGGGAAAGGAGTCTCCGGGTCGGGAGGAGCACGGGACCGGCCCCCGGCTACAGCACCCGGGAGGCATGCTCAGCCACCGGGTGCTGCAGGATATGTATGCTCCAGGGGCCCGCGTCACGGGCCCCTGATGCGGCGGGGCCCCGTAGCAGCCGCTACGGCTGCTACGGCGGTAGTTCCGCCAGTGGCAGAACTGTAATATAATAAAGTCACAGAAAGAGAATTAGGACATAACCGGGATGTAGGAACTACTAGAGAAGGATGGTCTGGTAGTGGTCACTTTTGATCTGCGGCACAAATGGGATCATTCTGAATTGATCATAGCGAGTAATCCACAGGCTGCTGGTAACATTCCCTGGGAATCCTGCTCGCTGTGAACACTATGGGGGAAATGATCTTTCACAATTTTTTCACCCCTTAATTCACACTTGTACTCTGCACTTTATGAAATTCAGTTATGCAAAATGTAAATATATATGTTGAATCACCATGCACTCTGCTTCACTGTGCCAAGGCGGCAGCACTACTGACACCAGCTGCTTCCCCAGCTGTAATGTGTAATACTAGTGTACATTATATAAGATATTAGGGGAGATTCAGTATCACTAGCCCTCCATGCAGCAGCGTTTATGAGATGTAACCAGGCCGTATTGCCCATTAATGCTGACAGACAATGTTTGAAAAAAAATTACATTTTGTTTAATAAAGTTATATTACAAAGTTATATAACTTTATGTAGGAAATGTAAAAAAAAAACCTGAGTTCAATAGAACGCTAGCCCTTTCAGGCCTGAAAGAGGGGTAGCCTCCTCTGCCCATCCCATGTACCATCATTTACAACACATGGCATAAATTGAAGCTGAGGTCTACACAACAATGTAAGCTGTGGAGTGACCAGTTTATTAAAGGGGTATGCTGTATGGTTATGCAATTGTTATTGTATTATGTAAAAGGTTGTTGATCCAGGGATTTATTCTGATTGCCATTTTGGAGTCGGGAAGGGATTTTCTTCTTTTAATGGGGCAAACTGGCTCTGGCCTCATGAGAGTTTTCTGCCTTCCTCTGGATCAACACATTAGGGTAATACTGTTGGTGGAAATTCCTTCTTCTGAGGTGAAAATCACAGTTCTTCATCCAGGGTTATGGTAATCAAACCAGGGGCCCCATGGCAGTGACAGTTCTGCTTTACGGCAGTGCTGCTATCAGGGTGAGGGCCTGTCTGGGCGGTCTGCCCTCAGGAATGGACTCTTTTGGTTTTCTGAATGAAGGGTTGTGCTCCCCACTTGTGCTTTAATGATGCAAATAAAGAGGAGCAGATGCTGCACAATTTCCGCCAAAGTATCTTGTGTTTGTTTGTAAGGCATGGGCTTTTGGGTAGCTTTGGGAGTGGGGTTAGCAGGTTCACCCCTTATTGGTATTTAGATTATGCTAAGTCTGAGCCTATCTTCTTTAAGGTAATGACATAACTTGTTAGACTGGGGGAGGCGGTCTTAGATTTCTGGTGACACGCTGATCCAGAGATTTATTCTCATGCCATTGGAGTTTGGAAGGAATTTTCTCCCTGTAATGGGGCAATTGTCATCTGCCTAATAAGGGTTTTTGCCTTCCTCTGGATCAACACAGTAGAGTTTTTGTAGATTGAATTTGATGGACTCTTGTCTTTTTTACAACCTTATTAAATATATTACTACTATATGTATGTTACTATGTTAAATTCTCCACCAACCTCAAGTGTCTCAAACACAGAATTTGTTCTCACCCCAGAATGCTTACTATACAATAGAATACTATTACTAAGCTATTTAGTTTAGTCTGAACAATAACCAAAGCTCTTGATCATATATCAATCCTTTTATGTCATTTTTTTATTACCCTTTTAGGCTTTTATTGCATTGCTGCCCCCTGACCAGCCCAATTAATGTCATTAACTGGTGACCTATAGACCCATGAAAGAGATAAGGAAATATAGAGACGATCATTATGTGAATAAACATTGTTTAAAAAAAAAATCATAGTAGTAAATAAAACACAGGACAGGAGTAAAAAAAAAATAAATAAATTTAAAAAGCAATTAAACTGAATATCCATAGTACTGTATAGGAAATGTAGAAAGGAATCAACTCTAGCAAGATGCATTTACAGAAATTGAAGCATTCAATAACGCACATCACTTCCAGAATGGATTGCACTCATGGGGCTTCCAAGTAAATATACAAGTAATTTATTGTAGTCTACAGTGTGAAATCTATCACTTATACCTCCATGTAAAGCTCTTCGGAGTGCCATTTCTTCTGCATTGTAGAGGCAGAATATGACAGCGGTAAAAGACCAGTTGTCCCCACTAGTCAGCTACTTTGTCTAACCTCTTTGAACATTTCGGCATATATTTTATTTAGAACATAGATGGATTGCAGTAAAAAAAAATATTTCGGCTATTTTATGCAATTGTCGAGACTGAACAGATTTCCTACCACTTCTCAAAAAAGTCAAACCGACGCAGAAAAGGCCAAAGGCATTTATAATGCGGAGAGAGGCAGTAGTACGATTTTACATTGCTGTTCCTAAATATATACAGTATTGTCACAATGTATTCACGGTATACGCTCTGCAAGCAGTAAAGCAGATGACACACACACATAGCGAACATAAACATTGTATAAAAGAAACACAAAAATCTATGAAAATTGGTTTAATCTTCTTCATTATACATTAGGTTTATGTTTATTCTATGTAAAAATGAATAATATAATAGAATATTAGGATGTGTAGTTATAGTTACAGTGTACACTCAGATCAGACGTATCCATGCTTGTGGGCAACCAACTAATATACTTTTATTAGCCAAATTTACAGCAGGTAGGCAAGTCATAGGGCAATAAAATCATACTATATCAGACTATCAGACTATAGCCTGTATGACTATAATCATAATTTGCTGATGGACTTTAGGGAAAACTGCTGAGGATTTTGCATACAGTGGGTTAATTGCAGGAAATTTTTTTTTACAAAACAATGGTATCTGTTGCAAAGTGGCTGCAACGAATCTCCACAAAATAGGGCTCATGCACAGAATTCAGCTAGTGGGGGACATAGCCAACCTGGGCTTCTGCATGCTGATCAGGAGACAGCAGCTTTGTAATAGGTACCCTATATGACATAACTGCCATTTGGACTAACTTTTGCCATGACAAAAGTTACTGATAGCATAGGTTCTCATCCTGAGAACGGCTACAATCCTGTAATACAGCTGGGAGGAGTATAAGGCAGTGCACTTAAACCTCCACCGGCCAAGCATCTGACTTTTTTACTCCACAGATTGTAATGAAGCTAAGTCAGATTTGATTGACAGCTGGGGAGAGATGCGCACTGCCATGCACTCCTCTATTTTAGTATCACAGCTGGTCTCAGCAGTGAGGCCTGATGGGATCAGTAACTTTTGACATGTCTGATGACTTGTCAAAAGTTACAACAATTGACAGTAACACGTTAGCCTTGTAACCTCCAAAATCATCAAACATTATCACTCGGTTTTCATGTAAATTCTTCAAATCATTATGGAAATGAATAATTCAGTACAAAGAATACGAAAAGATCAAAACTGCTTCTCATATTCAAGATTGGGCCTCATGAAAGATTTTTAGTGGGATATATTAGATTTCAATCATGAGTTTTCATCTTTTAATGTAACAAGAATTAAATGATGTGTATTATTTCAAGAAACTTTAAAGGAGAAGTCTGGCGTAAACTTTTATTAAAGTATTGTATTGCCCCCCAAAAGTTATACAAATTACCAATATACACTTATTACAGGAAATGCTTATAAAGTGCTTTTTTCCATGCACTTGATGCACTGCATCAAGGCTTCACTTCCTGGATAACATGGTGATGTCACGACCCGACTCCCGGAGCTGTGCGGGCTGTGGCTGCTGGATAGGATGATGGCAGGGGGACACTGAGGGACACAGGACACTGGAGGGACACTGAGCATTCCTCGCCATCATCCTCTCCAGCAGCCACAGCCCGCACAGCTCTGGGAGTCGGGTCGTGACATCACCTTTTTATCCAGGAAGTGAAGCCTTGATGCAGTAGTAGGTGCAGGGAAAAAAGCACTTTATACGCATTTCCCGTAATAAGTGTATATTGGGGATTTGTATAACTTTTGGGGGGCAAGACAATACTTTAATAGAAAATTTCACAGGACTTCTCCTTTAATGCATAAATCAATGGTACAAGCAGATATAAGCTTTGAACATATATAATATATAATGTGCATAGTATAAATAACTTTGTACAATGTCTTTAGCACAGAAAAGTGCTTCTTTCTATTCACGCCCATGCTAAACTTTCATTCACAGACAAAACCCGCTCAATTACTTTGTTTACAAGGTAGACTAGTAACTGAGAGATCAAGTTACATGCTGCCAATACAAGTCTATTGAGAAGGGTGAAGAGAGATATGGGATGGAGAGTGATTTCAGAGAGTAGAGGGGAAGGGAGAAAATAAAAAACGCTAATTGTTAGTAATATACAATATACATCATCCTAGGGCTTGATTCTAGCTTACACTGTTCCTCACTACTCTATAATGTTATCCATGCTGATGCAGTTATGTTCAGTGTGTATAGAGACAAAGAAGAGCAGGATCATCCTTTGTGTGTATGTGGTATATGGTGGACACCATAGACGCTATGTTTCACCTAAGAGCTCAGAGACAACTGAAAATTTGAGAAGAGGAAATCTGGTGAAAATGCATTATACAACTAACAACATTTCTCTTGCTCCATGTACACCATATATTGGCCAACATTACATCTAATTCGCCATCTAAATGCCTGTTTTTCTGGCTTGTCAAAGTCTTCCAACTGAGCTCTAAAGTGAACATTTAATGAAATAATAATAATAATAATAATAATAATAATTAAAATAATAAATTTAAATAAAATAAATAAATAATAATTTGTTTCTAATACAATATTCTGTGCCGGTACATTATATAATATATCTTTCAGGGATCAGATAAAGAGTTGTTCTGTTACCAGAGCCTATGTTTGGGGGGGGGGGGGGGCAAACAGGGCAAATACCCAGGGCCCCCATCCCCAGAGTGCCCCCTGCAGCTGTATTGCCCTTTGGTCATTGCAGAAGATTGCAGCAAAAGTAAACATCTCTGCAGCTAATTGCTGCAGGGTGACGATTAGGCTAGGTTCACACTGCGTTTTCAGCATCCGTTTAACGCATCCGTTTTTTTGCAAAAAAACGCATAAAAAACGGATTGCGTACTGGCCGCAGCTGCTGCAGAAGCTTTATACCTGAGAAAAACGAGTTTTATTCCCCGGGCGAATTACATTTTTCTCCGGTATAAAGCTTCTGCAGAAGCCGCGGCCAGTATATATATATATATATATATATATATATATATATATATATATATATATATATATATATATATACAATGTGTGTGTGTATATATATATATATATATATATATATATATATATATATATATACTGTGCAATGTACACAAGAGCTATCCATTATAACAGGATGGCATACAGGAGATTACAACAGAAAATAATATCTCATGTCTCTAATAAAGTGGTCATTCAGTGTAGTTAAGTGCATCTGATGATAAATTTAACACTTTCAGTATCAATGGATTGGAGTGATATATATGATCAATGTATTGTTAGATCAAAGAAAATAAACTTGTGTCACCCACTTCACTTTCAAAGGAGTTGAGAATAATCCTGGAAACATAATACAAGGGGAGTTTATCATCAAACTAAGAAGGATAAATGGCTTCTCGCCATTGAGTTCGCCATTTTAAGTCGATACGTTCTGAACACTATGTACTAAGTTGGGTTCACCTTAAAGTAAGTTAATATTAAAAGGAAACTGTCGGGGCTTCCGGTTCCGGCGCCATGGTGTGAGGCAGCACAGGAGAGCATCTCTGTGTCCCTCTGGTGTAAACCTTCCCTAACCGCCCGCAATATCATACCGGTGGTGGCCCGATCCACGCAGCAGCAACCCAGTCGGTGTATGGACCGGTTTGTGCAAAAGATGGGGGTAAAATCCAACAAGAAAACGCCGGGCAAGCAGGCAAAGGCCGGACCGCACAGATCCAAGATGGCGGGCGCGAACGGCTCACAGGAGACAGGGCTGTCTGAGGAGGAAGCATCAGAGCCGGAGGAGGAACAGCCCCTCACCCAGGTGGACTATAAGCAGATTGCCAGAGAGGTAGCCCGGCAGATTGCCCCCGATATCCAGGAGACGCTGGCTAAGACCGTGGCCACTACTCTGCAGCAGCTACAGGCTGATGTGGCTAAGCATGGTGAGCGGCTGGAGGAAGCTGAGTCCCGGCTGCAGACCGTGGAGGATGCCATGGAGAACAATGATTCTCAAATAGCCACTCTGGTGAGTGATAATAAGAGACTGTGGGAGAAACTGCAAGATTTGGAAGACCGTTCCCGCAGGAAGAATTTGAGGGTGCTAGGGGTGCCTGAAAGTGTGGCTGCAAAAGACCTGCTGCGCCTGTGTGAAATAGACATTCCGCGGCTACTATATTTGCCTCATGATTGCCGTCCTGAGCAGGCACATCGCCTAGGTCCAGATATGAGACCGGCATCAGCTGCAGGAACTGCTCCAGACTTGGCTCATAGAGACAGGCCCCCCCAGGTCATAGTGCGTTATCTAAACTATGCAGACAAGATGGCGGTGTTACAAGCTTTTAGGCGCCGTAAAGAGGACCTCCGTCTGCAGGAACATAGGCTACTCATATTTAATGACTTCTCAGCGGAGACTACCCGTAAAAGGAGGTCCTTCTCCAATATATGTTCTGACCTTCATAATCGTCAGATTAAGTTTGCCCTTATGTACCCAGCTGTATTGAGGCTATTTCATGACAATGGATCGTTCTCCACCTTCCGGTCTCCGGAGGAAGCCGTGGACAAACTGACTCCCCTGCTTCATACCTGCCCTCCAAGACGCCAGGAGCTCATGGTGACACCCCGACGACATTTATCCAGTTTAAGTCCTAGAGGCTCACAAGGGCTGGAATGGGGGCCAGTGGAATTTAGATGCCCGTTTCCAGGACGAAGCCCTCCTAAAGAATAAAGACGTTGCAGGTCCTCCTTGCCGTCGACCTGAAGCTTCGGGACTGTTGCCGCATTTATACAGTGACGAACTGTGGGCGCTATAATACCTGAGCTAGAGATAATGGTGGTGGGCCACCGGACAACCACTGCGAAGAAAGTTTTGTTTCTATCCTTGAATAGGGATTGGTTTAGTTGATTGCTTTATCTTACTTAGTTTAACTCTCTACCACCAGGGGGCAGACGGTCTGCCAAGAGGGTGTGCATGTGATGGTGGCGGAGATGTTGGTTTATCTGTTGGTTCACATTTCTGCTTGGTCCTCACAACATTAGAGGAAGAAGGGAGTCTTGAGGCAATGTCTCTCCCCCCTGTGGTGGCAACAGGGTTTTATGTACAGGGAGAGTGCCTTCTCTATACGTTCTTGCTTTATGTCTGTGTCGTGTGTCAACCTGTCGGTCTTGTCTGTCTTGAGTAGGGGGAGGGATCCAGGGAGGGGTGGGAGGGAATTTATCCTGTGAGGGGGACCCTTGAGAACCACCAGATTATGTCTTTATCATCCTGTCAAACTATGCGATTAGTATCATGGAATGTGAAGGGGTTGCGTTCGCCCCATAAACGAATGTTGGTGCTAAAACACCTTAAGAAATTGCGCCCTGATGTGGCCCTTCTACAGGAGACCCATTTAGACACGAACGATTTTGACAGGATGAGGAAGATGTGGGTGGGAAAGGTGCTAGGGTCACCGGCGGTGAACCGGAAGGCGGGGGTTCTGGTGTTAGTCCATAAGCATTATGAGGGGGATGTGCAACTGATCTCACATGACACTGAAGGGAGACGCTGCTCGGTCCTGTCTTCTTGCATGTCTGATCAGATTGCAATTCATAATATATATGGGCCTAATGATAATAATAAGCAATTTTTCTTATGACCAGTTCTCATCCCCTACAACTGATTGCAGGAGATTTCAACTCTGTACCACGGGCACGGGAAGACAGGAAGAGAAAGGGCGTGGAGAGGGAACATCCTACAGCCAATGACACTGTCTATGGTAATTTCCTCACAAATACACGACTGATAGATACATGGCGACATCTACACCCAGATGACAGAAGCTATTCACACTACTCACACGCTCACGACTCGTGGTCCCGAATAGATGGTGTCTTGACCTCGGGATCTTTACTGTCTAGAGTCCTAAGTACTGAAATAGGGGACATGGTTATCTCCGATCACTCACCCTTATGTGTGACCTTATCGAATTCTATTGTCAGGGGCACAGACTTTCAATGGAAGTTCCCCATGTATCTGGCGAATAGTGAATCCTTCAGGGATATTATGCGAGGGTGGTGGCTAGAATATAAAACAACAAACACGGAACATGTCAATTGCCCACAGTTATTTTGGGATGCGGGGAAAGCTGTCCTTAGGGGACGTATTATGGCCTATGCCTTGTCCCAGAAGAAATTGATCCATAAGAAAATACTGCAGTTTAGCCAATCCTTGCATGAAGCATATACCAATTTTATTTCTGACCCTTCTGCCTCTAATAAGCAGGGGTGGGTCGAGGCTAAAAGGGAATACGATACATGGCTAGAGAGGAAGGAACAGATACATCGTTCCTACTATGATGCTCGTCTCTTTCGCCATGGAAACAAGGCGGGGAGACTTTTGGCACAGTTTGCTAGGGGCACGCGCCCCCCGGTGCATATTTCTAATCTTAAAGATAGCAACGGAGCATCTCAGACGCACCCGGCAGCTATCAATAAGGTACTGGCAGATTACTACTCGACCCTATATTTGGCCGCCCCCCCTCCCCCTCAGGGGTCCCTAGACTGGCTAAATCTCCTACCATCCTTAACAGAAGAGGAGGTGGCAATGCTTAATGCACCTGTTTCCTTGGAGGAGCTGACCGGGGTTATGTCACACCTTAAATCATTAAAGGCCCCGGGTCCAGATGGTTTCCCAGGGGAATTCTATAAGCTTCTGGTGGAGGATCTGGCCCCGGTGCTACTTCCTTTATACAATTCTTACCTGTGCGGTGAGGTAGTGCCTTCCCAAAGCAATACATCCCATATCATTGTGCTCCCCAAGCCGGGGAAAGACCTGTCACTGCCGGGCTCATACCGCCCAATTTCACTAATTAACGTGGACCTCAAAATCATCGCAAAACTAATGGCAGATAGGTTGGCGGTGTGTCTCCCCCGTTTGGTTTCTCCGATACAGGTGGGGTTCGTGAGGGGGAGGGCCGCTGTGGCTAATATTAGGAAAGTTCTGGCAGTACTGGATGAAATTCAAATGAGACCAGACGTACATCCATCCCCAGCCATGTTGTCCTTGGATGCTGAAAAAGCTTTTGACAACGTGAGCTGGGGATGGTTGTATCAGGTGCTGGGGGCTATGCGGTTCCCTGACGCATTTTGCAACCTGATCAGGGCCATGTACTCTCATCCGAAAGCACGGGTAACTACTCCGGGGTTTCTGTCAGCCCCTTTCCCACTAGATAAGGGTACCCGCCAAGGCTGCCCTTTGTCGCCATTGTTATTTAATTTGGCTATAGAACCCCTCTCCCGATTCCTAGTATCTACAACGACTATCAGGGGGGTTACCGTGGGAGGGGGAGAGGTCAAAGTAGGCCTCTTTGCTGATGACCTTTTATTATTTCTAGAACATCCGGAGCAGGATTTGCCAGCAGTGTTTCACGTATTGGAGACCTTTGGTAAACACTCCGGATATAAGGTCAATGTTTCCAAGAGCGTTCTACTTGTCCCCCCATAAGACCCTTTCTACAGCGTGTCTATCTGTACCGATGCAAGTCATGCACTCATCTATACGATACTTAGGGATTAACATAGGGAGGTCGCCCCACTCCATATATTCCCAATAATTCAAAAAGTGATTGGCGAACTACATTGGTCTCATTTGGTCTCATTTACCCTTACCTCTCTTAGCGAGATGCCATTTACTCAAAATGATGTCCTTCGCCAAGATGTTATATCCCCTGCAAACAATCCCGTTATTACTCAAACATTTAGATGCCATTAAACTGCAAAAAGCGTTCTCAGACTTTTTATGGGTGGGCAAGAGGCCACGTATAGCTTACCTTTTAGCAAAGGACCAAGGGGGGCTCAATATGCCGGATATCCGGTTGTACAACTTGGCATGCTTGATGCGACATGGGATTGACTGGCTTAGGGGGTCAGAGGGGTTTTCTTGATGTAGCTATTGAGAGCAATTTGGCCTATCCGTGGTCTTTAAACTCACTACTACACACTACTTTCTCAGCTCTCCCCAGTTATATAAAAAAGAGTGTTCTGTTTAGAGACCCAGTGGCAGCTTGGAAAACAGTTAGGACTAAAATGATGCTACCCCACAAAGTGAGCAAGTTTATGACCCTGTGGAACCATATAGAATTCCCAGCGGGCAGGGACAACAAACTATTTAGAGTATGGCGATCTAAGGGGATTCAGAGGGTTAGGGACATAATACACAATAATGATCCAAGGTTACTTACCTGGGATGAGCTCTTAGCCGACAAAGGGCTCCCACTAGGACATTTCTTAGCATACAACCAGGTTGTATCCTTTCTATCCTCAAGATTGCGAGACTGGTCGAGGGAATATGAGATGTCATGTCTTGGATGGCTATGTGGACTGTGAAAGTACAGGCCACTCGTTATCCCTCCTTTATCGTGACTTGAAAGACATGGACATGGTGTCAGTGTCCCGCTCAGTATTCCATTATTGGGAGGGGAAGTTGGGAAAATCCGACCTATTGAAGCCTATTCTGTCTGGGTGGGAGCCGGTGAGAAAGTCAGTCATGCTACTTATGGATTTTCCTTGCCTAAAACGCCTGCTCACCCAGACAGAATTACGGCTTGCCCGAATTGCTCCTCCCCAGGCACGGACCTGAAACATGGTCTGTTAGATTGCCCTGGAGTGTTCCAATACTGGAGTAACCTAGCCGATCTCCTGCACCGCAAACTAAACATAACATTGACCCTTGATCCTCTACCTTTGCTCTTACATATCTCTCCTGAGAATCAGCCGATGTCTAATTTAACGCATATCTTTATTTTAGTGGCTAAAAGATGTTTATTAGCAAAATGGTTGACACCCGAACTGCCCGCCATGTCCGAAGTCATAGCTCAGGTCAAACATTACTTGAGAATGGACCAACTGGAAACTGAACAGCGTAAAGAAAAACTGACACAATCTTTCTTTAAAAAATGGAAAACTTTTATTTGTGCCTTTCTCACATCTCAGGAAATTAAACAAGTGGTCTCTCCATTTAAGTTAACAGAGTGGTATCTAAAGGCTGCATTGGCGGGCTCTCTGGGTAGGCTGCAGATATAACTTAGAATGTCACACTTTGATATACTGTTTGTATGACATGACTGTGTGCTGGGTCAGGGGTTTCTCTCGCAGGATAAGGGTGGGGGGGAGTTCTGGGAGTTGGGGAGGGAGGGTATATGTTGTTTAAGGTTATGGGTTCACCAGAACATGAGATGGGATGCGATAGAAGAAGAATGGACGCTCGTCCCGGTTATCCATTGGGGGTATTTCTACTTAGCATTAACTGTATCTCGTGGAACTCTTAAGATATCTCATCTCTTATGTGGCACAACGATGATGTTTAATGGCAGCATGTAGCTGCGCTTTATGTCTCTTGTGATGTTATATAAAATTTATGTTGGAAAAACAATAAAAATATATTAAAAAAAAAAAAAGGAAACTGTCAGCTAGAAAAACTTCCTACATGGTTACACAGCTATGTAAGCAGTGAGACTATCCATACCTTTATTGTATTTGTCTGCAATCAGAGTCATAGAGGTGTGGTCAGAGCCATAAAGTGCTGTGGTCACGCCTCCATGACACTTCACAGCATCTTTTTGGGTGTTTGAAGCCTCCGACAACTACAATAAAGGTATGGATTTTTGCTTATATAAGTATGTAACCATGTAGGCAGTATGGGATTTCTTTTCTAGCTGACAGTTTCCCCTTTAAGCCTGTAGTCATACATATGCCTGACATATACAAAAACCTCCAAAGTCCGTTTTTAGAGAAGAAAAAAAAATCACAGTCCTTGCAATGTCTGTGATACTAGAAGTGAGTTCTAATATCTAAATGCAACATATATTAGCGTAATAGTTGTATCTGCTGTACCAAATGTGTCATTCGTAACACTACTCCTGTTTGACACTACAGGCTTTGACACTTGCCTTTGTCCGTGATCCATTCCTGCAGACATGTTCTAGTTATGTCTTTTCATCTGTGTTCATCTGCTAGTGCATCTGGCTGCCCAATGGGGACGATTCTGGGGCCTGGAGATAACATTCAGCAAAGTGCGAGTCAACTGAAGGGTTAAATTATGGTTTACAAAGATTGTGCGGAGCAGTGTAGCCAGTGTAAAACTGGTGTTGCCCTAAGAATCTACTATATTAGCCTGGAGAAAGGAGTTATTACTGCCTCCTGTACTAAAACCAGTTACATGTTTATGAATATAAGCCACGGTGAAATAAAAGAAAAGGCAGGAGGGTCATCGGAAAGTAAGGGCTCCATTACATAGGAAAATTCTCAGAGATACACAGGAGAGTGATTTCCCATCTATTCAAAAACGCACTGTGCATAGAAGAAAGTGATGTCACATGATCACACAGCGGGACTGGAGCAGCCTCTGAACTGGGAAATAAGGCAGTGCCAGGAGGCAGGGATCAGCCCAGGTGAGTAAGAGCACCACCTTACTCCTGGGCAGACAAAAAGTGGAGTGCTTCTTTAATAGTTCCTTTATTGGGTAGACTGTAGTGCCCTTAGTGATTCATAACATGGAAAGAGAGTATTTATAGGTCAAACACTGATTAGGATAGATATTGATTAGGATAATGAGGCTGTAGTTTATAGGATCATTACTCAAAATGTCATGACAAGAATTTGCCAAGAAATAACTTGACTACATTGTAAAGGAAGAAGCACTCACACAGGTTTGAAGGCTACATTTCAAGTATGTTGCTACCAGGGCCGATTCTGGGGTTTCTGCCGCCTGAGGCAAACCTCAGGCGGCCGCCCCGAGTGATGGCCGGCATCCCCCCCGCAGCCAGCCGCTCACCTGTCCCACGCCGCAGCCGGCCCGCGCTCTCCGCTGTCTCCACATCCCGTCAGGTCCCGCGATGTCACCCTGCAGCTGTCACGGACCTCCAGGCTGTGGTGAGTGAGTGGGGTGATCGGGTCGCGCAGGGCGGCCCCGTGCGACCCGATCACCCCAGCGCGTCCCCCACCGACCCCGGGCACTCACGACAGCCTGGAGGTCCGTGGCAGCTGCAGGGTGACATCGCGGGACCTGACGGGATGTGGAGAGCGCAGGCGACGGGACAGGTGAGCGGCCGCTGTCATTTTTGTTAAGTGATACTTAACAAAAATGACAGCAGGGGGGACATAATGCCGCCCCCTGCCGGACTGCAAAATCTGCCGCCTGAGGCGGAAGGCTCATTCCGCCTCATGGCAGAAGCGGGCCTGGTTGCTACATATGACATGTCAACAGCCATCTAGTGGCCTAGCTACCATAGAGGCAGGCCAGGCAGCTGCTATGGGACCCGTACCACGGGGAAGGGGGGGGGATACACAGGGAAGATAAGAGCCATCCTGTGTCCTTCTGCTTAACCTCTGATGTACTGCAGTGTGTAAGTGACCCAAAGTTCACTTACATGCTACAACACAAAAAAGGGTTAAAAAGCAGAAGTGCAAGAAGATCTCTGCTTCACTGCTCTGATAACCCCTGACCTCTGCAGGAACTTCGGAGAACAAAGGTCAGGGGTTAGCAGAGCAATGAAGAAGAGATCTCCTTGTCTTCTGCTTTTTAACCCTTTTTTTTGTTTTGCAGCATGTAAGCGAACCTTGGGTCACTTACACACTGCAGTACATCAGGGGTTTAGCAGAAGGTACTCTGCCCCTGCACCTATGTATTTAACTATAAGGGCTCCTAATGCAGTGCTTTGTGTTGTGCGTAGGAGGGCCCCCCTTTTTGTTTTTTGCTATGGGGCCCCATCAATTCTAGCTATGCCCCTGCAGCCATAATATATTTGTGCAGGCAGGCAATTTCAGGTCCAACCTCATTGCAGGAGATTTCTCAGTAGTAACTAAAACGAAGCCCATGGTATAATACATCTCAACCTGCTAGACACAGTTCTCCCTTATGCTGCGTTCTGGCTGGCATACACACTTAGCAGTAATCTGCAGCCATTACGCACATATTTAGCTGCATTATACAACAACTTATAGCTGCTACTTTCTCTTTGACGCTTTTAGAAATTTGCAAGGTGAAAGTAAAAGTGATAATAGCTGATTTGGCACAGACCATTTACATTTCTTATGGTTTCTGTTTGTGATATGATTCTGGTACATTTCCCTTGTAAATCTCTGCCAAGTGAGAATTGACGGCTCAGGAGTTGTGAGATTTCAGAGCCTTGAGAATCGTCCGCTCTAAGTTTCCCGCATTCAAAAGCACAAAATGACATTAGAGGATTTTATCACTGAATATTATAGTGATTGTGGAGAATATCACCAGAGACAACTATCTCCAATAATAGACCAAGAATTAGGGCTGTGAGGTGCTGTTAGCGTAAAAATGGGGAACTCCGTTATGAATTATTTAACCCCGTTAAATCCTTACCAGTAATGTAAGCTTGTGTGTATAATAGGTTTCTTTTATATGAATTGGGCCGTTTGTCTGCAGCACATCCTGAAGCTGCTGAAAATCCTCACTGCCTGGTCTATGATATCTCCACTCCTCTTTCCTCCCCCTCCATTCTGAGACCACAGTCACTTGATCTCTGTCTCTTTTGCTGCCATGCAAGCTGTAACACCTCATCTGTAACCCCGCCCACCACTGACATCACACCAATCAGTGAAAACCTGGCCAAGGGTGGGGAAACAAAAGTCTCTCCTGAGTAGTATAGGGGAAAGGAAACACTGTTGAAGTTGGATAAAAACAGACAGATAGATAGATAGATAGATAGATAGATAGATAGATAGATAAATAGATAGATAGATATCTGTGCGTTTGGGCTGCTATGGTATAATGATCAGGCCCCTGCACTAAGGCAGGGGTCTGATCGTGTAAATGAACTGTCAGCTGTAATGCTGACAGCTCATTCACTGGATAATACATTACAGCACAGATAATGTGCTGTAATGCATTATATGGCTATGTTCACACAACATCAAAAATATTAAAAAGGCGGCCGATTTTCATATTTAAAATAACGTCCATCTTTGCCGAGAGTTAACTGACTGCAATGCAATGCACTGAAGTCAATGGGAAGACAGACGTCCAATGCACACAGCATATTGAATAACGGACGTTTTTGCCGCAGGCATCAAAATAATGAACATGATCACTATTTTCGGACGTCTTTTGCAAACAGCGGACGTTTTTTATTTGTAGTTCACACATAGTTTTCCTTTTGTCACCGTTCTGTCTCCGTTTTTACTATTAAATTCAATGGACTTTTCAATTAAGCCACAGCCAAAGTCCAATTAGTAACTAAAACTAGAATAATGTGCAAACACCCGTCAGTGCACTAAGGGGAGGCCAGACAGCTAAATGACGTCCGTTAGTTTAGAATCAAAATGACGGACGTAATTTTAAACGGAGATGAAAAGACGTTGTGTGAACATAGCCTATACGTGAGAAAGTTAAAAAAAAAAACACCACATACACACATAAAATAAATAAATAAGTAAAATAAATAAATAAATTAATTAATTCTTTAATTAAATAAACTACTGAGTGTAACAACCAAAGTATACCACAGAATAACAGTGATAGTTAAAAGCCCCGCAGAGTTATCACTACAGGTCAGATTTGAAAAATAGACCTTGGGCATTAAAGGGGTTATCCAGTGTTACAAAAACATGGCCACTTTTCCCCTTACTGTTGTCTCCAGTTCAGGTGCAGTTTGCAATTAAGCTGCATTTACTTCAATGGAACTGAGTTTCAAACCCCCACCCAATCTAAAGACGACAGTAGGGGGAAAGTGGCCATGTTTTTGTAGTGCTGGATAACCCCTTTAAGGCCAAAACAGGCTGCAGCAGTAGTGCTTTATAATAGGTCCATTTCAGGCGGTAGCCCGGGGCCCTGAGCTCTTGGGGGGTCCATGGCCACCCAAAAACACTTGTACTTTCAGTAGTTTATTGTCTCCTGGCTACAGTTCTGCCATGATTTGCAAAAAGTTGCTGTTTTTTTTACCGTGATCTTGCACAAATTACAGCATCATGATATTATTTATCCTGTATTATGAACACTATAGTACCAGTTACAGTAGGATGGGGAGGCCCAGGCTTGGTTAACAGCCCAGGGCCTATGGTAGTGTTAATCCACCCCTGGGCTGCAGAGGCAAGGGGTTAAAGTAGCAATAGAAGGCAGATCTATGTATACTAAGGTCTATGATGTTTTTCCCCCTCAATGTCTTGAAAAATTACTAAATGGTTGCAGGTAGAGATGAGCAAACCTGGAGCATGCTCGAGTCCTTCCGAACTTTCGGCATTTGATTAGCGGGGGCTGCTGAAGTTGGATAAAGCCCTAAGGCTATGTGGAAAACACGGATATAGTCATTGGCTGTATCCATGTTTTCCAGACAACCTTAGAGCTTTATCCAACTTCAGCAGCCCCAGCTAATCAAATACCGAACAGTCGGGTTCGGATCGTCTCGAACCCGAACCCGGTTCGCTCATCTCTAGTTGCAGGCTGTGTATTTAGAGGACAAAATCAGAATGAGAATAATACAGTAACACTATAAAGATCCTGCCACTACAGAAAGCAGCATGCTGCTGGAATATTACAATTTTCAGTGCTACCAAAAATGAAACAGTAAATGTCCACCCAATTGGAAGTTCATAGTCCAGAACCGCTGTTCCATCGCTTTTATGTCTATAATAGGATTTCTCGATTACCGGGACCCTGACAATTGGACCATTGTGTTTGTGTAACCTTTCAATTGATGCTGTAATTGTTGGAATAATTCTGCATTGGACATAAAAGCACAGTGCAAGTGGATTTTGTTCATGTTCCGCTTCAATGAGCCAAATTTATGTGTCATATACACTATAGAGAACTACTCTAGTGGCATTTACATGTGACATATCAATAAGCTTTTACATACATACATTTCTTAGGGCTAAAATCTGATTCTGACTATCTAAGAAGTGACATTTTACAAATGCATTGATTTTCATTCTTTCATCATGGCATAGCTGAGACACAGGGCCCCGGGGTAATTAATACAGGAATGTCACCAGGACCTACGATATATCTCTCTATACTAAGGGAAGATTCGTGTAGATTTGTACATCAAAGAGCAACGCTAAGAATATCCATTAGTACAGGAATGAGAATTCGTGATTGCAATAGGCGTATAATGAACAGCCGCAATATGGGATAGTAATTGGCACTTGGATTGCAACACGAATTGCAGTTATTTACAGTTATTTATTGCAGATCCATTCATTTGCAACCTTTCCTATTGTTCCAGTGGTTGTAAAGTAAAAGTAACATTACAAATCGTCCTGATGACTGTTTTGTGTATACTTACCTTGTCTAGTCTAATCCTGCAGTTACCTTTTTGTTTTTCTATCAAGGCTGTTAACCTGTGCAGTGCCAGTGAGTGTCTTTAGCTAGTCCCTGAAATGTTCATGTCCCTGATGGGACAAAGAGAAATTACACCAGTTGGCTTCCAATGGTGGAAATAGTCCAAACCAACTGGAGGTCTATTTAAGGGGTTATCCAGCGAAAATATTTTTCTTTTAAATCAACTGGTGTCAGGAAGTTATATAGATTTGTAATTTACTTCTATTAAAAAAATCTCAAGTCTTCCCATACTTATCAGCTGCTGTATGTCCTGAAGGAAATGTTTTATTTTCAGTCTGACACTGCTCTCTGCTGACATCTCTGGCCGAGACAGGAACTCTGTCTTGGTTTTCTATGAATGCCCATAGAAAACCTCTTCTGCTCTGGACAGTTCCTGTCTCGGCCAGAGATGTCAGCAGAGAGCACTGTGTCAGACTGAAAATAAAACAACATTTTCTGCAGGACATACAGCAGCTGATAATTATGGGAAGAGTTGAGATAGTAAATTACAAAGCTATATAACTTTCTGACACCAGTTGATTTAAAAAAAAAGATTTTCGCTGGACAACCTCATGAATAGCTAAGAGGTCTTCTAAACTGCTACACTCACAGATTATAAAAGAGACGTGATGCTAGTCTTCTTTATTAGGCTGGGTTCACACTACGTATATTTCAGTCAGTATTGTGCTCCTCATATTGCAACCAAAACCAGGAGTGGATTAAAAACACAGAAAGGCTCTGTTCACACAATGGTGAAATTGAGTGGATGGCCGCCATATAACAGTAAATAACTGCCATTATTTCAATATAACGGCCGTTGATTTAAAATAACAGCAAATATTTGCCATTAAATGGCGGCCATGCACTCAATTTCAACATTGTGTGAACAGAGCCTTTTTGTGTTTTTAATCCACTCCTGGTTTTGGTTGCAATATGAGGACCACAATACTGACTGTAATATATGCAGTGTGAACCCAGCCTTAGACTGCAAAAGGGATGTCCCTATGGCCAGGGCAAAGCTACAGTATTACTTCAGATGTTAAAAGGGGTTATCCAGCGCTACAAAAACATGGCCACTTTTTTCCAGAGACAGCCCCACTCTTGTCTCCAGCTTGGGCGCGATTTTGTTGCTCAGTTCCATTGAAGTGAATGGAGCTTAATTGCAAACCGCACCTGAACTGGAGACAAGAGTTGTGTTGTCTCTGAAAGGAAGTGAAGTTGTCTCTGAAAGGAAGTGGCCATGACCACGCTCAGCTCCCTCCTCCCCCCACCTTTGTGGTCTGAGGACATGTGATCTCCTTTCTGGGGGCCGGGTTAGCTGTCTATTGACTTGGTGACCCGACCCCCAGGAGACATTATCTGTATCATCTCCATGCACCTGTGCTGCTTTTATAGACTTACATGTGTCCCTACGCCTAGGTTTCTGTAATATGAAACATTATAGTTCTATCTCTGCTTGCTGCTTGCTGGCAGTAAATGCAGGCATATGTACCTGTCTTTGTGTCACAGCTCTGTATATTGTGTTATAGATGTTCTTAGAGTATGGATGGAACTAGAATGTTTTCATTCATAGTCAGCAAGCAGAGATCTAAAATTACACTACACCCCCACCCCCTGGTAAACAGATGCCAGTTATGCAGCACATAGCTACACCATTCGCACATGTCAGCTCTGCTACATCATCAGTTAGTATGGAATACATATTGGGTGATGTGATGCAAAATCAGTGAAAAAAAAACAGTCCTGTGTTTACTGTGCAATAGTAATGACAGCAGTGGGCAGGAAAGAAAGCTAAGGGGGCGAGCACACAAATGGACCAATCAGGGAGATCCATGGTGGGAAATCTAGTTTCCTATCTTGGTTATACTGTAGATTGGCTTTTAGAAAAACTTGTAACTCAGGAACGGCAGCAGCTAAAAAGACCTGAGACAGCTTAATACTCAGGGGGACTTTGGGAGTAAGACCAGCTAGCATTTAAATTTTTCGCTCTTAGGTGGATAACCCCTTTAACATTGAAAAGGTTTATATAGAGTGTGATAAACACTCCCCTGCCAGAAAGTTCTCAACTCAACATTAATTGAGTTCAACTATGAAGAGACTAAGATGACATGTGTGTCAAAAATAAAATAAAATGTTGCTATCCTTCCAAAACAGCTCCACCCTTGTCCTCAGGTTGTGTGCGGTATTACAACTCAGCTCCATTCAGTTCCTATAGGGCCAGCAATGCTAAAAACGAAGGTAATTTTCTTACCTTCATTCTCAGCACTGTTTTATGTAAATCTTGACTTTATTTAATATACAGTATAGACGGTTTGGTCTATTGAGGACGGGACTAGTGCACTACTGCCTACTGCCCCCCACCCCCCATGTAAATAAGCAATGACCTGCAGTGACATTATTGAATATTTAAAGGGAACAAAGCCCGCTTGACCCCCCCCCCCGTGCAGCCCCGGATACTTACCCTTTCCTTCAAGTTCTGCTCCTGGAACCGGTCCCGGGACAGAGATATTGGCGCTGGAAGCTGAGCGCGCGCTGTATGCTAATCAGCAGAGATGAGTCCGATGCCCATAGAGAATGACTGGAGCGGTCATTCTCTATGGGCAACGGACTCCCCTCTGCATCGCACGGCTTCCGACTGGGATATCTTCGTCCGAGGACCGGTTCCAGGAGCGGGACTTGCAGGAAAGGGTAAGTATCCGGGGTTGCACCAGGGGAGTCGGGCGGGCTCTGCACCCGCATCCCGGGTGACAGGTTCCCTTTAAAAGGCGGGGTGTTCCTGAGGGGCAGATCACTGAACTGGTACAGTGGTATGATCAGTGCACAGTGATATGATCAGTGCACAGTGGTCCCATCTCCAGTGCACCAAACTGCCTAATTACAGCTTTGAATATGAAGTTAAAATGTACCTGTTGTTATAAAAAAACTCAACATGTCATGTCAAAAGTTTTCATCGGTCCAGGTCTGAGTGTTTAGGCCTGTACCGATCAGGAGATAGAGCGGGGAGAGGACCTCAGCTGCAGTGGACGGAGTTCTCCCCACTCTATCTTCCAATCGGTACGGGTCTGAGCACTCTGAGCACCTGGACCAATCAAAACTTTTGACATGTCTCTGCGACATAAAGAAAGCAAAAATTAGCAGCAACCCTATGCCTCTGTTCACACTATATGCTGTATATTGCATGTGGTTTAAGTACAGACAAAAAAAAACCACAGAAAATGCAACAGCATCATTATCTTTGCTTAAGCCACATGCAGCGTGCAACCTACAGTGTGAACAGAGGCATTGGAATGCTGCCAATTTTTGCTTTTTCTGTTTTATATGGAGGGGTGGCTACCTCCTGTTGGCTTGCACTCCACCCATATCTTGTGAGTGCTATAAATACAGATTTGGATCCTATCTGCCCAGTTGTAGGCTTATTGCCCAGGAGAGGCCGTTGCTAGTGTGAGAATGCTAGAGTAGGACCATGTCTGTGAGGACAACTTAATGTGGTGACATGGTACACTCTGTTTGATTAAAAATTTTGCTAAGATCCTTATTTTTTAATATTTGCAGAGCAGGTATTTATCGTGTATACGCTGGGGGGAGTATATACGGTAAGCACTTGCACCTGTGGGTTGCTGTTGCATTTTCTGTTTTTATATCTCTATGACATATCAATAGTTTTTTTTATAACAACAGGTACACTTTAAGAAAAGCACTCTGCGCGCTATGGAAACATAACAACGGGTTTGAGTCTTCTAACCTGCCATTAGTTTCCTATTAATCAACATGTAGCTCTGACAACATGGCACCTTTTAGTACAATTACAAAGTATAGATATGAGAAGCATAAATGTGCTTCAGACATTTAGGTTCATGATTCTAAAAATAATCCACAAGACAAGCTCTATAGTTTATTAAAGGCAATGTATCATCCGAAAATGCTTTATTTAAATCACCTTTTTATTGTAAATAAAAAAAAATATATATTTTATATATATTTTTAATGTTAAAATAATGAAAGAAAACTTAAATATCATTTATTGCATACTGCATCAGTTTTGTGGCATTTAGCTCCCATTACAGGGACAAAAAATATTTTTAAGTGGTGGTGTTAAAATAAAAAATTACTCATTCAACTCCAATCTACGAAAGTTTCTGGTTTGATATCACCTGGTTCCTGCTTATCACTAATTTTTTCTGATTTAGACTTGCTGTTTCAGCAGGATCTGCCTGCCAAGCCAATCACTGCCTGAGGCAGGACTGGCTGTACCAGTAATTGGCTGAGCAGGCCGTCCCTGCTGAGGTGGCTTGTCTCGGAACCAGAAAGAACCAACAACACTATCCCCAGCCATAATTAAAAAAATGTTTGTTAAAGGGGTACTCCACTTTACTCCACTTTTCATATGTTGCTGCCCATGGTGAGACTAACAATTCAATCCATACTTGTTATTATGTATTCAGTCTCCTTCCCTTAGTTTTGAGTTGCTGCTTTCTGCTGAAGACATGAAAATCTGTGTGTGAGTTTTTCTCTCTGTCCCCCCTCCTCCCTCCTCCCTTTCCAAGATGGCTGATGTAAACAATTTTTTCATCTTTATCTACAACTTTGTAAGTTATTTGTAGCTTATTTACAAAGTTACAGATAGAGACTTGTCTACATCAGCCGTCTCTGAAGGAAGGGGGTAGGAGGAAAAGATAAAGAGAAAAGCTTCTCACAGCAGCAGAGAGCAGCAGCTCAGAACTGGGGGAAGGAGACTGAATAGATTATAACAAGTATGGAATAAATATTGTTATACCATGGTCAGAAACATATGAAAAGGTATGTGTTAGGAATATGACTTTGCGCTCCTCGGTCCATGCTGGGTGGTCGAGGAAGCGCTGAGCTTGTCTGTGTTTTTCTTTTTTTACTCTGTCTGAATTGTGTTGTATTTGACAGCCACACCCACTTTTCCTGGCAGACTCCTGGCAGTGCAGGGGTTACTGCTCTGCTTGATCTTCTCAGCTGAACTTGCTGCTGGGATGAAGGCTGGTCCAATCATCTGCTGGACTTAGTCTCTGATCCCAGATAAAAAGCAGCAAGTTTCTCCCTTCCCTGCTGACTATTAGAGTTCACTCGCCTGCTCAGCTCCCTGTTTAGTTACTCTGATCTCTGTATTCTGGACCTTCTGCATCTGACCTCGACTATTCTCCTGTTTTGCTGTTTTTGTACTTTGCTGCCCGACTGTTGCTGACCTGGTTTGTCTGACACCTCTTATTGTGTTTTGTTTGTCTGTCCGTGCTCTGTGTGTCGCAACTATTTAGTGTAGGGACCGACTCCGTGGTTGTCCGGGCCGTTTAGGGCCGTCCGTGGCAATTAGGCAGGGTCAGTGGGTGGGGTCAGCTCAGGGCTCACTGTCCGTGTCTTGTCAGACTGCCTTCGCCATACTGACCATAACAGTATGTTTGAGCATAATACCCCTGCAGTAATACTTTAACTGCAGTAAAATGTATTCACACACTGTTGCACTGTCTATTCAGACAATAAATGGTAAGCAGAAAGTGTGCTTCCAATATGGCTGCCCCTATAAAAGTGTTAACGGGAACCTGTCACCAAGACAATGCAATCTAATCTATCACTATCATGTTATAGAGCAGAAACAGCTGAGGGGATTGATATATAGCTTTGTGGGAAATAATTATGGTAAACTTGCAACATGTTAATTGTAATCCCTGATCATTCTGTGATAAGGAGTCCAGTGGGCGGTGTTACTCAATGGACTGGACTCTTTAGCATAGAAATATCAAAGATTTCAGTCAATATATTACAAGTTATAAAGTATCTTTTTCCATAAAATATATATCAATCTGCTCAGCACCTCCTGCTCTATAACTTGATGGCAATAGCTTAGATAGCATTTTCATGGTGACAGGTTCCCTTTAACCCTTTAACGACATCAAGCGTAAATTTACGCCCTGATGCCGGTAAGGAAGTTCAGAGCGGGGCCGCGCGGCGACCCCGCTCTGAACCGCGCCGTTCCCGGGTGCCGCGAGTAGTCCGGGACCATAGGTATTAGCGGGCACGGTCCGATCGCCGTGCCCGCTAATACAGTAATCAGATGCAGCTGTCAAACATGACAGCTGCATCCGATTACCGGATTCAGCCGTTCCCTGGTGTCTAGTGGAGGAGATCGCTCCTCCGGGATGTTATCCCGGAGGAGCGATCTCCGTAACTGAAGCCGGCCGGGGACGCGTCCAAGATGGCACCGTCCTCGGCTCGGCACTCGTTTGTTTCCGGCTGCGGCAGCCGAAAGCAAACGAGTGCCGATCTCATGGATCTCTGCAGCATATCTATGCTGCAGAGATCTCAATGAGAGATCCAAGTGTATATACTAGAAGTCCCCAGGGGGGCTTCTAGTATATGTGTAAAAGTAAAAAAAAGTGTTGTTAATAGTAAAAAGCCCCCTCCCCTAATAAAAGTCTGAATCACCCCCCTTTTCCCAGGTTATAAATAAAAGTAAATAAATAAATACATAAACAAACATGTTTGCTATCGCCGCGTGTGTAATCGCCCGAACTATTAATTAATCACATTCCTGATCTCACACGGTAAACGGCGTCAGCGCAAAAAAATCCCAAAGTGCAAAATTGCGCATTTTTGGTCGCATCAAATCCAGAAAAATTGTAATAAAAAGCGATCAAAAAGTCGTATATGCGCAATCAAGGTACCGATAGAAAGTAAACATCATGGCGCAAAAAATGACACCTCACACAGACCCATAGACCAAAGGATAAAAGCGCTATAAGCCGGGGAATGGAGCGATTTTAAGTGACGTATATTTGTTGACAATGGTTTAAATTTTTTACAGGCCATCAGATACAATATAAGTTATACATGTTACATATCGTTTTAATCGTAACGACTTGAGGAACATGCATAACAAGTCAGTTTTACCCCAGGGCGAATGGCGTAAAAACACATTTCCCCCAAATAAACAAAATGCGTTTTTTTTTTCAATTTCCCCACACTTTGAATTTTTTTCTGGTTTTGCAGTGTACTTTATGCAAAAATTCAGCCTGTCATTGCAAAGTACAATTAGTGATGCAAAAAATAAGGGCTCATGTGGGTCGCTAGGTGGAAAAATGCAACTGCTATGGCCGAAAACGCAAAAATCGAAATTGGCTCTGTCCTTAAAGGGTTAAAAATCAATAACTAAAACAAAAAAACACTGTATTTCTCATAAAGACCGTGCAGTGGTAGGAAAGCCATGACTCTCCAGCTGTTGCAGAACTACAATTCCCAAAATGTCTGGAAAGTCAAAGCTTTGGCTTCCGCTGCCCAGGCATGATGGGAATTGTAGTTTCGCAACCGATAGGTCTGATGGACTGCCCATGGATTAGAATAATGGTGTCAAACCTAAGCGCACCCTGCTCCTGATTTATTGCGGCTGGATCAGGCCTGCCCACCTTGTTTGATAGTTCATACAATTAATTTAGAAGAAATAAGCACCATCTGTAGACCTGCATGACGGGAAAGCTGGCGCTCTCTCCACTGGCACTAGTTTGCAGCTTAACATTTAATAATGTTAAACAATGAGTGTAATGAATCTATGGCTTGAAATCTCAGCACATTCTGTAGTGATTTGTAAAATGTTAATTCAGTCTTGAATATAATATAAGGAAAATGTGTTCTCCATACCAAATGTGAATGAGATGGGAATCTATAGAATAATATATTCAATCCATAAAACACAGCTGTTGCAGCTGATGCTCAGGCCAGAGGCCAGCAGGACCCTCTGGCAGACAAAGCGCTTGCACAGTGTAAGCATAAATGTTCTTTTTATTTTACGGCTCCTGAAGTTGTAAGCTTTCTATGTAGGAAAACGAAGCAGAGTAATTGTTCACATAAATGATACATTTATAGTTATCAAGATTTCACAGCGAGGGATTGAATTTTTCAGCGCTGTTTAATGTGCAGTTGAACGCTCACTTCCTTTTACACCTCCTACAATCTGTTTCATAAGTTGTTTACAAAATATGGAGAAACTGCTTTGTGTGAATAATTGCTTCATGGTAACTTTGCACTGAAGGGGCCATATGTACAAAGACAATGCTCTGGAACGTCTGGGCCGTAACTCACAGGCAGTGAAAATAATGTCATGAGGTGAGCACAACGACCCCCTTCAAGCTCCAAAATCTACATATGTACAAAGTGATTTACCTCTTTTCACCAAAAACCAGCTGTTTTTCCTCCACATCCGTCAATGACCGGCTTTGTCAATCTGATGAGGCTGCAGGCTTCTAGCGAGCTTTACCGTATTTATTTTGCGTTTTGCAACCTGCAGAAATGTACAGTATAAAAAAAGCATGTCTACCTTCTTGCAGAAAACTGCACTGTGACTGAGCTGCAATACCAATTTGGAGGAAAAAAAAGTCCATGGGGAAGATTTATCAAACATAGAATTAGCTCAGTTGCCCCTAGCAACCAATTAAATTCCACCTTTCATTTTCCAAAGGATCTGTGAGGAATGAAAGGTGGAATCTGATTGGTTGCTCGGGCCATATAAGCAAGTTCTACTTTACAGCATGTTTGATAAATCTCCTCCTATCCAGGCTTATGACTAAGCCTGGATAACCCCTTTAAAGGGAACCTGTCACCCCCCGCGTCAGGGTGAAGGCCGCCCGACCCCTTCCTAGAGCCCTGGATACTTACCTCATCTCGCCAACTCCCACTCCTGGAGCCGGTCCCAGGACGGAGATATCCTTGTTAGAAGCCCGGCGTGCGCGCTGCATAGATGAGTCCAATGCCCGTAGAGAATGAATGAAGCTGTCATTCTCTATGGCCGTCAGACTCATCTCTGCAGCACGCGTGCTGGGCTTCCGACAAGGATATCTCCGTCCTGGGACCGGCTCCAGGAGCGGGACTACGCGAGATGGGGTAAGTATCCGGGGCTCTAGCGGGGGTCGGGCGGCCTTCACCCTGGCACGGGGGTGACAGGTTCCCTTTAAGTAGTTACAATAAGTTATAATACTCTGTCGATGCGTGGTGACTGCTGAATAAGATGTTATATGAAAAAGAAAATTAAAGATTTCTTGCAAATATCTTTTAGGCTATGTTTCCACTACGTACAAATGACGGCCCTTCTGCTATGAACGGCCATTGTTTAACACTACCTATGGCTTGAATTAATGATCGTGATCATTAATTACAGCCATAGGTAGCTTTAAACAATGGCCGTTCAGGGTGGAAGAGCCGTTGTTTGTAGAGCATGTAAACATAGCCTTAGGCAATTGCAGACAGTGTTGTAGCTATAAGGGTTTCAGCTGCAACTGGGCCCATAAATTAGACCCCTAACCCCCCTCTGAGGTTCACTTCTTATGCTATCTGATGTGCTAAAATTCAGCCCCAATACTCAGCAGCATATGGAGGTCAGAAGTAAACAGAAGACTGCACTGACAGGAGCAGAGGAGATAAGAAATGTGTCTTAATTTGGTAGCTGTCTATGCTGTTCACCAATAGGGGTTAAAAATAAATAATTTTAACTCTTTATTTTATAGTTTGGTTTTACTAATTATAGCTATGGCCAGGGCAAGATTAGCATTACAGCTCCGGAACCATCAGCTTCAGGCCCGCACAGGTACATAGCCTGCCTGTCTGCCTGTGCTGAGCTTCACCTTACCTCCTGTGGCAGCTTATTTTACCATGAACAAAATAATAGATATTCTTCCAGAAATCTAGGTATCCCCATGCACACTGCCTTCTCCACAAAAAAAAAGAGACAACCAGGCTCTTTTGTTTGCAAAGTTTCTTAGTGCCCTTCTATGATATGTTTGATGGACACAGAAGTGCTTCCAAGGAAAAACCCTTTAACTGACTCAAGTGATTTCATCCTGAATATAGACACAACATTATCTCTGGAGAGATGTAATTTCTCCTTGTATTCAGTAACAATCATTAGCCTTCCAATGACAGTAAAACATCATGTGCAATGAAAAGGGGCTTCACATACTCTCTGTAATAAAGTAGATACTCACACAGCCCGAAGATGGCAGACGGAATTATAACCTGGTAAGAAAAAATATCAAAATGATCCTGATAATTTCATTAAATGAAAGGTGAAAAGGAAATAACTGCGTGAGCTGAAAACAATCAGGATGAGAGCAATTACAAAAGTAGTATATAATCCTATAGTCTCTCGTCTTTTCTACTCCAGGTCAAGTGATGCTGATGCTGAGAAGGAGGATAATCTATAGGAAAACACTATATTTGGTATAGAGAATAACTTGACCTATATAAGACACCAAAATTGTATTCTCTTCCTAAAGGATTGTAAAATCTCATAGAGAGACAGTGATAAGCCGGCAGCACGGGAAAGAACATGGCAGCTAAAATGTAATGTTCATAAATGCCAAGTGATTCAATAATTGTAGAACTGCATATATTTTGAATGGAATATGGCTTAACTGAACAAAAAAATGTAACAGCTGTGAGAGAAGTTCCTAATACTAAGTGACTACTCGCCATCCATTAGGTCTCACTGTGGTACTCGGCTAGTCCAGCACACAGGTGTGATGTTGATACCTGCTTTGTATATAGCCAGTAGTGTCCCCAAAATGGTTGGTAACTACATAACCTGCTGGGTTATAGTGGGTTCCTCGGGCTCCTGTCATGGTAGTCCTGAGTGGCAACTGACAAACTCGGACTATCGGTACCATCACCAAAGAAAGGGGAAACATAACCCAAGGTGTGCGGTTTGTGTGTATGGGTGCTGGTGCGTATAGAATATGAGTCCCTGTGATGTAAAAATAGAACAACTTTACTGTCAAGTTCTTCAGTAATACAATCCACTTTTGCAGAATAGATAAATCTTTGACACAGACTTTAGTGCTTAAACTTTTTGTGCTTAAGGAGCTTAAAAATAAAGTAAAGGAGAGAAGTTGTAGCGGTGCTTGAAGAGGAGAGGAGTGAGTCAAAGGAGCCCCAATCCAATGTAGTTGTGTACTCTGCCGAAACCTGAAGATATGCTTTGTAGTGAATAGTTTACTTGTAGTTGTATTTAGACTTTGGTCTGAGCACCTTCTACCCTACAGTGTCAGGGTACTACAAGCCCCAGTCGTGGTTATCTGGGTGTAGCTAAGTGTCCGGGTCTTCCCAGTTACCTGCACTGCAAGATAGGATACGTGAACCTCCTTTACAGTAACTTTGTCCTATCCAGGCTAGTTCCTCTTGCTTCAGGATACTGCTCTGCTCCTTTTAGATGTGTTCTCAGCATGGATTAGGGTGTCCCGTGGTGATCCAGGTATAACACCACATCACCACCTGAGATGGCTTGAAGTATTACTAGGACTCCTCTGAAGAGCCTGAATCATCATGGATCTAACCATCTCTGAGGGAATAAGGGAGAAGTTAAAGACAGAGTTAATTTTCTGGAGATGTTTGTCAGGAACTTACCTGACTGGGATCCTGCACCGCTCTCGGCATGGCGCCGCCTCCTGACGTTCTCCCAAGTGACGTCACGTATACCCGATGGCGTCCCTGGTAACCAGGGACACCGTGAGCTCTGCTCCCACAGCCGCTCAGCTGAGCGGTGTTAGTGCTCACGGTGAGAGGCAGACGTCGCTGCCACTCACTCATCAGCGCTACAGCTGATCGTGGTCAGGACTCAGGAGTCCGGACTAATGGTGTCCTGGTCCGGGCTCCTGGTCCTGTATTTAAAGTGCCAGCAGTCACATCCTGATTGCTGATAATTAAGGTTCATACCCTGATCCCAGCTCCCCCTGTCTACTCCTGCGATGCCCGTTCCTAATTTCTCTGCTTGCTTGACTTGTTACCTGACCTCCCGCTTGACCTTTGACTATCCGTTTTGATTCCCAATTTTGTACTGCATTGCCCGTTTGGTTCTGACTTGGCTTGTTGACTCTCCTTTGTTGTGTTTGTCTGTCTGTCTTGTTCTGTGTTACACTTATACAGTATAGGGAACGTCTTTGTGGTTGCACGCAGCTGCCTAGGGCCGATTGAGGCAAGTAGGTAGGGACAGTGGGTGGGTTCAGACCTAGGGCCCACTGTCTCGTCTTGTCCCTACCTCCCCATCCTGACAACGTTTTAAGGTTTAGGCTATGTTCACACTACGTGAAAGACCTGGGGTTGCTAGATGGTAACAGCAGACAGCTAGGTGGTGGTGTTTTGACTGAGCATTTGTTACGGTGGCCAGGAGCGGTGATGCCCACCCCCTCGGCATACTAGCACTAAGCTTTGTAAAGGTAGCATCAGGGACGGCCTTAGGGTAGATGGCCCTGTTTTGCGGTGCCCCACCTGACTCTCCTCCAGCCATACAAATAATTACCTGACAAATGGGACACATTAATAAATCTGTCAGTTTGGAAAACTAAAAACCCTGAGATGTAGGGTTCCTGAAACCAGACAAACTTAATAAATCAGGGCCATCGCAGCTATTATATCACACATTTACTTCCAGACCTGCATCCCACAGTGGATATTGCAGCTCAACTATTATAAGTACCTTATAACTATATTATAAGTGATGTGTCCCTTCTTTGAGAGGAGAGCCGCCACAGTGGAGGAGCGTGCGCTCTCCCCTATCCTATGGAACACTGAGACAGGCGGGATTCAGCAACGTGAAGTTCCACTGCGCAATTCCGCCTGATTTACTCAGAGTGAACATACCCTTAGACTCAAATACCATGCCACGAAGCAACACTGCTGACAGCTCTCAGGTCTCCTCCACAAGACACAAGTATCCTAAGCTTTCTGAGTTTTTTAAAGGGGTCCTTCATTTTGGAAGCTCCCTACCTAAAAGGATCCTATGACAATATGCTGATCATGAAATGTCCACCTATTTGACCCCCAGTGATTAGCCTTAATTTGTGGCAAATTTCACTGCAGTGCCCCCACAGGAGAGTTTAAGTATTGCACAGCACCCATTCAAAATAATGTGCAGTCTGAAAAATAGGTGACAGGTCAGGTCCCTGAAGTAAGGGACACTTTTCTCCATTGTAGCCTAGAGATGAGTATCCTGAGTCATCTATTATCTCAGAATCCTCTAATAGATTTTATTTTTTTTTAAATGGTTTTCTAGACTGAACAATCCCTTTAAATCCAATGGGTTTCATCTTGTCCTAATGGGACCTTCAAGATTCATTGTGATAAGGTTGAGCTTAATACACACATTGTATGTACCTGTAAATTCCCATTTGACAAACCTAAGCTCTTCATATTCACTGTTACAGTCCTTTATTCTTATTTATTGACTTCTCAAGGACTCACTAGGTTCATATACTAATTATTATTTTTATTGCTTAGTCTCATAGGATTATGATATTAATAACTCTTTATGCTTTGACTTATTTTTTCAGTTTTTACAAGTTAGCCTTTGCAGAAATTGGAGCCATTACGGCTCGTCTCGGAAATGCACAGCCTGAATTAGTATGGCAAGCCGACCTGGTTGCTGTTTCTTATTCATATACTTCAGCATCAATTTGATAATACCCAGCAGACAGGCCGGGTGCTGCTGATGAATATATCTGCTCTGCCTCACTAATTTTAGCCCTGTCCCTGATAATATTGTATTTCACTACTGCATATATTCGGAGTTTCCAACATTCACAGAGTTTAATACTGTATTAATCATTTAGGGCATTGATAGATTTTTTTTGCCTTCGCAATAGAAAAAAAAAATCAGAATGTGGATCCAGCAATTTTAATGAGAACAGTTTTGATTTCTTTAGTTCACAGATGGAATACAGAGGATTCGGAAGATACACAAACACAAGAGTATGAGGCAATAGAGCTAAAATTACTCCCCGTGAGCATCACTGTATGGTATATAGTATATAAAGAAATGATGTTGTGTAGGCTAAAGAGTTTTCTGGTCAGTGGGGGTCTGACTCCTGGGATCCAACATGATCAACAGAACATGATCCCAAATCGGGCCAGCAGTACCAAACACAGCCACACTGGTACAGTGCTGTGCCTGGATATTTGGGCACACAGGGCTACTTAGTGTCCTTGCTGATTTATATTGGTATACATACAGTTGAGCATGCTCAAGTTGGATTGCTTGGCATTTGACTTGGTGGCTGACTTTGTTGCATGCAGCCCTAGGGAGTCCTGGAAAACATGGATACTGCCATACATTGACTCCCTAGGGTTGCTTTCAACTTCCTCAGCCACAGGTAACCAAATGCCAAGTGATCAGACTTGACCATGCTTGAGTCGCGCTCGTCTATCTTGGTCGAGCTTATCTCTTTTGATATACGATTTACCAGCTGTTTGGTATAGCACGGTCAGCAGTTATGTTCTACACAAAAACATAAAAAAAATATATTGTGCAATCTACTTTTTGTTTCTTGAAGGGGTTGTTTACAAAAGAATTTTTTTTTCAAATCAGCTGGTGTCAGAAAGTGCCAGAGATTTGTAATTTACTTCTATTAAAAAAAAAAAATCTCATGTCGTCCAGTACTTATCAGCTGCTGTATGTCCTGCAGGAAGTGGTGTATTCTCTCCAGAGCTCTCAACTGCCTCATCTGTCCATATCAGAAAGTATCCAGAGCAGTAGCAAATCCCCATAGAAGACCTACTGGCCAATATAATAGAATAACCAAATTTAAGGTCCCATTACACAGAGAGATAACCTGCTAAATCCGGAAGATTATCTCCCCGTGTAATAGAGCCAAGGATCAGTAGATGAGCTTGATCTCTGCTTTCCAACATGGTCAAAGATAATCTGCCACCAGGCACACATTTCTCCATGTAATAAGGAAAGGACTGCATATACACGACGTGATGTTCACACAGCCCTGGCCGCACGATTATCGAGCCATGTAATAGGCTTGGTAAGCGAGTGCCAACCTAGCAGATCAGCACTCGCTTGGGGTGTGGTTTGGGCCTTCTACCACAAATACCTGATGCCACTGGCCTTTCTATGCAAATACATAAAAATAACACAAAAAACTATGCTTGTTTAGTAGCCATACATTCAATAATATACAGTACCACAAATAAAAGTAAATCTTTTAGAAAATAGACTTCTACATATTCTACTTAAAGTTTACAACTTTCTTGTAGATAGATCAGCTTTGCAGAATGAAAACTTGTCATTGACCGAGTTTTAATAATTTACCATAAATTTTCAATCAGATTGAAACTCAAGCAGTTTGCTGGCCGTTTGATTGACGTGCTATACGGCTTTTACTGGAGAAAAGTTTGAAAACTCTTTGCAACAATATGCCTCATCCTGAAGATTTCCTTCATCATCGCCAAACTTGGTAAAATGAGAAAAGTGTCCATATAATAATTTAGTAGGGAAATAACCATTTTCCTCAGGCAGGTATTGTTATATGTTTTATTAGAAGACAAAAGGTATTGCATCAACCCTATGGTCAATGCAAATTTACAATTCATCAGTGAATATCACATTCATCCAATTTCTACACTCTATGGGGGAGATTTATCAAACATGGAGTAAAGAGAAACTGGCTCAGTTGCCCCTAGCAACCAATCAGATTCCACCTTTCATTTTCCAAAGAGTCTGTGAGGAATGAAAGATGGAATCTGATTGGTTGCTAGGGGCAACTGAGACAGTTTCACTTTACACCATGTCTGATAAATCTCCTCCTATGATTCTTTTCTTTACCACACAATAACCTTGTTTTTTGGTGTTGCTCTAGGTGATAATGCTGATTATAGTTTGACCTTTTTTACATGACTATCATTTAACTCAATTTTTTACATTTCTGTCTTTAAAGGGGCTCTCCGGAGAAAAATAATTTCAAATCAACTGGTATCAGAAAATTATAAAGGTTTGTATATTACTTCTACATAAAAACCCCAGGCCATCCAGTACTTATCAGCTGCTGTATGTCCAGCAGGAAGTGGTTATTCTTTCCAGTCTGACACAGTGCTCTCTGCTGCCACCTCTGTCTGTGTCAGAAGCTGTCTAGGAGAGGTTTTCTATGAGGAGTTGTTAAGGTGGCAGCAGAGAGAAAACTCTACTTTCTGCAGTACTTGAAGGTTTGAGTTTTTGAATAATTGTAGAAGAAGTAATTGCCAAATCTGTATAACTTTCTGACACAAGTTGATTTAAAAACTTTTTTCAACTTTTTTCCTCTGTAATATTTCTTTTTTTCTGTTATTTTTTATGTTTTCTCTATAACCCCCCTTCCCTCCCCTCCTACCCTAGTAGAGACACAATCCAGCGAAGGGAAAAAGAAAAAAAAACTCAGTTAACTAAATTACTTTATCATGTGTAATTTTTCAAATTTACTCGCACATTTTTCCCAATTTTGTATCATAGGGACTATAGGCGACATCCAGTTTCTAATCAATATCAATCTTGCATAAAACAATGACTTAATAATTTTATTTTTAACTTTCCTATCTTTATTCACTTTAGTAGTATCTCCCAAAATTGCAAGCCCCAGTGAAAGCTCCAAAACCCAATTTAATTCTTCCGATATCTTGTTAAATACTTGAGTCAAAAAAGCTTCTATGACGCCACAGGTCCACAGCATATGAGAAAAATTTGCGCTTCTCTCCCCACACCTCAGGCAGTTGTCATTATTCCTTTTTATTTTGTAAAGAAATTTAGGCGTATAGTATAACCTATAAACCACATTAAACTGTATAATCCTAAAATCTCCCGATTTTACCTTACCATTTTCCCTCAGAGTAACCCCCAGGGCATCCTTTAACCTATAATACTCAAACCAACATAGATTAGGCAACCTGTATTCCAGTCTAATTTCTTCCCAATTCTTAATACCACTTCCCTTACCTTTAACCTCTACCACTGTACGAATACCTGCCTTAACCAATAGAGGAGAGTCCCCAATTGTAAATAAGTCTGGTAAGTTCTTATTATGCAAAAGGGAGATTATTCCACGACAAATACGTAAAAACGCGCACTGGTTGAGTTTAGTTAAAGATAAAAAAAAGTTAGATAAAGAATTTAAATATATTTTAGATATAAATTGGGGTTCGGCACATGAATTCACAGTTTGGGAAACTATTATTATTATTATTTATTTATAAAGCACCTTTAATTCCAGAGCGCTATACAATAGATAGGCGTAACAAGCAGAATAATAAAAGATCAAAACAGGTTACATGAAGGCAAAAGACAGGGTGATACATGGGTCAAGAGGACCCTGCCCGCGAGGGCTTACAATTTATAACAAATAAATTAGTAATAAAAGGGGAATATTATAGGATTATTTGTAAATTAAAGAAGGGATTTTAAATATTAGAAATGAATTTAAGGGATAAAGTTAAAGTCACCGAAATAGAATTTAAGAAATCACGTTCAGTAGAGTGGGGGAATAAGTTGCAATACTGTCAGGAAGAGTTGGAAGTATTTTTGATAGAGAAGGCCAGGAATCAGGTTTGCCTTACAAAGGAGAGGAGGTTTTTGAGGTCAGGTAAACCAAATAGTAAGTAGCCTGATGGCTTTGATTTAGAATCAATGTGATAAGAGAAATATAACTGCTATTAGAAGGAAAGAGGGGTGACCAGTCACCCGGACCGAGTCATGGAAGCTTTTAGAGATTATTTTGGGGTATTATATACTGCAGAAAATAGACATGATATAAAGTTTTTACTTAGATAAAATAGAATTTCCACAGATAACCGAAAATCAAAAGGAGTTTTTAGATGCACCTATAAGGTTGAAGCTTTAGAAAGAACAGGGGGGAATTCAGCACCTGGTGGGGATGGATTACCATACAAGGTTTATAAAGTGCATAAAGATGTTTTAATCCCAGCCCTATATAAGATTATAAATATAGCCAGTGAAAGGGGAGAACTTCCAAACTCTATGGGGGAAGCTTTTATAACGTTGCTACCCAAGCCGGGTAAGGATTTACTGGAAGTAGAACAGTATAGTCCGATTTCCTTGCTTAATGGTGATGCTAAGCTATATGCTAAAGTTCTGGCCATGAGGCTTGAAAAAGTTATTGGTCATCTGGATCATAAAGACCAGAATGGCTTTATCCCAGGCCGGATGTCCAAATTTAATTTGAGACGTTTATATGAGAATATACAGTCGGTGTCAGACCCGGGGCCCCACTCCATCCTGTCTTTGGATGCTGTTAAGGTGTTCGACAGGGTGGAGTGGGACTATCTCTGGGAAGTATTGTGGCGTTTTGGACTGGGTGAGAAATTTATAGATATTGGTTGTTATACAGAAAGGCTAGGGCTGCTGTATGTGTAAATGGCAGAGTTTCGGATTATTTTAGCTTAAGTAGGGGGACACAGCAAGGTTGTCCACTCCCCCCTCTACTCTTTGCCCTGGGAATGGAACCATTAGCTATTAGGATTCGAGCAGATTCAGAAATAATAGGGTTTGGGGCGAAGGGTGGAGGGGATAGGATATCATTATATGCAGACGACCTGCTGTTGTTCCTTAAAAATCTGTGTGTTGCGATCCCTAGGGTTATAGCCATTATACAGGAACTGGATGAATATTTGGGTTCTTCAATTAATTGGGGAAAATCAGTGCTGATGTTTTTGAATAATGAGTTCAGAATACCTTTTGATACTTTGCGTATTTTGGGGAAGGGAGAAAGTTTTTGTTACTTGGGTGCAAAGGTGTCCAGGAAGATCGAGCAATTCAACGAACTGAATATAGAAAAGACTGTATATATTATAGAAAAGAAAGTAAATGTTTGGCAAAGACTACCGATTTCTAGGGCAGATAAGATCATACTATTAAAAGCGGTGGTTCTCCCAAAGTTGCTTTATCTATTTGGAGTGGCTCCAGTTTGGATAGAAGACAAAGTTTTGAAAAGAATACAAACAATATTTAATGCTCTTATCTGGGGAAGAAGAAGAGTACGGTTAAAATTAGAGGGTCTCTATCCACCAATGGGGAAAGGGGGATTGGGGGTTCCTGATATAAGGAGATAATTCTTTTCGTCACAGGTTTACTGGCTTACTAAGGAAGAGCAAATTCAAATTCTTAAATGTATTAAGTTGGGACAGGAGACTGAAGGTTTATATATATTTCAGTTACTGGAAACAGGGCATCTGGAAACAAAAGAGTATGTAAAATTAATCATGATAAAATCTTTAGTGAAAACTTGGGGGGAATTGAAAAAAGTTTTGAAAATAGAAGGGGTTTTAGATTTTGGCATAATAAGAACTCTGTAATACCCCTTTAACTGCTATTAAATTTTCCTTTGCTTTGTTGTGTTTTTCAGTTTCAAGTCAGATGGCTTTAAGTATTCTATTCTGATACTTCAACATCTTTCTTGGTTTTCTTACTTTAATAATCCTTTATAAGCTGTCTGGGAACAACCACCATCTTTAGCTACACCCTGTATTGATTGTGTCCATTGTTTCAGTTCACAATTGTCTTGTTGGGGTCATGTCCCACAGCCCAGTAAGGTCCGAATCTCTCCCTTTTACCTTCAGACATCAGCAGTTTTAAAGCTGTGCAGATATTTATGTGTTTGGAGTGTATTGTTGAGAGGCTGTGATAGTGGCGTAATGCTGCACCTTGGGCATGTTAGATGCACCCAGGTGTCATTGTCGTCTTGATGACCTCCAAATGGTCAAATTTAGGTTTCCAAAAAACAAGCATACAACTCCCATAGATTTCAAGGGGATTCAATATTCAATTAAATGTTTTGAGTCTTCAAGTATTTTACTACTCGTTCATCTCTAAAAAAATATCTGCCATTAATATAATTTACTTTTATTTGTTCTAGGTATGCTTAAGGAAACCTGAATGTCCAGAGATCAGAAAAGAAAGAAACCAGAACTCTAATATGCCAAACCAGGATGCTATCCTTAGTGTTAATTTATGCACAAAGTATCCGGAAAGAAAAACATAAAGTGTATGCACGCCCTAACAATATAAGGCTATGTTCACACTTCGTAAAAGTACGGCCGTTGTTACCATCGGCAACAACGGACGGACTTTATGCGCCTGTGAACACTGCCCTATATTCTATGGGATCCCTTCCGGAGCATATACACATCGCATACGCTCCGGCCGGGATCCCATGCGGACCGGCAAATAACTGACATGTCAGTTTTCTGCGGCCGCTTGCTTCATTGTGTGCTGTAGAGTGTTCTGATGCGGGCGCGTGCCAATGCGCCTGCATCAGAACACTACGGCCATAAAGATCATCCGGTCGGTACTGCAGTACTGGCTGAGATGATCTGTGCAGAGACCGTCCATTCCGTGACCCGGCTGGGGTCACGGAACGGCCGGTCTCTTACAGAGTGTGAACATAGCCTAATAGAGTAAACCTAATAGAGTTTATTGCTAAAATAAATAGAATAAAGGACATTTAGACTATGTTCATGTGACTTTTTCCTATCTGTTTTTAAAAAGAAAAATGACGCCTTTAGTCATTTCACAGCTGTTGGTACATTATTCTAGTTTAGGTAGACTGATTGGCCTTTGAGTGTGGCTTCACTTGAAAAGTCCATTGAGTTTAAAAGGAAAGACAGTAAAAGGACGGTGAAAAAAGAACAAACATGTGCAAACAACTAGAAAATAACGTCCACGGTTTGCAAAAGATGTTGGAAAATAACTGGGGTCCATGCAGTACAGTCTGATCCAGCAGCAGCTGTGCTGACAGTATGACAGTTTCAGCCATAGCAATGCGCTCCTGCCTAGTGTGAATGGTGTTCTAGGAGAGCTGACCAAATTTGTCCTTTTTCTGTGTTCCAGATGGGGGGATTGGCTGCCTCTACCTGGTCGTGCACTCCACCCATCCCACCCAGGTGGTGCAATTATTTTTGCAGGTATAAGACAGATCTTGCATGCCCAGAGCATGAGCGTATTGTACGCCATGGAGAGGCCATAGTACAGTGTAGGGTCCGCCCCGATATAAGGCCACCGAAACGTGGTGGGGTGGTTTACACTGTTTGCAAATGGTAACCAAAAGCCTCATTATTTTTGTGGGAATTTTTTTTAGCAGTTGGGGGGGCTGCTTTTAACTATTTTCATGTCTGTAGTGGGTTTGTATCTTGCCATTGCGGTGAGCTGTTGCATTTTTCTGTGTTTTTGTGTTTACAATTTCAGCCATAGCAATGCGCTCCTGCCTAGTGTGAATGGTGTTCAGGGAGAGCTGACCAAATTTGTCTTTTTTCTGTGCTGACAGTAACACCTTAAAGAAGAACTATCAACAGGTTAGACTATGTCCCTATTGTGCAGGAGACGCCGATGATGAAGGTATGTCTCATAACTTCATCCACAGCGCTGTTCCTGTGCATTTAATCCTTTACCCCATGGTCCGTTTGGAGCACTGGGGCACCATTAGGAGCATTGCCCTGCCCCCATAGCGCCGATATGCCCCAGGCAAGCTCGGCCTAATCATAATCAATGGAGTGGGCCGGATCGTTGCTATGGGGGCGGGGCATTGCTCATAACAGTCTTACCAGACTAAGGAGTAAACGACTAAGTGCACGGAAGTGTAAGAGACATACCTTCATCCTCAGCATCTCCTGCGCAATAGGGAGCTATCAGCAGGTTAGATCTGTCTAACCTTCCCCTTTAAAACCAGAATTCATATATACATATGCACTAATGTGCCTGCATGGAAAATTCAATCAATAGTCCTAAAGTGGAAGACAAATAGGCACACGCTTAAATACTTTGTACAAATCCTGTTATAACTCATAGAACGTATTGCCTAAGGAATTAGGAGCCTGCACAAACACTGTGAAGTAGAAATCAGGTCCTCATAGAAAAGTAATTTGCAATATATAACAAATAAGGCTCATAGATGCTAACAATAGCAAATAAGATGTAAGGAGGGGACAATTTCTTGAAAGATTTCCAAAAAAAATAATAAAATCCTAAACACATGGTGACAAATCTAGACAGTAGTGATTTCATCTATCGATCACTATCAAACGACATATAAAAGAAATATATGGACATAGTAAATAACATTGAAACCTTATGCCACCAAAGCCACTATCCTATAGATAATAATGAATCTGAAATAATTATGGAATCAGTACCTAATTCTGGCTGCCAGTACCATCATTGTGTATGCCAGTGCCAGATGTCATCATGAGAATAGCATTGTTAGATATAAAAGACATAAATGTCAAACATCAAAAGGTAAGTAAACCAGAAATTATTCCACCAATGCAAAATTACCTATTTCTTGTTATAATAGAGAAAATAGATTCTTATATAGTCAACCCACCCAAGTCATTAAAAGGGATAGAAATATCAATATCACGCCATTGACATTTATTAGTTAGTAATAGTGAATATTACACCATCATAGAAAAACAAGAGCTTAATATGAATGTTACATGAAGTATATAAACAAAAGCGATTAGATGGAGATAGTGGAATATAACAATAAGGATGGAACTAATGTGATTCAGCAGTGCATAAATTATTCACATTGTGTGGTGGATTATCAACAATTGGTATTCCAAGAAATTCATGAAAGTCTAAATTCTACCAAAGAAAGCATGCCATTAAGGTATTCCAGGGAAAATTTACTTTTCCCCTATCCACAGGATAGGGCAAAAGTAGGAGATTGCGGGGGTCCTCTGTACCCCCGCAGATCTCCGTATCAGTCCTTACCGGCTCTGCTATAAATGAAGCTGTGGGTACGGCGTGTGACCTGGGGCTCTATTCCTTCCTATGGAGCCAATGAAAAGAGCAGAGTATAGTGCTCTTCCGGTGTACTCAGCTCTTTCAGTCGCTCCATAGGAATGAATAAAGTCATGGGTCACACGCCATACTGACAGCTCTATTCATAACAGAGCCGATGAGGCCTGATACAGAGATCAGTGGGGGTACAGAGGTGGGTCCCCTATGATCTCCTACTTTTCCCCTATCCTGTGGATAGGAAAAAGTAAAATTTTCCTAGAATACCTCTTTAACCCTTTCCTGAAACCTATTCATATAATACCAGAAAGGATGTACAACACCGGCTCAGGAGCTGGCGGTGGTACACAGCTGACATAGGGCCCTATTCCACTGGACGATTATCGTTCAGATTATAGTTAAATCATTTGAATCTAACTGATAATCGTTCGGTTGAAATGCACTTAACGATTAACGACCGAACGAGAAATCGTTGATCGCTTTATAAGACCTGGACCTATTTTTATCGTTGCTTGTTCGCAAAACGTTCGCAAATCTTTTGCATTGAATAAGACGTCGTTCAGTCATTCGCAGTAGATACAAACACAATAGCGAAGAAAAAACTATCGCAAATAGCGAAGAAAAAACTATCGCAAATACGATCATAAGTAACGATTATCGCTCCATGGAAATGAGTGAACTTTTCAGGTCTTTTGCAATAGCGGTCGTTTGAGATTGTTCATCGTTAACGATTATGCGAATGATAATCATCCGGTGGAATAGGGCCCATACACCAAGGACCAGGATTGGAGATGACTCTGAACCTGGCTATTTAACTCCCTAGATGCCACAGTCAAAAGTGAAATCTAGGACACAGTGCCTGGATTACCTGTGAGATTTGGCAAAATTTGGGACAGTGACAAACAAAAGCATAAATAACATTGTAACAATAACAATTAACACAGTTCCTAAGTCGGATAACTTCATATACAATGGGCTGGTCAGTACAGACGTGGGTGGTACATACTGGCAAATGACATGGTCTCCACAGGGAATGATGCCTTATAGCTACAACCACTATCCAGCCTAGTAGTAGGGCTAGTAAAATGTCTACTGTTAGATGCTTTTAGGATAAATTTAAGGCAATTTATGTACAAAATGTTCCAGTAGGTCCTGAGGTTCCTGAGGAACCTACCTATATATTGGCTTATAGATTGTAGTCATTGTAATGAATCTCAGTTGAATATGACATGTTTAGTGTAGAGATTGCATTCGCAGCAATCCCTCTCCAATACAAACTTTAGCTTTCTCATTTGTCTGGAACAATACTTGATGCAAGACTAAGATAAAATTTAGAGAAATCCCTTTGTACCCTGAAAATTTGGCCAGTTGTTATTTCTTGACATGTAGCAGATGGAAATGGCAGATATGTAATAAGCTACTGGAAGCTGTGCTTTGTTGGTACGAAGGCTCCTTTATTTTTTATAGTTAACTGTAAGTCAAGAAAATCTATAACAAAAAATATGACAAATTAATGCGTACCTGTAATTTTTTTTTAAGAAATCATGTGGGGTTGTGATTGTAAGCTGTTCTGCAATATACTCACTTTAAAAAAAAAATGTTTTCTATTTTTAAATCAACGTTAAAGAAAAGAGACCAAACACAGGAAGTCTTAGTTCTTTGCACGCTCACGCAATTTTACAGGCTAATTATATTATTAAATTTTGCTAATTATATTTTCAGTTATACATGCGTACCAGGAGACAATGCTCTTTGTTATGCAACAATTTAGTCAGTATAATGTCACTGTGTGGTTACAGAGGTTTTGGTGCTGTGTGACAGGAGAGCTGACCATACAATGTGAGCACCCTTCAGGATTTTCTGTTACAGCAGCTGTACCACATGCGCAGTGAAGAGTTGTTCCCATCCGTGCGCCAACTCGACTGTCAATCCATACCAAGCTTTGCCTGTGAGTGTGCAAAGGACTGGGACTTTCTGTGTTTTTTTACAAGAAAAAGACCAAATATCATCATGGAGGGGACATAAAGCACAGTATGACAGGAAGAGAGACACCTAGAATGTATATCGTTGATTTAAGAGGAAACTATAAGCAGGCTCGTCCACACAAAGCTGCTTGATATATTTGTAAGAGGTAAGACGTCACATTGAGACAGTGAGGCAGACGGGATTCCGAGCCGCGGCACAAGTTCCACTCAGAATTTCCGCCTGTTTTGCTCAGTGTGAAAGGACACTTATTTCTACTCCCACTAACCTAAGATGGTAGGCCTAAGCTGCACCCATATACGTGTAAAATAAATAAATAAATAAAAAATACTATTTTAAGACAATTTGTATACCAGGAAAAAGGACTAACTTTTGCCTAACTAATTTTCTAAAAGAAGCTGGAAAACGATCTGCAATGTCACTGATCACAGACGACCGTGAATGCAACAGAACAAAGAGATTCCTAATTACCAGGGTTTTTACCAGGAGTCTCAGCTATTAAACATTGTTTTAGGTCATATCTGTGATTTGTTTGCTACAAAGTTAAAAGCGAGGTGACCATTCTGTAATTGTGGTGATACAAAGAGGAGAGATTGGGCCAGGGGTTATACCACATCCTGTCAATATAACATAAGGAGCTGTTGTGGCTTGTACGGGACTTATAATCGGCTTTTACTGCTTTTATTTGGCTAAAAATATAACATACATGAGGTTATGTCTCACCAGGTGCTCTACAAGCGCCTAATGTTCGTATATACAACATTACCATGGCGCCATGTTAGAGAATGGTTACATGACATTAGTTTTTACTCCAATCTAACTCTACAAAGAGAATGTTAGGACCAGTGACACCAAACACACAGACAGTGAGCCCTAAGCTCAGCCCCGCCCACTGTCCCTGCCTACTTGCCACTATCCGCCCTAAGATGGCGGTGAGAAACTGGGCGGCGGTCCTTGCACTGGCTAGGTGGAACATGTATGCATATATAGTTACGCATGTATGCATATATACTGTATACTTACGCATATATGTCTTTATTAGGAGAGTGAATAGTGCAATTTATTTACAACATGCTGCCTTTTGATGATGATGATACTGAAAAGGCAGACAGGGAGTGAATGCAGTGAATTCTGCAATAGTCTGCAGTGAAAAAGCAATGTATTCTTGGAATTGTAGTTCTGAGCAACTACTCAACCAGGAACTGCAACAATGAAATACGAACTAAGACCACAAAATAAATGGATTTGTGGTGGTTTCAGAAAAGGTAAACAATGTTATATGCTTCTGAAGCTATGCCAGTTCCCAACTAAATGCTGTTACAGAACATCTCATTTCAATGCAGACTATTGTATAATCAGTGAGTTTGCAGCACCTGCTGCATGTACTTCCTGTCTGCTCTTTCTGTAGCATCATTTAGTATGAGGCAGCATGCAGTCTAAACACACCTCACTCCTCCTAACTGTCCTAATAATGATATTTATATGTATCTGTGTATCTTGTTTGAGTTTTATATGATGCCCTGCATATCCATTTATTGTAAAACGATGCACTGTACCTTTTACCTCCAAATAAAATATTTATTAAAAAGAAAAAGCTATTATAGCTAAACCCCTAAAAATGAATGACGTCCTACCATAACACATCCTCCTTATAGAGATAGGCAGCTGACATCATAATCCGAGCTGTGAGTTATAAAGCTGGCTATAAAGCTGAATTTTTACTGGGCCATTCATCATATTCAGATCCTGAGATAATGACGTTATAATGACGGCCATTAAAATGTGATTTTGTCAGTAATTAGACATAGATTCTTCTGTTTTGTAGCCGTCCTGGCTTAGGACTCATTGCATGATGCAAAATAGTGGGCACAGAGCTAGCACAAATGATGCCTACAGTTCAGCATTATGTAGTTGTAGGCATTCTCCCATAGAAACATCACTTTTAGGGATGAATACTTCCATGATATGGTAGTCCTGCACGGCCTGCGTCATAGTGCTCCTGATATATTGCAGGCATGTGATCTACAATATGTAGGTCATTGAGAAAACATTTCTCAAAACACTTGCTTGACATTCATAGCACCAATACATAAGGGGCTTCCATACATACCTTCAGGTACTGTACTGTACAGTAATACTGATGCACTTAGCAATAGAATGGGATTACCTGGTATCTGTCACTTAGGTTATGCTGCCCTCACTATCCTTTACACCACAATGTACTGTAGGTTAGGAGAACCTACATCTAAAATCAGGCCAGACAGAGGTCACCAAAATAGGAAGAAATCCAGAAATCAATTCTTAATCTATGTTTTTAATCATGACCATCTTCCCATTGGAAAACCATTTCCTCCAATATGGCAGCTTTCAAGATGGTAGCCATGTTCTGGATATAGCCTGAAAGATAGCCGCCTTTACCCACTACTTGCCGAGGTATTTAGCTATATAATTTTCTCTTTCATTTCTGAAAAAAACAAAACTTATTCTGACTAGTGTTGAGCGAACCTGTCCAACTGTTAAGATTCAGCAAGGTTCTCCGAACCCGAACATTCAGCATTTGATTCCCTGCAGCTGCAGAAGTTGGATGCCCTTGGCTGTATCCATGTTTTCTAGGACTCCTTGCCAAACCCAAACAGTTTGAAAGGTCCGCTTAACACTAGCCCAAACACTTTTGACCCCCTATGCTATTCTGGAGGAATGGCTGGGTATGCACACACAAGGCAAACCTATGTGTCTTTATAAAAGCCACTCCCAGGCAACCACAACAGGATAGTAACAGCAACAAAAATCCTCCACACCACAACTGGGTCCAACGGGCGCAGGTCCAGGTAAAAAAAACAAGGCAAAACGGAGTCTTAAAAAACGACAGGACGTGTTTCAGGATCGCACTGATCCCTTCCTCAGGTGTCTTGGTAAGACACCTGAGGAAGGAATACCTGCGATCCTGAAACACATTGTGTTGTTTTTTTTAATACATTTTTTGTGTTGCTGTTTATAAAATTTAGGCTGCACTGGAAGCCCATCAGCACTCATTAGTCCAGTTTCTGGGGCATCAATAGGGTGATAGATAAGTCAGGAACTCCTTAGATAAGGGATTTGACTGCTGCATCTATGGAGTTATATACTGCCACGATTGGACGTTTCCCCCTTCCCAGCAGTAAATGTGGGAGCCCAGCTGTCATGTGACAGCCAAACCTCTATGTTACCCAACTATCAGATATCTGCCCACCATAAGGTGGCAGTGTAGCAGAAGGCTCGCGACCTCCGTAAAACAAGTTCGGCTGGTCACCGAGTGGTTAATGAGCCAGTCACCATCCGGTATCTGTGTGTTCTCACGTGGATAATACAAAAATAAGGCTCTGAAAATAAAGACAACTTGATAAACAGTTTAGCAGAATTTCCGATCAATAAAGCCTAGAACACCATTAAATGCAGCAACATTTGTCCAATTGCCAACAGCATCACAAAACCTTTCCAGCCATAGCCCCTTTTAAACAAGCCTGACTTGTAAGAAAAGCTATTATATTCAAAGTGCCTTATTCTGTAACAGCGCACCTTCCATCCGCTCCGAGGCCACAAGAGTTCCTATTAGAATCCCTGGAAGGGCTGAATACAATTTACAAGAGTCAGGTAATAGAAAACTTGTTATTTTTTTATATGAATAAAAGAAAAGAACATGAGCATAAGAAGAAAAGAACCATGACGGTTTCAAAGACAACTAAGCTCCTCCACATCGGCATATGTGGCTGATGAGTCCATTGGTGAATATTCTGAATTCCTCTTTGCTTTTGGAAATCTATAAGTTTCCTGGTTTTACAGATAAAGCTTGATAAATAAAACATGGCCAGATCTGAAATCCTTTTTTATCTTCTTTTTATCTTTTGTTGGGGGGGAAAATATATGTCTTTCAAAGGGGAAAAAAAATCTGTGCACCGGCTCATTCACAATCACAGAGTGAAGCTCCTATGAAGACAAGTAATGCAGCTTCACTGAGGTGGATATCCATGTTCCAGAATAAAATATCCATAGGGCTCAATTTACACAAAGTAATTTGCTGCCTTTCATGCAGTTTTTTTTCTTTTTTTTCTAGTTAAGAAGCTAAAATAAATACTTATATCACCCCATAGTAACTATATGTCCATATACAAATAACAAATATACAATAGAAACTACAAATATCTCAAAATATACAATCATTATTGATTTGATAAACTACATATATAAAAACGATTGAAATAGAGAAGCAATGTAAATCCGCAGATGGAAGCACCAAAATAAAGTGCAAATGTGCATACTGTATATTGTGAAGTGACACAAAGGCACAATACTATTCCTCTCGAATAGCGGAGGACAGTCGTGACTACTAAACTTCTGCGTATGCAGTCAAATGGTACACCCCATATTCACAAGATCACTACACGTGACACAAGCACACAACAATAATATAGAGGTCACAAGATTGGAAGATATGTGCACAATACCCTAAACCATGGACCCTCTGTGAGTATACTAAAATCAAGGTGAGAAAGTGTATAAGGTGCAACATTGAAAGTGCTAGGTGAACACGCAATACTTACCAAATATCGTGCAATAAAAAAATTAAAAAAAGGTGGTTATATGTGATACTAACACAAAATTAATGCAGTTTTTAACAGGAAAAAAATAATGGCAATGTTTGTGAAAAAAAAAGCCACTAACTTTCTATTGCAGCTAGAAAGCTGACACCTACCTCCCAAAATACATCACCAATTAAGAAAGCAGTCAGAAAAAAGCACTGCATAGTATTTTTACTTAGAAACTACAAAATCAATGTGGAAAAAAAAAATAGTAAAATTTAAATGTAAAGGGGGTAATAAATAACAAGAAAAGAAAGCATTTAAGATACTAAAACAGGGAAGCCGTTAAAAAGCACTAAAAAAGTTATAGAAAAAAAATAGATAAAAACTGAAAATAGTGGAAACATGAGACTCATCTTCAAAGAGAGTAAAACTAAACCTAAATGTCCTTCCATTATTTAAATTGTAAAAAGGTTAAAACTGAAAGCGTGTGGGGAATTGTGGAGGGTGATGAGGAAAAAGCCAATTTATTATACACTTTATTCTGCTGGTGAAATGCAGAGAGATAAGATAAACTTAAATGTTACTATTCTGTACTATTAAATGTACACTCTGTTTGATCAAATAGTTTGCTAAGATCCTCACTTTTTAGTATAAACAGAGCAGGTGTTTACCGTGTATACGCTGGGAGGAGTATATATGGTAGGCCCCTGCACCTGTAGGTTGCTGCTGCACTTTTTGTTTTTTGTCAGTACTTATGCCACTAGCAGCGTGCAACCTGCAGTGTGAACAGAGTCATAGATGTGCTGCCAAATTTTCCTTTTTTTTTCTGTTGAATGTGGGGGGTGTGGCTACCTCCTGTTGGCTTGCACTCCACCCATGTCCCAAGGCTGTTAAAAAAGAGATCATTTGGCTCCTATCTGTCCAATTGTAGGCTTATTAAAGCCCGGGAGAGGCCATTGCTAGTGTGAAAATGCTAGAGAAGGGACCATGTCTCGAGGACACCTTAACATTGGCGACATGGTACACTCTGATCAAATAGTTTGCTAAGATCCTCACTTTTTAATATCTACAGAGCAGGTGTTTATCATGTGTACGCTGGGAGAAGTATATACGGTAGGCCCCTGCACCTGTAGGTTGCTGCTGCACTTTTTGTTTTTTAAATGTTACTATTGTAGCATAGAAAAGAGTGCAACACCAGAAAAAAACACACAAACCTACCGATCGTGGCAAATACCCCAATTTAGGGAATATACTACCTATTCACAAAAAATGCTAACATTACTGGAAATCAGTTCATGTTACAAAACATCTTGCAAGTCAAATGCATCAGTAACCCCTTCTACCTCCACACGCTATCTATAGTATTGTATTAGTCAATAGCCTAGAACAGTGCAAACCTGGTCAGTGCACTCCAGCACTATAGTTACATAGTTAATACGGTTGAAAAAAGACACATGTCCATCAAGTTCAACCAAGGAGGGGATGGATACAGGGAAGGGGGAGGGGTGATAGGTTCTATACATATGCATATATATATATTTTTGCTCTAAGAACTTGTCTAGCCCTGTTTTGAAGCCCTCTACTGTTTTTGCTGTGACCAGATCCTGTGGTGACTGTTCCACAGATTCACAGTTCTCATGGTAAAGAAGGCTTGTCGCCTCCGGAGATTGAACCTTTTTTTCTCCAGGCGGAGGCAGTGCCCTCTTGTCCTTTGAGGGGGTTTTACCTGGAACATCTTTTCCCCATATCTCTTGTAGGGGCCATTTATATATTTAACTAAATTAATCATATCTCCCCTTAAACGTCTCTTCTCCAGACTAAACAAATGTAATTCTTTTAATCTCTCCTCATAACTAAGATGCTCCATTCCCCTTATTAGTTTAGTTGCCCGTCTTTGTACCCTCTCCAGCTCTAGAACGTCCTTTTTATGAATCAGTATACTGGACAGCATACTCCAGATGAGGCCGCACCAAAGCTTTATAAAGCGGTAATATTATATCCCTGTCCCGAGAGTCCATGCCTGTTTTAATGCATGACAATATCCTGCTGGCCTTAGAAGCCGCTGACTGACATTGTGTGCTGTTCTGTAGTCTATTATCTACAAGTACACCCAGATCCATTAGAGACTCTCCCAGTGTAACTCCCCCTAGGACATATGATGCATGTGGGTTATTAGTACCCAGGTGCATAACTTTACATTTATCCACATTGAACCTAATTTGCCAAGTGGACGCCCAAACACTCAGAGTGTCTAAGTCATCCTGTAACATCTGCACATCCTCCATAGACTGTACTGTACTACAAAGCTTGGTGTCATCTGCAAAGATAGAAACATTGCTGTTAATTCCATTCTCAATATCATTAATAAACAAGTTAAACAGATTTTGTCATAGTATAGCAGAGATCAGATGTGATTTGTTGTTCTGTGATTGGCTAAAGAAGTGAGAGAGGAAGCCCCTGTGTGTATTCTACTGGTTAACAGCCCAGCTCTGGTCCTGTCCCATAAAATGAGTGAATGAGACATATCTGTGCACTACTGATGAGCCCCAAAATCCCAGTTAAATATCTCCTAATGATTAATCTAATCAAACAATAATGTAAACACAATGTAAAACAATGCAGTTTTTTTAAAATAATTTAAACATCACTTCAAGGCCAGTTCCTCGTGTACCATATCACAGCAGATTTCCTATGAATCTGCCCAGTTAACACACCACTGCCGGTCTAATAGATTCCATGCCCATGCTCCTGGCTCCCTGACGTCCCGCTCAGCCAGGGAGTGGTTGCGGCATGACAACGCACTGATTGGCTGAGTGGGACACCAGAGTGGGGAGCCAAAGAAGCAAACTGGAGTGCAGCAGCGGGTTAAGTGGGCAGGGGCTAAAATGTAGATTCATAGGAAATGGACTGGACAGAGCATCACAATATTAGAAAAAGGAATGGAGGCTCATTGGAAATGAGCTGTAAAACCACACAGAAGCCAAGAGTATGCTCTTTCTGGACAAAAGCATTTGAGTCTTTCGATCCTGGATAAGCCTTTTATTTTTCACTTTGGGTAAAATGTTTGAAGGTTTTCTTAACCCCTTAACCACGACGGGCGCAAATTCACGCCCTGCGGCTGCCGTGGGGAGTTCAGAGCTGGGCCACGCAGCGACCCCGCTCTGAACCGACACGGTCCCGGGTTCGGCATGTAGCCCGGGACCATGGCCATTAGCGGGCACGGTCCGATCGCTGTGCCCGCTAATTAAGAATTCAGATGCAGCTGTCAAAGTTGACAGCTGCATCTGAATCCTTTATGCAGCCGATTATCTGGTGTCTAGTGGGGTGCATCGCCCCCGGGACGTTGTCCCAGAGGAGCGATCCACACATCCTTTACCGGCCGGGGTCCATAATGGCGCTGATCCCGGCTCAGCACTCAATTGCTTTCTGCTGCAGCAGCTGAAAGCAATCCAGTGCCTATCTCATTGATCTATGCTGTATAACTATACAGCAGAGATCTCAATGAGAGATCAGTGCACTTATACTAAAAGTCCCCCAGGGGGGCTTCTAGTATATATGTAAAAAAAAAAAAAAAGTGGTGTTATTAATAAAAAGCCTGCTTCCCTTATAAAAGTTTGAATCATCCCCCTTTTCCCATGTTATAAATAAAAATAAATAAATAAACATGTTTGTTATCGCCGCATGCGTAATGGCCCAATCTATTAATTTATTAAATTCCTGATCTCGCACGGTAAACGGCGCAAGCGCAAAAAAATCCCGAAATGGAAAATTGCGCATTTTTGGTCACATAAAATCCAGAAAAATTGTAATAAAAAGCGATCAAAAAGTCACATATAGAAAGAACAAATCATGCCGCAAAAATGACACCTAACACAGCCCCATAGACAAAAGGATAAAAGCGCTTTGAGGCTGGTTTCATACACAGTATATTTCAGGTAGTATTTGGTCCTCTTGGCAACCAAAACCAGGAGCTGATTGAAAGCACAGAAAGGCTCTGTTCACATAATGTTGTAATTGAGTGGATGGCCGTCATTTAATGGAAAATATAGCCTTTCTGTGTTTTTAATCCACTCCTGGTTTTGGTTGCTATGAGGACCTGACATGAGGACCAAATACTGCCTGAAATATAATGTGTGTGAACCCAGCCTAAGCCATTCAAACAATGGTTTGAATTTTTTACAAGCCATCAGATAAAATACATGTTACATATCGTTGTAATCGTAACGACTTGAGGAACATATATAACAAGTCAGTTTAACCCCAGGGCGAGCGGCGTAAAAACAAATACCCCCCAAACAAAATGCGTTTTTTTTTCCCCCCAATTTCACCACACATTTATTTTTTTTCTGGTTTTGCAGTGTACTTTATGAAAAAATTCAGCCTGTCATTGCAAAGTACAATTAGTGGCGCAAAAAATTAGGGCTCATGTGGGTGTCTAGGTGAAAAAATGCAAGTGCTATGGCCTTTTAAGCACAAGGAGGAAAATAACGGAAGAGCAAAAATCCAAATTGGCTCGGTCCTTAAGGGGTTAAGGGCCTTTTACATGGGCCAATTATCGTGCAATGGTTGAATTGTTTTCATTTAACCCGTTAAAAGACCAATGACATACGTCATGACGCCCTTAGGGGTGTTTAGAGAGCGGGTGCGGGCCTATCACTATGCCTGGCTTAAATGCATCTGTCAAAACTGACATAGTAATCAAGCACTAATCCCATGGATTAATGCAGTACATCAATGTACTGCATTGATCTTTATGAGAGATCATTGCTGTTATTATAGAAGTCACTAAGGAGGTGTATAAAAATAAAAGTTTTTTCATTAATAAAAAATCTCATCCCATAGTAAAAGTTTAAGTAACCCCCCCTTTTCCCCTTTTATAAATAAAAATAAATAAATAATAATAATATCGCTGTGTGCGGAATCACCCAAACTATTACATTACAGCATTCCTAATCTCACAATGTAAACGACGTAAACACCAAAAAAATGCTAAATGCTAAAAGTGCTAAATTTTTGGTCCCATCAAATCCAGAAATATTGTAATAAAAAGTGCTCAAAAAGTTGCATGTACACAAGCAAGGCACCAATAGAAAGTACAGATTATGGTGAAAAAAAATAGCACCTCACACCCCCATCCCACAGTAATTTTATGAACATTGTGTTTTTTAAAAAAGGTTTTAATTTTTTTTAAAAGCCATCAAATAAAATAAAAGTTTAAACAAGTTGCCTAGTGTTGTAACCGTTCTCACCTTAGTAAATTAGATAACAAGTCAGTTTTAGCCCTTGCTGTAAACAAGCGCCGATCTAGCGGTTCGGCAATCATTAACATTGCCGATCAGGCCCTACATCTTAGTTGAGTCTCCTTTCTGCTTGAAAATTTTTCAAAAAATATATAACAAAAGCAGCAGAAGTGTGGGTGAGCTTAGTTATGTGGGCTTGCTTGCAGACTTGGACAGATGATGGAGAGTGAGGGCGGGACTTCCCTCATGCAGTGTAATGGGGTGTGTCATACCAGCAATGGGAACGCCCATTCTATTTTTGAGAACTTTTAGTGAGACTGCTGGGGAAAGGAGGCTATAACCGGGACCGGGAGGGCAGAGTTTGAAAACAACCGACCAAAAAGGATGCAGGTAGTAAGTACAAGCCTGTATATATTTTTTCCCATTACCTTGTGACAAGTACTCTTTAAATTTCTGCTGCACAATAAAGATTAGATTATAAAAATACAGAGTATGGTATCTGTAAAGGGATCAGTATTAGACATAGTACAAACAGTAAGTATAAAACTAGCAAATAAATATGAAGTTAAACAGTTAAATTAGAATAAGACGATGTCAGATAAATGTGCAATTATTGGTACGGTAGTTAGGAAAAAAGGTTCCATGACAGGTTGTGTGAATAAGGAGGGGGGGGGGGATATTTTTGAAGATATTTTTAAGAAGGTGTTTTGTTTCTTCTTTTGTTCTTTTCTATTTCATTTAAATAATGTTGACTATTGTCAGGTCCATTACATAAAATCTGGAGAAAAAAAACACTTAATCACATATTGTATTCCAACGAAATAGTAGGGGGGAGGGGTGAATACTTCTGGAAATTACTGCATGTCTTTTTTCAGCGGTATAAGCAAAGTTACAGAGTTATCTGCAGATTTACCCTACTTCATCATGGTCCTTGTAAAATCATTCAGTGTGTAATATTGAGGGGGAGGAAAGGTTACGAGTACGTATATTTAGTACATAGTAAGGCTTTTAACATTAGTGCAATGTAGAATGAAGCGGGGATGTCTATAGGGTAGGCTATAGGTATTCTCTCTAGTAATGCATTATGACATTTCCACTAAGACGTGAAGAATGCGAGATGCGGCCATAACTTTGTGGAAGAGTAATCTTAAGCTGATTGTGCCCTTACAGTAGACTGCACATGTTATCATCTATGGGCTCATCTACATCCCAGCTCTGCCCATTTGACTAAAAATCAATGATCTGCAATATGATAATTACTTCTGGGAACCGGATGAATGTCTGCAAGTTACACTGAGCAACAGAGCCAAGTCTAGCACATTAGCAGGTTTAGTGCTGGTGTTAAGAACCTGTACTATGGGCACCATTGTTTAGTCAGGTGCATGAATATCTGGCAGCTCTAAAATAGGTGATGCAGATGGTACAGACTTTTAAACGCTGCTTTGCTAGGTTGTGAAATTACCTGGATTTATCAAATAGGGGCCAAGGAGGTTTAGGGATTTAAGACGGCAAATTTTAAAGGGGTTATCCAGTTAGATAAAACACATGTTCAATAATCTCCCCTCCTGGAGACTGACAATCTGTTCAATACTTGGTATTATCTTATCAGTCTCCTTCCCTAAGTTCTGAGTTTTCTGCCTTCTCAAGACATAGTAAATTGAATTATGCTGTTCTATCCATCTCCATCCCCAGTCTAACCCCCCTCCTCCTACCTCCCTTCAGGGACACTCCTGTAAACAGCCTCCCTGGCCGGCTGTTTCTGCACTCTGTGATGTCAGCCGAGGAAGCCCTGGAGGGTTATTTACAGAGTAGAGGTAGCTGGCCAAGGACACTGTTTACATGAGCGTCCCCCGAAGGGAGGGGAAAGAGGGACAGAAAGAACAGCTCACAGTTTTTTGTGTATTGAGCAGAAGATAGAAGATTTAGAACTCGGGAAGGAGACTGATAAAATAAGTATGGAACAGTATTCTCCAGTAAGGGAGATTATTAAACATGTATTTTACCTAACCAGATAACCCCTTACAGATAGAGGTCTAACAAAAAATGTTCTCGTTTTTAATGGAACCATACTGCTTTAAAAATAAACAAAGCATACTCACCTGTTCAGATCATCCGCCACTGCTGTTCCTACGAAACCTGGTCCCCAATGCTTTTTGCGTCATCTGGCATGCCGATACAGCAGGAAATACCCACTTGGTAAGTGACTAAGACAACATTTCTTGAAGTGTTGACACACTGGAGGAAGCACAAAGCGTCAGGGACCAGGTGAGATAGCAACAGCAACGATAGGGGATCTGGGCAGGTGAGTAATTTTCTCTTTGGAAACTTCTTTAAACCACATTACTGACTGTAGTCATTCACTATCCCCTCTTGCCCACACCACCATGAAACCTTCTGTCAGCTATGGTGCATCTCTTGAGAGTTTGCTGCCCAGGCTTTTCACTTTTATGGCACATACCTTTTATTTTATCAAAAAAATTTCCCTTCAACAGTCACAAAATCTGTCATGCCAGCCATTATGCCATCCCTTAGCCATTACGATGTCCCCATACTAGCAACAACATTCTCCATTCTCCACAATCATAAACCATCAATGCCCCCAATGCCCACCTTATATCTTAAGGAGAGGGAGTGGTGATTGGCAGTGGGAAAACAACAGGTGCCCTAGCCTATCAATGCTGCCAGCCAGGGGCGGATTAACTTTACTATGGGCCCCGGGCTGTTCACCAAGCTTGGGCCCCCCAGCCCACTCTAACTATGGCGGCACTAACTTAAAGTCTTTTTCCTCCATAGTGCAGCCTGTAAAGGACCTGTGATGACCTCATTGTCACATAATAAGGTCCTTCAATATATTCTCTAATGTTACTGCATTGTCTCCTGGCTGCAGTTTTGCCCTAATTTGTGCAAAATTGCGTTAAAAAGCAGTGATTTTTATGCAAATCATGGCTGAACTGTAGTCTGGAGATAATACACCACTGAAAGTATAAGTCTGTTTGGGGGGCCATGGGCCCCTCAGGAGCTCAGGGCCCTGGGCTACCGCCCGAAACGGACCTATTGAAATCCAATACTGCTGACAGCACTGCTCACTTAAACCATTCTTTTGCACCAATACATTTTATATAGGGTGTTTGGGGTAACAGCCCATATCCGTAGGCAAGCTGGCTAGACAAACTTTAAAAATCTTTTTCATCATGGTTTAGTTTTTCCCAGACAACAATCCAATTGTAAGAAAGATGCAGCCGTCACTGCTCCTGGACATACATGGTGCTGCACATATGAGGCAAAGGATACCGATGGTGCTCAGGGTTGCAGTAATGTAATAGCTTAACACTAAAGGCAGATCACAAGGCCTTGATAAAGTGTCATAGCATGCAAAGCAGCCCCATGGATTGTATATACCCACAAGGGGAGCATCAATATAGGACTGGGTATAAATAAATAACACTGAGAAAACAAGAGAAATTGCCATTTTGTCCTTAGAGATTGTTGAGCATGTGATTAAAATGTGTTTCCACTTTGAATATAGATATGTGCTGAATGGAGCTTTATTACCTGACCTTACGACTTTGTAGATATCTCTGGGTAATTGGGTTTTCATCTTTGGATTTAAGATACACAAGCGCCACCTGCTGGAAGGTTATAGAAGGGCTTTCAGATCAGTCTGGAGCTTATTGTAATGCTAATAGAAGAGATATAACAGTGTTTCTTCAAGATTTATACCTATATGGGGTTTTTTCCTAATTAAAGTCAGTGTGTTCTTCTTTGTATTTTTTTTACAGCTGCTTAGCAGTATGCCAGTATTTCATTGTACAACTCTATGAACATAGACAGAATATACAGCAGTGTTCCCCGCTGTTACAAGGCTACAACTCTCAGCATTGCCTGACAGCTGAAGTTGTAGTTTTGCAAAACCTGGAGATTCACAGTTTGGGGAATACTGCTGTATAGCATACATAGCCATGGACCCTGTATGGCAGACTCATACTAATGGTCCTTTTACACAAGAGATATATCATTTCAAGATCAATTGGTGGATTGTTTGTGGTTCAAACAATTGTTGTCCAACAGATCGGTTATGCCTTTAAGGCCAACCCACACACCATGGTGAATCTACATACGACTTTATACGAACCAACATGTCCAATTAGGAGATAGAGGTTGAAAGACTATGATTAACATTTATCGCTCGTTGTTAGCTGTATTACATCAGCAGATAAACGCTAAATTTTGATCACTTTCATGAATTTTTGAACGATAACCGCTACGTGTGAAATGACTGTTAGGCTATGTTCCCTCTTTGGGAATATATCAGGCAAAGGTTCCCATCTTGACGGCGCCAATAATGATCATGATGTTTGTTAGCTGCCATCTATAGATGGTCGCCTTTGTAAACTACTCATCAGGTTGAGGTTAGATGCACATTCATGTGGTTTGTACTTTGTATAGGTATTTGTTAGCCAAAACTAAGTTTCTTCATAGATAGGAACAATGATGGAAACATCTGCCCCTCTTCTGTGAAAGGGGCCCAAGGCCATAATACATGGTCTGGTAATCCGGGGGACCTGTCAGCTCAGCGCTCTCTTCTTCCTCGCTATTACATGCAGAGACATTGAGCAGGGAGCAGCAGGAAGGGCTGCCTAGGGTTTGTTCATGCAGCCCGTTGAAATTAGCGGCGGTCTGCTACCAGCGCTATTACACAGAGCGATGTGCTGCAGACTATCATCTTTCAACATGTTGAAAAACCACGATCAGCCAACATCAGGCATGTTAGCTGATTGTTGCCTTTCCACATTCCCTGTTAGGCTAGGTTTACAACATCAGGTGTCTATGAAAAAAAATGCCTGACGTGTAGCCCAGCGTGGAGCCGACAGCACCATTGACTTGAATGGGCAGGACGTAGCCTTAAACTGAATGATTTTTTACCTTAGGCCAATAATCGTTAATGTAATAGGGCCTTAAAGCGAATGTACCATCAGGTACATTCGCTTTAACACGACCCACGTATAGATTGGCGCCGATGCCGCAGTCCATTTTTTGAACCACGGCCCGATTCCCGTGCACAGCGCCGTTCTATCCACGGGTACCATGGGCCCCTCTATGACGCGGCTCAGTTAGAATCAATGGAGCCACGTCATGAAGGGGCACTCAATACTCCAGTTGTGTTAATTGTGTTATGTTTGCTATCCCTAAAAAGCTTTGTCCACACACTATTTTGGGCCATTTTCTGTACAATGAAAAAGCCATGAAAAACTGATTTTTTTTTTCTTTTTTAAGCTAAATGTGTGTACACAGCCTTAACATAGGACAATTATCTTTTATTTTATTTTATTTTTTTTAAATATGTGTCTCCCTCCACTAACTTTGACATACCTCTACACATGGGAAATAATCATCAGGACAGAAATTTGTTACTGGAGGTGAAAAGCAGATCGAGACGTGCAAAAAAAAAAGTGCCTAAAAGCAATAGTTTTACGTTAAGTGAAGCATATATTATGTATCAGGGCTGGATTGCCCATCTGGGCAAATGCCTGTAGGGGACTGTTTTTCCTAAACAACTGACTTTCAACTGTGTGGAAGGGTCACTGAGTACTATGGTGACCGTGTACCCCCCCCCCCCCCCCCCCCCCGGTCGCCCACTCAGGCTAGAAGAGAAACAGGGAGACCAGCCAAGCGATAACACTGCCGGCTGCTTGTGAAAGCACTCAATGCAGTGAAATCCTAGGTGCATTGCCCCCTGGGAAACATGAATATGCAGAAGAAGAGCCTGTGGAGCCTCATTGAAGAGTCTCAACACACAGGACTAGCCAGATATCCCTCCAGGAAGGACCCAGCCAAGGGGTAGCTCCTGTAAGGAAACTACCAAAACCACCATATTAGGCAGCCCTATAAGTCAATGTAATGACAAGGGAAAAACCAAGGCCAGGTATCCATCCACATACAGCTGTTTCGGGGTGTTGCCCCTCATCAGTGTGGACCAGGATTCTGGCTAGGCAAACTACTTACCTCTGAGTGGTGCGATCAGTGATCTTCTAATAAAGTCTGCTTCAGGGAAGATTGCAGATCACATTTATCAGAGCCTTTACCAATAACAGAGCCTATACTGCAGACAGAGCTCATACCGATAACAGAGCCTATACTGCAGACAGAGCTCATACCGATAACAGAGCCTATACTGCAGGCAGAGCTCATACTGATAACAGAGCCTATACTGCAGACAGAGCTCATACCGATAACAGAGCCTATACTGCAGGCAGAGCTCATACTGATAACAGAGCCTATACTGCAGACAGAGCTCATACTGATAACAGAGCCTATACTGCAGACAGAGCTCATACCGATAACAGAGCCTATACTGCAGGCAGAGCTCATACCGATAACAGAGCCTATACTGCAGACAGAGCTCATACTGATAACAGAGCCTATACTGCAGACAGAGCTCATACCGATAACAGAGCCTATACTGCAGACAGAGCTCATACCGATAACAGAGCCTATACTGCAGACAGAGCTCATACCGATAACAGAGCCTATACTGCAGGCAGAGCTCATACTGATAACAGAGCCTATACTGCAGACAGAGCTCATACCGATAGCAGAGCCTATACTGCAGACAGAGCTCATACCGATAGCAGAGCCTATACTGCAGACAGAGCTCATACTGATAACAGAGCCTATACTGCAGACAGGCCTCATACCGATAGCAGAGCCTATACTGCAGACAGGCCTCATACCGATAGCAGAGCCTATACTGCAGACAGAGCTCATACCGATAACAGAGCCTATACTGCAGACAGAGCTCATACCGATAACAGAGCCTATACTGCAGACAGAGCTCATACCGATAACAGAGCCTATACTGCAGACAGAGCTCATACTGATAACAGAGCCTATACTGCAGGCAGAGCTCATACTGATAACAGAGCCTATACTGCAGACAGAGCTCATACTGATAACAGAGCCTATACTGCAGACAGGCCTCATACCGATAACAGAGCCTATACTGCAGACAGAGCTCATACTGATAACAGAGCCTATACTGCAGACAGAGCTCATACTGATAACAGAGCCTATACTGCAGACAGAGCTCATACCGATAACAGAGCCTATACTGCAGACAGAGCTCATACCGATAACAGAGCCTATACTGCAGACAGAGCTCATACCGATAACAGAGCCTATACTGCAGACAGAGCTCATACCGATAACAGAGCCTATACTGCAGACAGAGCTCATACCGATAACAGAGCCTATACTGCAGACAGAGCTCATACCGATAGCAGAGCCTATACTGCAGACAGAGCTCATACCGATAGCAGAGCCTATACTGCAGACAGGCCTCATACCGATAACAGAGCCTATACTGCAGACAGAGCTCATACCGATAGCAGAGCCTATACTGCAGACAGGCCTCATACCGATAGCAGAGCCTATACTGCAGACAGAGCCCACATTTTTTTTTTTATTACATTTACCAATAAAACAGTATGCAACAAGTCACTAAAAATGATGCAGCTGACTACTTGTCCTCTTGAACACAATCCAGACAAATCCTTTTTATCGTACAACAGAACTCAGGATGCAAAAGGTTATGTGATCAATTGGATCCTGTTTTAGAGGTACTTTTTCCTTGTAATCTTGAAAAAAAAAAAAAAAAAACTTCTAACGGAGCAAAATTGTAGCTAACTCCCTACACATTTACAGCGACATCATCATGACAGCAATTACCCAAAGGGAAAGCGAGGGTTGGAAAATAACCGATTTCACCCCACAGCAACATCTGGGAATGGTGGAAATACCAGTCCTGGCCTTTTGACCCTTGAGATGCCACAATCAATGGCCATCAAAACAGGGAGTATCTACAGGCCATACAGAGAAGGCAGTGTACTTAGGCTCCATAAGACACCAGCATTACAAAGAGCACAAGGGGTCCTGTAAAAGATTGGGACAACTCTGCATAATAGGTTTTATATTACAAAGTGACTTTTTCATGGTGATACAGCTTTACAGGTTTAGAGAGTCTTGTTAATGCTGCGGGACGGCTTTCAGCAGTCAGTAGAGTATACTCCTTCTATGCAGATGTGAATGAATACAATGTAGTATATAAATACATGCTGTTAGTGAAGATAAATATAGCCAGCCACATGTCAGCCATTCACATGACTATATAACAGCCTTCATTATCTGATGGAGCAGAAATACATCATATGGTGCAGATTAAAGATTATCCGTGCAGAGAAACATCACGTGGGTAACGTCCCTAACTCATCGTCATGTGAAGAAGATTCTAGGAAAGTAATACAAAGTATTATGATCTAGACGACTCCTGTGCATGAAGAGAAAGAGCTACAATTGGGAGAAATCCATAACCTTGCAGGGTTTGTGTTACCCATAGCAAAAGCTAAAATCCGAAAAAGAAAATGTCACATGCCTAAGTTGTTCAGCATAAGTAAGAGGTTGTGTTAAAACCTACAGACTGTCTGCAGATTCTGCATGGAACAATTGCACAAATGATCGCTAAGGTCATCGGTCACATCCTGTTGTAGAGGTCCTTTTTTGGGGGGAGGGGAATATATAAAAACATGCAACAGGGTGAAAAATTGTAGCTAACCCCAACACTAACTGTTGACTGTATAATGGCCCCCAAACGACCAGGTGACCTTTATTTTTTGGGGGGGGGGTTGGGGCAGCAAATGACATCATTTTTGCCAGCCCCACTTTTTTCTTCACAACACCTTTTTTTGTGGATCCGCAAAAAAGCGGATAAAAATATGGAACACAATACAAGTGCAAAACGGATGATTTTTGGCGGATGAAAAATAGAGGATCCAGATTTTCATCCAGGAAAATATACTGACGTGTAAATGTGGCCTAAGGGCCTATTCACATTACAGAATTGGTGCTGAAATTCTGATCTGGGATCTGAAGTGATTTCCCATCACGATGACCCCAATCACCATCATCATCATCATCAATCAATCAATCAATAAATGGTCAAGTGAATCCAATACACCTTAGATTGACGGCCAAATCCGCCATGAGTGGTAGGTTCGGCCGACTTAAGTCCATGGTGTATGGGGACCTTAAAGGGGTACTCCAGTGAAAACCTTTTTATTTCTAATCAACTGGTTTCAGAAAGTTATAGATTATGCTTCTATTTAAAAATCTCAAGCCTTCCAGTACCTATCAGCTGCTGTATGTCCTTCAGGAAGTGATGTATTCTTTCCAGTTTGATACAGTGCTCTCTGCTGCCACCTCTGTCCATGTCAGGAACTGTCTGGAGCAGAAGCAAATCCCCATAGAAAGCTTCTTCTGCACAGTCCCTGACATGGACAGGCTTGGCAGCAGAGAGCACTGTGTCAAACTGGAATGAATACAACACTTCCTGCAGGACATACAGCAGTTGATAAGATAGCTCTATGTCTTTTAATATACACTCACCGGCCACTTTATTAGGTACACCTGTCCAACTGCACGTTACCACTTAATTTCTAATCAGCCAATCACATGGCGGCAACTCAGTGCATTTAGGCATGTAGACATGGTCAAGACAATCTCCTGCAGTTCAAACCGAGCATCAGTATGGGGAAGAAAGGTGATTTGAGTGCCTTTGAACGTGGCATGGTTGTTGGTGCCAGAAGGGCTGGTCTGAGTATTTCAGAAACTGCTGATCTACTGGGATTTTCTTTTTTTTTTTTCTTTTTTTTTTAATATAAATCTTTATTTATTTATCTTCATACATAATAACATAAATATAAATATACCCAATACTTCCCCTACCTCCCCAGATACCCCTCCCTCCCCTCCCCCCGAGCAAATGCCATTACAATACATAAATTAAGTATTACACTCAACATAAACAATTTCATCCATATCTCTTTTCTATTGCCTAGTTGACTGGGTCTATCTATTTACCTTCTCTTCCTTTTTCATAACTTCCATATAACCTGCATGCTTCTCTCCAGCTTGCCACACTCGGGATATTGGGGGAAATCCAATTTTTAACCACTTGCAATCTTGCTATAAAAAGTAATTTATTTAATCGTATTCTATCTTTCTTCTTTTTTACTTGGGAATCCTCTCCTAACAGCACTAGACCTGGTGTAAAGGGTACCTCAAATTTGACTTCTTTTACTATTTCCTCTATCACTGCACTCCAATACTCTCTTATTTTTGGACAATCCCACATTAAGTGCATCCAGTCTCCCGGACTTCCCTCACATCTTACACATTTCGGGGAATCTCTCTTTTTTATTTTAGCTAAGAAAGAGGGGGTATAATACAGTCTATTTACAATATTGAACTGTACCATTTGGTGGTTACTATTTACAGAGACAAACTTAATATTTTGCATAATTCTGTGCCATTCTTCCTCCGAGAATTTCCCCAGTTCACTTTCCCATTTATTCCGGCTTTTTATTGGCATATCTTTATATACATAATCTCTCATTTTAGAGTAAATTCTTGATAGCCCCTTTTTCTTATTTTCCATTCCTAATAAATGTAATACTTCAGGAGATTCTTGCACCAAGAATAGACCCTTCTCTTTTGATGACATATATGCGTGTTGTAATCTCCCATACTCAAGCCAACTTGTGCCTTTTAAGCTATATTCTCTTTGCAGCTCTGGCCAGGTTCGGAGATTTCCACCTACGAAGGCATCTTGTATTCTTTTTATACCCCCCTTTCTTAGCTCTTGCACATCTTTAATTTTATAAACTTCTTCTAAATTAGGATTATCCCACAACAGAGTTTTATTTAGTGACCCCGTTAATCTAAATATCTTCTTCAAGGATCTCCAACATTTAGTCCACAATCGGACTGTGGGGAAACAGTCCCATACTTTATTCTCTAACTGGCCTGACTCCAAACACTCAATTATATCAGTCCTATCTCCTTTTACACTCTTTAACACCCACTGTAGGAATGGGACGTTCTCTCCCTACAATTTGAGGTCTGGTACCCCAAATCCCCCATTATTCCGAGAGATACAAAAGTTTCTAAGGCGAATTCGTACTCTTTTCCTTCCCCAGATTAGTCTATTCAATAACTGTTCCATCTTCTTAAAAGAAACCATCAATCCAAACTGGGGAGGAATTAAAAAGGTATAGTAATTTGGGTAATACTACCGATTTTATTAGCATTATTCTATCAGCTTTAGACCTGATCAATTTGGTCCATATTGCAACCTTCTCTTTTAGGGATTTCATTACTGGGACTATGTTACTGGGACTAGGCTACAATTTGCACAAGCTCATCGAAATTGGACAGTAGAAGATTGGAAAAATGTTGCCTGGTCTGATGAGTCTCGATTTCTGCTGCGACATTCGGATGGTAGGGTCAGAATTTGGCGTCAACAACATGAAAGCATGGATCCATCCTGCCTTGTATCAACGGTTCAGGCTGGTGGTGGTGGTGTCATGGTGTGGGGAATATTTTCTTGGCACTCTTTGGGCCCCTTGGTACCAATTGAGCATCGTTGCAACGCCACAGCCTACCTGAGTATTGTTGCTGACCATGTCCATCCCTTTATGACCACAATGTACCCAACATCTGATGGCTACTTTCAGCAGGATAATGCGCCATGTCATAAAGCTAGAATCATCTCAGACTGGTTTCTTAAAAATGACAATGAGTTCACTGTACTCCAGTGGCCTCCACAGTCACCAGATCTCAATCCAATAGAGCATCTTTGGGATGTGGTGGAACGGGAGATTCACATCATGGATGTGCAGCCGACAAATCTGCGGCAACTGTGTGATGCCATCATGTCAATATGGACCAAAATCTCTGAGGAAGCTTCCAGCACCTTGTTGTATCTATGCCACCAAGAATTGAGGCAGTTCTGAAGGCAAAAGGGGGTCCAACCCGTTACTAGCATGGTGTACCTAATAAAGTGGCCGGTGAGTGTATATATATATATATATATATATATTGTATTTTATTTCTAAGATTTTTACCAGAATACACCTTTAGGGTTCCTATTAGATGGTCTGACATTTGCTCTTACATCGCTGATTGGTGAGCCACCATTTGCACAGGGCGATGTAAGCCCTCTGTAATAGAGCTCTTTCTGTTTAGGTGCAGCAATAAGTTAGGACAGGCGCAAAGTATTCCAAGGGTTCAATTACATGCATGGATAGTATTCTGCAGATTGGACCTCTGAGTTCCTGGCATCAGAATTCATTATGATGCTGGAAGCTCTGAAACGTTTTAAATATTCTTTACGCTACTGCACTGACACATTTTCAGTTGCACCTGAACTTGCCGCTGTGTAAACCCGCACGTCAGGATCACAAGCACTAGCCATAGCTGGTAGCCCTGCATGTAAAAGCACCTTAAAACACGGGTGGTATAACATTACTGTTACATTTACTGTATGTGAGCACATCTTCAGTGTGGCTATTGTATTCATCTCAGCTCCCTGTATTCTACAATTGTCTTCATAAAAGCTGTGATTACAATAGTGCGGCTGTCACGTCCTGTGCATACATTGCAGGCAGCAATCACTGTCTCAGCGGGGGCTTCCAGCCATTGATTACTGCTGCCAGTGATTGTGGCCACTTATTATGCAACCTATACCCATTAATAGCTCAGCAAACCCACTGCCGATAATATACAGTACGCTGTAATAACAATGGATGCATTTATAAGCTCTATGCCAACTCTAAAGCATCACCTCCTTGTTTTATCTCACAAGGTTATGATGTAAGCAATGATGTAAAAGAACAAAATATAAAGAAATCAAATAATAGATTACTTCTTACATTTAGGCCAGGACCACACAGACACTGTGGACGCACTGTGTGCACCATGTTGCGCTGCATCACAGCAAATAAGTGAATGTGGTAGCATTGTACCCCTGTAAGTTGCCAAAATGTGCAGGTTACAATCTGACCACATTCACTTTCATTAACTGTGGTGAGACATCAACCTTATTTTTTCCTATTTTTCCTTTCTTTCTGAGGCATCAACCTTTCCTAATACCTGGAAAGGGCAATCAAATGAATTCGCCTAGATTTTAAGAATCGATTTCAATTTGTTTGAAAATCGTAAATTCGATTTCCAAGTTAAAAAAAAGAAGAAAGAAGAAAAAAGAAGAAGGGCTCCGACCTGCAGGGGGAGCAGTGGTGCTCTGGGCAAGCTGCTCCTCCTGCAGGTAGAGCAGGACTGTCCGGCTGCCCGCACCCTGAGAACCGCTGCGGTCCGTTCGCGCCCGGAGCACCTCAGCTGCCAGCAGAGCACCTCTGCCACCGCCCACCCCAACCGGACAAGATGCTTACACGGACGGGGAGCGGCTCCCTAAGGCACCGGAGACTTGGAGCTGGTGCCTGCTTCATGGTGTAAGTAGTGGTGCTAGTCAGTGCAGTCAGTACTGCAAGACTACTCTACTACTACTACCCCCGATACTACTCTACTAATATCACCCTCATACTGTTCTACTACTACCCCCAATACTGCTTTTAATACTGCTCTACTGCTAGCACTACCATTGCTGTTACTACTACCCCCAATACTGCTCTACTACTACTACTATTCCCAAAACTGTTACTCCCCTTATCTACTACTACAAACTACATAAAATAAAAAATCAAGATTTTATTTTTTTTGGCCATATCGCTCAGCCCTACCTGGAAACCTAAGAGCTGTAGTGAGCATTGTTGTCTTGTAGCGCTGGGGTCCAGCATTCAAGTACAAACAGGGGCCCCACCTTTAAGAGGTTTGTAGCTTCTCCAAAAACATACGGTACTAAGTAAACCAACATAATACAAGGCTCTGTGAACACGACTGTAATAATAATGGCAATGATGAGACCAGATCCCATCACGGAAGATAAGGAATATTTGAGGAACAAAATCACAAAATATACTGCTCAGGAACATAAGCCATATAAGCCAGGAACATAAGCCATATTACTGCCGTGTGCACAGAGCCTGAATCGGTGTGTAAGACTAAGGAAAATTATATCGCAAGCCCACTGGGGACCAGAACTGCTGTGACTTCAATCTGTATTACAGATGTCAACAGAGCCACATTTAACTCTTTGGTGCTGGTGCCAGTGAAGTATTAAAGAAGTATTAAAGGTGTATTTGGAGGTATTAAAAAACTGGAGGAGCAGAAATGGCAGCGACTCCCAGCAGGGAGAGAGGTTGCAGCAGGGGGGCACTTCACTGCCCCGTCACACCTATTTCACTCTCCACAAGGGGGATTAAAAGCATCTTTTCACTTGTCATTCATTCAGTCTCTATGACATAATCGCTGTGCCACTACATTAGAAGTTTCAAAGCTATTTTCTAGATGTCAGATTTCCTTTGAAGGGAAACTATTAGCGGGTTAGAAGAATCTTCCCAGCTATCTCTTTATTGCGCACGGACTGCTGAGGATGAAGGTAGGTCTCTTACCTTCATCCTGTGACATTTCCATGCTATTAGAAGTTAAATCCTCATGCCAGTTAGATGTTCTGGTGCACTGGGGGCAGGACTACCACCTCCAGTGCACTGATCGGTGAACTATTGGCAGTATTCCCACCCCCAGTGCACCAAAATGCCCAATAAGCATGAGGGTTAAACACCTAATACCACAGAAACTGCACCAAGGAAGGTAAGAAACTTATCTTCATCCTCATTGCTCCATGTGCTAGAGGAACATATGAGCAGGTTATCTTCTTTTAACCTAAGCGTTTCTCTTTAGGTACCTTTACCCATTGTGTTAAAACTTACATAGTAACATAGTTAATAAGGTTGAAGGAAGACAAGAGTCATCAGGTTCAACCTAGAGTAATCCTACTGTGTTGATCCAGGAAAGCAAAATCCCCTTATGAGGCAGATGACAGTTTCCCCACCACAGGGTGAAAATTTCTTCCAGACTCCAATGTCAATCAGAATAATTCCTGGATCAATGTATCACCGGAAATCTAATGCCCATAACGTGGCATCCAGGCCTCCCTTGAACTTATTTAATGAATCGGCCATGACAATAAAAATATCACTAAAAAGATCTCAGTACTGTCCATTCATATATTTGTACATTGTGATCAGATCGCCCCTAAGACGTCTTTTTTCTAGTGTAAATAACCCCAAGCTTGATAACCTGTCCTGTAACCCACCCATTCCCTTAATGACCTTTGTTGCCCTCCTCTGCACCCGCTCCAGTTCAGCTGTGTCCTTCTTATATACCGGTGCCAAAAAACTGTACACATTATTCCATATGTGATAAGTGATTTATAAAGAGGCTTGGAGAAACTTGAAATTGTAAGAACCTACAAACTTCCACAAAGAAGAATTTGTAAGGCTGTATTCACACACGGTGCAGTTTCATTGCAGTACTGTTGTGGCAATACAGCAATTTTACTGAAATGATGCAGTATTGCAACAGTACCACAGGGAAACTGCAGTGTGTGAACACAACCTAAGGTTACCAAAAATCTTTACTACTTACCTAAAACACCTCTGTAAATTGTGTTTTTCTTTTTTTTTACTTCTGTGGAAAAACGCATAGGGGGAAACGCCAACACACACACTAGGTGTGAACAGAAAATTCTGCAGATCTCCAGTAACAATCCATTAGTCTATGATCACACACACACTTAGTATCATTTTTTTTTTTTCTTTTATTAGTGTGGCTTACAAAAGAATTATTTATCGACAGTATTGGCTGATGGGAAATTGCCAGCTGATCAAGTGGATAGCAAGGAAAGAAACCTTTACTACTTCTTATCCTCCTGTACTGTTGATAATATAGGTTCATTCTAGAATTTGGGACCTAATTTCATTAGAAAATACAAGTTAGATTGAAATCTGCTAGAAAACACACAGCGTCATGTGATGAAACTGCAATGGAAAGCAATCGGAGATAAGACGAGATTCTCTGAGGCAGAAGTTTACGTAGTGCATGTAGAAGTCATTACATGTTATAGATGGAGATTAATACAGTCAGCTGTACCTGCAGGTATGACAGTAGAGTAAGGCTGGGTAAGTGGTATCATCGTCACATAGTTCTTGGCACAGAATACTTGTATGAAGTCCTCCTTCATTGTTGCATACAGTGATATTAATTGACCTTTACAGACAAAGATGAATAAATATAGAATCTAACAGAAGGTGCATTGTCTGCCCAAGTTCTCCTTCTCTCCTTTATTCCTTAGTTTTCAGCTAGGTGCAGCCACTAAATAGACGGCACACAAAGAGCTGTAGCGAAGCCCCATGGGGCTGACTCAATGCAGACAAGGGCAGGTGACAGCATCCACAGAGACCTGCACGGAAGGCAATTTGCTGTCATTTTAGTGAAACGTCCAAAATAAAGTGCCGGTAGCTCCAATGCTTGAAGCAAGACACCTCTCTTCACAGTCTGAAGGTGTAAAATACACCATAAAGTACAGGAGTATGGCTTCCCAGGATCCACGCTTACATGAATACGTGTTCAGTTAAAGAGAATAGAGTCTGGATCTTGATTGGCCATCTGTGCTATGTGCTTGAGAACGTCCTTCTTTGTTATAATGCCCAATAATCTCCTGGAAGGGAAGAGGGAAGACACATAAGAATATAGAAAATACGATAGCTCCATGGATGTAATGAGTACCATCTTACAGCACACTTTATACAATACACATAAAAATGCTGAGTAACTTTGTTAATATACTATAGTTATAATATAATTATACCCCAGAGCTGCATTCACTACCAATACATCTCTGACATCTGTTATATTCCAGCACTGCTGCCGGTGCTTTTAGATTGTAAGCTCTTGCGAGAAGGGCCTTCACTCTTCCTGCTTGAATTTGTGTTGTCTGATATTAGTCTTTATTAGAGATAAGCGAACCTGGAGCACGTTTGTGTTTGTCCAAACCAGAACGCTCAGCATTTCATTACTGGTGGATGAAGAAGTTGGATGCAGTCCTAGAAGTCCTGGGAAAACATGGGTTGTATCCATGTTTTCCAGGCAGCCTTAGGGCTACCTCCAACTTCTTCATCCACCAGTAATTAAATGCTGAGCGTTCGGGTTTGGACAAACACAATTGTGCTCCAGTTCCCCTCATCTCTAGTCATCATTTGTACCCTTAGAACCATAAGTTGCTATGGAGTATGTGGGCGCTATCTAAATAAACATTATTGTTATCACAGAGTTCTGCAAAGTATATGCTTAGAAATGGACCAAACATATTCACCAGTAGAGATGTTCAGAAATGCATCAGGGTGGCATTGTCCCACTGCAGCAGTAGAACCATGGATAAGTGGGGGCAATATGTGCCTCACGGATTCTACCCAGTACAGAGCCTTTAATAATACAGAGCCACGTACTTGCCACTTATCGCTATAAGCCCACCCGCTTGAGACACGTACACTACTAGTACAAGTGTATATATTAAATGTATACACTTTCCCAATGTTGTATATGGTTTCCTGTATTTCAGGGGTATTTAGTGTATTATTCTATTACAGTTGCCAAAGGGATGGTCATTGAGCTATTCAAGATTATCTATGCAGTGACACAGCGCTACCCCATACTCTCAATGATCTAGGTAGACCTGCTTCAAACACTATGTATGTATAGCCAGCAACAAATCTGTGTGTTAAGAGAGTAAACCTTATATATGTGCACACAGTAATAAATCATACAGCATTATCTTTAGGCCATGTTCACACATGGCAAAACAGCGGACGTTCTTTGACATGGCCATATCACAGAATAACTGCTGTCTGGGATGTTCAACCAGGCGGGTACTGCAGTATTACCACTTCTTTTGAATTGGAATGCGGGAACATTAGGGTGTGCCCGCACTCCAATTAGCCACAGACAACAGTGTAAAGTACTTTACATCGTCTTCACTCTATTTCGTGTGGCCGCTATTCAATGAACAGCGGGCACGCAAAATAGACATGTCAGTTTTCTGTGCAGCCGCATGGAATACCAGCATGAGTGTATACAGTGTATATACACTCCGGCCAGGATTCCATAGTAACAGGTAAAACAGGTATCTACAATGAATGCAAATGACTGTCAATATCTCACCCATTATGTGTTACTAGGCACTGGCGGAGTCCAAGCTTACGGAAAATATCAACCACAATCTCCATTGGTGTCTGGTCTGTGATTGTGAAAGGACTAAGGTCCATAATACTGCGGAGCTTTAAGCTAGGTGGTGCTGTAGGCAGCTGCGGCGGAGTATGTTCCGTGAAGTAAATCCTGGAGGAGCTTACTATGCCATCTTGTTTCTTCCTGGCACTATCTGAAGAAAGAAACCCAGAGGAAAATATTAAAATAAAAAAATAAAAAAAGGCAATAGACAACAAGTTGTACTTTCTGTTCACTGCTCCAAGACATCAAGGCCAGTCCTGGCAGTTTCCTCTTGCTCTGGTAACCGTGACTGACAGATCTCTTCCTATCCACATATAGAAGAGATCTATCAAGGTTGTGCGGGTGCAGAGGAAAGAGCCGATACCGCTCCCATGATTCAGAGCCTCATTGGGTTATAATATAATCATCATTGTAACAGGCACCCTGGCTCAGTTTCATGCTGCCTCTAGTTTCCCACAACCTAAAAATGATGGCACATTGCCTCCCGCAATCTCGTGCCCCAGAACTGAAAGGGACTTTCTACAAAAAATCTTCTTACCAATGGAGATGATAAGGTCCCGCCTCAGGACGAAACCCATAAGCCTCTGAGACTCTCGTGAAACCACAACAGGGAAGCCACTATATGTTGTTTCCGTAATTGCCGCCTCAATGTCAGCCACAGTCATACTATCTTGAGTGAGGATGGTCAGTGATGGGTCATTACGTCGTGGTCGCATTACGTCCATTGCAAGGGTTTTATGGCTAAACTCCTCTTTGGCCTCCAGAAAAGGGTAACCATTCAAGCGGATATGGGCATCGTAGATACTTTCCCTTCCCAAAGCATCTGCCACCCACTTGCTGGTCATGGCCGCAGCCATTAGAGGCACAATGTACTCCAATCCACCGGTTAACTCAAACATGATGACCACAAGAGAGACTGTCATGCGAGTGGCTCCACCTAGAGGTATAAAAGTAATTGACACGATTTAAAGATTGATATATTTTTATTACAAAGAATCAGGTAAACTAGAACATGTGTAAAAAAATAAAATTAATGAGGCAGAGATGTGGAACGCTCCCTCTCCCTCATAAGATTCCACTGTACGCATTTGAAAACAGAGAGCCAAGCAATCGGAACTGTATTCTGGCACCAAATGCAAACTAGAACTACATTAGATGTAACTGGATGTACATAGTGTTGCACTGACAATCATTGCTCTGCAGGTACTGGCTGAGGCTGTAATTTACAGACTTCCTGCACCGACTGTTTACAGCACATAATCCAGCTACCCTCTGCTTAAAGGGGAACCTGCCATCACATTCATGCTGCCTCAAACAAGAGCCATCAGGGAGGTCCCCAGTGGCTTCTTCCCACCCCACCAGCCTTGGATTGACGGATCTGTCCTTATACCCAAACAGGGAGAGATCTATAAATCAAAGGCAGTGGGGTGAAAAGCGGAAGTCGGAGACTGACCAAATGACTCAAGGATCATTCGACCTTAAGGGTCCATTTACACAGTAAGATTATCTGATAGATTATCTGCCAAAGATTTGAAGCCAAAGCCAATGTATTTGAAAAGAGGAGAAATCTAAGGCTTTCCTTTATGACCTGATCTTTGTTTATAGTCTGTTTCTTGCTTTGGCTTCATATTTTTGGCAGATAATATGTCAGATAATCTTTCTGTGTAAATGGACCCTAAGTGATGACAGATCACCTTTATAGGGGTATTCTGGCCAATAACACTTATGTCAAGAGGAGGAACCCAGTTGTGTTTGTGCTTCACTGACTTATTCTGTCTATAGAAGCTGCTGGAGATTGTGAAGTACAGCACTTGGGTATCTCAAAAAGCTCCCACAGACAATGAATGGCGTGGCAGTGTGCATGTGTGACTCGCAGCAAATGACTTGGGTACCCCTTGTTGAGATTAGCGGTCCCAGCAGTCTGACCACCCACAATCCACAGGATTTGGGATAAATATTATGGGATGAAATGCACTAAGCTTCAGGTTGAAACCTCAATTTCTCTAATTATTTCAGACACCCCAGTATGCAGTTTACAACCTGCTCCTAGTTTTAACCCTTTCTTATTCAGCAGAGATAGCCAATAAATCACTGCTCCTGCCTATATGTTAGAAGCTGCAGAACAGCCAGCTAGGTAAAGGGATTACACATACTCTATAACACTGATGACCCATCCACCGGATAATGTCTGAACTGGCAGGGTGCCGACACCAGATATCCTGTCGACCAGCGGGAGTGGACAGGCAATCAATGTTATAAACATGGACAACCCATTTAATTATTCATTTAGGAAGCAGAAGAACTAACATCAAAAAAATTATACAGTGTTCATAGCTTCAGATCTCTTAGGATTATATATTATTGTTGTGTGTGATGCATTCAGAGATTACCATTCAGCCCTGAAGCAAAGTATTTACACAATGACCAGTCCCTCCGCGCTAACATGCAGTACAGGGGGTCTACAAATGGCAACTGTTAGGGCATGCTAGGATCTCGAGTTTTGAAACAGCCCAAGAGCCCCAGACTGGAGGTCTGGAACGGGTATTCCACTTACCTAGACAAGCAGCTGCTCCTACCATAGCATAAAGGCCTGGGGTAATGCAGTCTGCCCCCTGGCTACACCATCCCTTGAAGATAGGCCAGTCATGGTGATAGAATGCCAGCTGTTCCATACACACTCCCATGAGTCTTCCCATTATTGCACCCACAGCCATGCTTGGTATGAACAGTCCAGAAGGTACCTACATACAAATACAGCATGATAAGCTTCAACGTACTGAGCAGTATATAATGTATACTCAGGTAGTGACCTCCATCCACACAGAACCCATCACCTGTATCATATCTTTCTGATCCATAACAAGCATGCCTATTCTGCATGGATTGAAGAATACATTAAAGGGGACCTGTCACTCCCCCGTGCCGGGGTGAAGGCCGCCCGACCCCCCACTAGAGCCCCGGATACTTACCCCATCTAGCCAAGTCCCGTTCCTGGAGCCGGTCCCGGGACAGAGATATCCCCATCTGAAGCCCGATGCGCGCGCTGCTGAGGTGAGTTCGACGCTCATAGAGAATGACTGCTCCATTCATTCTCTATAAGCGTCGGACTCATCTCTGTAGCGCACACGCCGGGCTTCAGACGGGGATATCTCCGTTCCGGGACCAGCTCCAGGAACAGGACTTAGCAAGATAGGGTAAGTATCCGGGGCTCTAGCGGGGGGTGACAGGATTTTCTTTAACCAGTATTACCCGATGGAGCTGTTTGCAAACTCTTATTTCAATGTGTATGTATTTTTCAGTATACAGCATTGTTCTATCCCCATTTTCTCATATGGCACAGGACTGCTCCCCATGCATCATGGTATTGTAGTGATGTCACTTGAGGCATCAGACTTCCGGCAATTTCTGCTCTACCAATGTCAGGGTTAGACCAATACTCAACAATGAGCCCAAATTCTACTTTTCTACTACTTGGTGAAATGGAAGAAATGGATGCCCGGTTACCTTAGTACAGTTTTTCTCTAGAAATCTGCCTCCAACCTGTATTGTTCCCTGTAAAACTTTATAAACTACCGAACATAGCTAGTGATTTGCTAAGTACTTTTTAGTGCTATAGGTTTTGGCACATTGAGAGGAGATCATTTTGTAAAGTAGAACAAAAACACAAATGCGTTTATATATCATCCACAGACTAACAAGAAATGGAGGCAATAAGCGCCATCCGCTATCTCACCTTCATGCCAAATGTGAAGATGGTGATAACAGCTTTAAAGATCAAAGCTAAGGACAGCTGCCACAATGCGGTGTAGACACCACTACGGGCTGAGCGATCTGGCAGGTTGCCCACGTTTGTGCTGTTGAAATCGTTATTGTAGTCACAAAGTTTGGATGAATCCAGCAATCCACAGTCATTGAAGAGCTCCGATATCAGTTCACTAGAGCTTGTTCGCGTGTACTCATTAGGAAAGGCTATGACGGCAGTGATGGCAGTGACAATGAGAACCTCTGCCACAGGATAGCGGCCCAGCTTAGTGGTCTTTCTTCTACGGCACCAAGCAATATTCCCTCGAATGAAGAGAGCGCCCCATAAGCCTCCAAATATTCCCAGGAGAATGAAGGGGATGAGCTCGAGAAGATGCCACGGAGTGTGAAACTCAACATAAAAGAGGACTAAGCGGCTATTCCCAAAAGGGTTAATGGAGCGTAATGTAAAAGCTGCAACTAAAGCAGCAAAGAACGACCTCCATAGAGTCTTCAGTGGGAAGTAATAACTAACCTGCAAGAAACAGACAGCAAAGGGGTCAGGCTTGAGAAATGATTGTTCCATATTATCACTCATAACAAAACTTTTGACATGTTGTAAGGGCATGTAATACGTTTCGACCAGTCAGGATTTAGGTGTTCAGATGCTGAATTATAGATAGAATGAGCTGGGGGAGGGGAGAGCTAAGTGCATTCCCTTTATTGGCTTTTTGTTGCAAAACCAAGACAGAATCCTTAAGACCCTATAACACGAAACGATTGTCGGCCGTTACAGCCGATATTAGTCTTGTCTAATAGAAGACAACGATCAGCTAACATGAACGATGTTGGCTGATAGCTGTCTTTCAACATGTGGAAAGCCAAATGACTTTATTAATGACAGAATAAACAAGAGGAGACACACTCTGATAAAGAGAAAAGAATAAATGTATTGTTACCTCCTCCAGGCTGAAAAGAACTCCTCCAATGGGGGCACCAAAAGCCACAGACACTCCAGCAGCAGCTGCTGCAGACAGCACCTAATATATAAGAACACAGGGTCACCACCATGAACATGTACAGAGTGGTCCTAACTCTCTACAGTAGGTTTACTATCCCCAGGAGAACAGAGGGTTTCATCCAATAGAAGCTAAATATAGAGCTACAAAACTACCTTTACATCACCTCTAATCCCTTGTCCTCCATATTCCAGTCTTTTCTGCTTCCACCTACACACACAGCGGCTCAGGCGGACCCTCAGTAATGGACTGAGCATTGTGCTGCAGGCGCTTACACGGGTGTCTATTGTCTGAGGGTTCGGCTCTTAGCTTTACTGTGTTTTTAGAAATACTGCGTTTCAGCCAATATCTCCAAATTAGAGTCGTATTAAAAACACATCAATACAGAAATCCATGGGGGGGGGAAATGTTAGCAGACAAAAATATACAGTAACCACAGTCACAGTGGTTACTGTACAGAGTCTGGCCGCTCACAGTGTATGGTGGGTGCCATACTCCGGACCATCTTACACTATCTGTAGCATTTCCGTCACAGACCAGAATTACTACACGGGCGGTCCCTGCAGAACACTCCCTTAGTAAGAGGACAGGGAACGATTCCCCACTGCCGTTTCCTGGTATTAATTAATCCCTTGTAAGAAGGAAGTTTATTACAAAACCACAATAATCCTTATAAACATTAGGGGAAGAATATCCAGAAGGCAGGGTTTCACTTCAACAGCAACTTCTCAAAAAGAGATCTAAACCATCTCTAGCTGCACTGGAAACTTTTTGACTTTCTGCTCTTTGGATCTCCACAAAATAAGAGTATATGCCGACAAATACACCAAAAAAGTCACTAGTAAGCTATAATTGGTTCGTAGAACCATGGGCCTAGAAAGCAGGAAAGTGTAAACATAGGAAAAGGAGGGGGAAAGACTTTCTGCTCCTAATAACTCATCTTCTTACCTCTCTTCTCTTGGCTTCATTTTTACGATACTTGGTAAAAAGGTGGCACAAAATGTTACCACAACAGCATGCCACGTGAATCAAGGGTCCTTCTTTTCCCAAGCTAAGGCCAGAAGAAACAGCCAGGACCAGTGTCATAGTTTTGATCATCAGCGTCCACTTTCCCAGATATCCACGAATAATAAAGCCACTCAGTATGGTTTTAATCTTTAAAGGAAGAACAGATATCATAACGGAGGAATAACTATGTTCCATGACACAATCTGTACACTATTATGTAGATGCATTATACAGATGGACACGCTTCTTTTATTAACACCCATCAAGTAACGTCTACAAGCATTGTAAGCACAGCTATGTATGCATGACGTGAAACTGGGCTTACACAACTTATATCTAAATTATAAGTGTCAAAAAGTAGTAGTAGATGGAATTATAATGAAGCCTATTGAACTTCCGGTAGACACGACTGACAGAAGTTCTATATAGATTCCATAATAGTCTCCCCTGTAAAGTAGTGGTGGACGGAATTAAGATGAAGGAGCCTCAGGACCTGATGGGTCAGGAGAACAGCTCTTTACAACACGGCTGTCCCGAAGTGCTCTTCAATCTGGCTTCACTTACAGAGTGGAGAAAGTTCCATTTTTTTCACCATGGCAGTGACTATATTCCAATCATGACGAGAGGGTTAGAGATTGGACAATATAGTCAGGGCCTCAGCCAGATCTCAGGAAAACAGTATGGAAAAGTTGTCCTGATCGTTCAGGTCGTAGTACTAATTTGGGAGGCCCGACAGGTTCTCTTTAAAGTTTCGGTCTCCTTTGACACAGACAGACAATTGTTACATATGTTCAACTTGTCTGCAATCTTCATTCATGTCCAGATCCTGTGATATGCAGTTTACAGCCTGCTTCTAGACTAAGGTCTGTGCATTCAGGAGTCTAGAGTGTTCTATGTGTGTGCTCCGATTTCTCGTTACACTGTTACGCATTTTTTTGGCCTGTTTAAAGGGGCCCTTACACAGACTTGGCCGAATAATACATTGAAATCCAGTGTACATAGCCTGTAAAGGACTCAAGGATATCATTTAAAAAAATCTTTTGACATGTTACAGAGACACATCAATCTATAGAACCTGTCTCCCATAGCCAGCCATAGAGAGAAACGCTCAGTCCCACACTTATGTAACAATGAGTAGGGGCCTGAATACACAGACCCCTGACCAATTAAAACTTTTTATTGCTGGGACAATTAATATCTAAAGGAAAAAAAATTTATATACATATACATAAGCGCTAGGTCTTACCAATTTTATGTGTGTATATATACACACACCGATCATGTTAAAAAAAAAAAAAAAAAAAAGGTAATCCTTAATCCTCTCACATAATGAATGAGATAAGTTCTTACCTCAGGGATACCAGAGCCACAGGCATATGGCGCAAAGTTGCGAACCAACAAGACGGCAAGGAGAGAGAAAAGAAGGGCCCACAGAACATACATGAAGTAATCCAACATGTAGGGAAAGGCTCCCTGCAAACAGAGAAAGCTATGAGCCAAATATACATGGCAGACAAAAAGATACACCCAAACCCACCTTTATAACTAGGCTTACAAATAGAAACATCTCTAAACACAAAAAATATACTAATGATTTATTTCTTTTATGCAACAGAAAACCCCTGTAACCCCTTAACAGCTTTGCCTGTCCTGTTCAGGCTGAAAAGCCAAGGCCATTATAGTTTTGCCCGAACTGATTGATTGCCGGGGGGGGGGGGGGGGGGGATGAGTGCAGAGGCCTTACAATCAGCAGGATCTGCTGTAACTGTCCGGAAAGAGGCGGAGTCCGTTCCCCGCAGCTTAACCCTTGACATGCCATGGGCAGCATGTCAATTATAAAAAAAACGGATCCAAAGGAGGAGCATGAAGTCCATGGAAGAACGGGTCAAAAAAGATGCAGACAAAAGCATCTGTTTTTTCACCAGTTTTTTTGTGAATTCGGCAGGGTTTTTCCAATTTTTGTGTGGATGTTACAAGGTTAAGGCCAAGTTTACACAACACTTTTTGGGATTAAATGCATGCCCCATTGTTTTCAACAGGAACACAAGCCACAGTTCACAATTTGTGACACGTTTTCTTTTAAAGGGAACCCGTCACCCCTGGACTACCCCCAAACCCACCCTACCTCTGGATATGGCCCCTGATACTTTTCCTATCCTGTAGGTCCCACTGCAGAGATATGGCCGCCCGCTAATCTGCGCGCTACATGTGCAAATGAGTGGAGATGAAGACGTCCATGGGAAATGACAGCTCCAGTGGCCAGTGATTGGTTGAGCAGCCTTGTCAGTTCAGAGACCCGCTCTGAAACTACAGCAGCAGCCGGTGAACGTTGTCATCTGTTAATAGTTGTCTATTATGCTTCGTTTACACGGAATGATTATCGTGCAAATTTGCGCGATAACAATCGAATTCGAATGATAATCGTACGTGTAAATGCAGCGAACGATCAAGCGACGAGCGAGAAATCGTTAATTTTGATCTTTGAACATGTTCTCAAATTATCGTTGGTCGTTCGCAAAAAATTCGCAGATCGTTCCGAGTAAATAGTCGCTCACAGATTTAACCTATGTGCGAGATAGGCTTAAGCGATCGCAAAACGATTTTTCCGTACAATATATCGTTCTGTCTAAACGTTGATCCTTATTAAAAAAAAATTGTTACTTCGAAATCGTTAATCGTACGATCGGGTGAATTATCGATACGTGTAAACCCAGCATTACATGGAGTAATTATCAGCTCGATTTGCGCGTTTATCACTCAGTATAAAAGAGTCCTAAAAGGTGGATTCAAAAGTAATGGGGAATATAAAAGGAAGGACTTCTACTACTTTGTGCTGGATCCACTTCTGTTTTTGGCTCAAAATTGCAGTGTCAGTTTTCAAAAGAAAAAGAAAAAAAACTAATAAAAGTTGCTTGCCCAAACAATGTTTTTCCCCCCATTTTCTAATCTTGGATAACCCCTTTAACATACAATTCTTGGACTAGAGACTACTATATTACTATAGTAATAGAGTGTGTGATGCCTTACCTCCGACTGGCCAATAATGAGCTGAGACCAGTTCCTCCACTCTGGGCAGTTATTCCTGTCTTCATAGGTCTCATTAATGGATGTCCAGCAGCATTGCTCATGGTTAAACCAGAACCACTCCAAACATATGCCATCTTTCAGATCTGTCATCCAGTGAGAGGATATGTCAATAAGACCAGCTAAGGAGCCTACAAAACAAAAGATACCGCAATGTTAACCCCTGCTTTCAAATGACCCAATGTATTGTGAAGATCATTGGCTCAACAGGATCTGTCTGTGTTTAAAGAGAATCTGTCTACTACCATTCACGGTTCAAACAGCTGACACTGTTAGATAGCTGTTAGGTCAAGGAGACATATGGTACCTTTCATGTATTTGTCTGTACTTCCAGAACATAGATACATGCTTTTATTCTCTGGTGCAGTGTTAGAGACTTTCCTGAGACATTAAAGGACAACTCCAGCGGTAGATGTCCGGTTCTTCTGCACTTCCGGGTTCCTCTGGCATAAATTGGAGAGAAAAGGCTACTGGTGCGCATCTGCACCGGCAGCCTTTTTATTGGCTGTAACGCATCACAAGGCTTTCCCCTTGCTTAGACAATCAGAGCTGAGCAAGCTGGAAGCCATGTGATGCATTCCAGCCAATTAAAAGCCTGCCAGTGCACATGCGCACCAGTAGCCTTTTCTCTCCCATTCTTTACATAGGAAGGAGATGGAGGAGGAAGAAAAACGCCGGAGTTGTCCTTTAAATATCTCCTCACTCCCCCAACCACCTCTGTTCAGTCAGGGTTTGGCTTCTAGGTGACTGTCATTCAGGCAAGGATGGGAGAGGGAGCGAAGAGGCATTATAGACTTCAACAGTTCAGGAGCTTGGAAAAACCTTGGACTCCTGCATGAGCTTTTAGGACAAGCAATTCTTTAATTTATATGCATTAACATGAAGTTGGGAGCATACACTTGTCTTGTATGCTGGAGTGTTAAGATTTCCCTTTACTAGAACTAAGGGGCCCAGGCCAATCCCTGAGAATCCATAACATCCCCCTTTGCAATGCCCACCACTCCATCTGACACAAGTATTCTATCCAGTTTTTTTGTGGCATTAAAGAGTCACTGTCGTATTTTCTGTCGTCCAGGTGATTTTAAGAAACTTTGTAATTGGGTTTATTAGCCAAATCTGCCATTATCTGCATTTAAAAAGCCTTTTCCCAGGTCCCCCCCTCCCTCCTCTTTTCCATCCACTGCAAAAAAAAAAAATCAGGAAATTGTGACTTGTTGCATCAGACGTACCCAGTCTCTTCTATATAGAGGGAAGGGGGGAGGAGGGAGTTAGACAGCAGAAAGCAGATAACAGAGGATTACAGGCACTGAGCTGGGTGACAGCTGTAATCAGAGCTCAGAGAGGTCAGTGGTGACTGTCAGAGGAGATAAAGGGCGATGGATTTGTAGATGAACTCTTTGTTGTCCTGTTTTGGTCTTTTATTTAGCTCTCTCTATAGGAGAACAATGAAGACAGGGGGGAGAGCTTCAAACTGCTTTTTCATGATAAAAATGTATTTTTTGGCTAATAAACCTAATTACAAAGTTTCTTAAAATCACCTGGACTATTGATTTCTGCAAAAAAAAAAATTAATGACAGTGACACTTTAAGGTTTCATTATAGTTCATGTCTGTTACCTGCAGACAGGCCGATCAGCAGCATCAACAACCATCCAGAAAAGGCATCGCTGACGCTGTGCAGGAGAGCCCACGCCGACTCTTTACTTTTACTAAGAATCTGAAAAAAAGAGGTCACTGACATTACACGTTTAGGAAGTTACAGTATAACTATACCACAAATATAAAGGCCAAAAATATATAATGGAAATTCTGCTTGCCCTCAGTATTTGCACACCTGACATGCATATGAGCCTGATGCACTCCAAACTCCCCCTTTGTACCTATAACAGTATCCGCTCATCCAGGACACCGATGTTCCAGTTATGGATCATCCACTAACTTATTCCTCGTACCCCTCCGAGGTGGCTCTTCAAATGCTGCCTACACTTCCCATGATGCCTTTGGCTTTGCAGAGACAGAGGGGGTAGAGTCTGATCACTGCACTTTCTCTTAAGCCTTACAGTTCAGCAAGTCTGAATCTCAGGTAGTGGTACTGTATGAGAACTGGACACAGATTCCCTTTCAAATCAATAGGACACAGAACAAGAAGAATTGCCATGAAAAATTGATTGTGTGAAAATACCCTTGAGGCCACGTTCACACAATGTATTTTTTGATTTAAAAAAATGGCCGTTGTTTAATCACAGCAATCGATCGCATTAAAGGAGAAGTCCGGCCAAAATTAATTTTTGATATGTTGTTACTTATGAAAAGTTATACAAATTTCTAATGTACATTAATTATGGGAAATGCACATATACTGCTATTTCCCTTAATTTAGTAGATCAGGAAGTGTTAGAAATATCTCTGAAGAAGTGACGTCACGACCCAGGGTGTAATTCCTATGGAGTGTCCAGCAGGGGGCGCTCTCTATATAGAAGTCTATGGGACTTTATTGTTTCTATGGGTTTCTATGTAATGTAATGTAATGTAATGTAGTATTCATTCAATAAAGCACTGTACACATCTATGGAATACTTTGGGGAGCAAGTGTCCTTGCTCCCCAAAGTATTGCATAAATGTATTCATTCAATACATTCAATACACAGTAAGCCCGCCGATCCGCCGCATTTCCGCCGAATTTCCGCCGCATTCCCGCCGATCCGCCACACGCTGATCCGCCGCATTCCCGCCGATCCAGACCATATACATTGAACTACAGCTCCCATCATCTGCTTCTAGTATGAACAGGTGATGGGAGCTGTAGCTGGGTAATGGATATGACATGCCGCCGGGCGCAGGGGGGAGCCGCTCAGTACACAGGAGCGCTCCCCCCTCCTCCTCCTCCTTCCGTGATAACTTCCGCCTATACCAATGCTGAGTCCCTGCCTGGCCGCCGCTCTCCAGGCAGGGACTCAGCATTGGTATAGGCGGAAGTTATCACGGAAGGAGGAGGAGGAGGGGGGAGCGCTCCTGTGTACTGAGCGGCTCCCCCCTGCGCCCGGCGGCATGTCATATCCATTACCCAACTACAGCTCCCATCACCTGTTCATACTAGAAGCAGATGATGGGAGCTGTAGTTCAATGTATATGGTCCGGATCGGCGGGAATGCGGCGGATCAGCGTGTGGCGGATCGGCGGGAATGCGGCGGAAATGCGGCGGATCGGCGGGCTTACTGTGTATTGAATGTATTGAATGAATACATTTATGCAATACTTTGGGGAGCAAGGACACTTGCTCCCCAAAGTATTCCATAGATGTATTCATTCAATAAAGCACTGTACACTACATTACATTACATTACATTACATAGAAACCCATAGAAACAATAAAGTCCCATAGACTTCTATATAGAGAGCGCCCCCTGCTGGACACTCCATAGGAATTACACCCTGGGTCGTGACGTCACTTCTTCAGAGATATTTCTAACACTTCCTGATCTACTAAATTAAGGGAAATAGCTCTATATGTGCATTTCCCATAATTAATGTACATTAGAAATTTGTATAACTTTTCATAAGTAACAACATATCAAAAATTAATTTTGGCCGGACTTCTCCTTTAACCTCTATGGAATACACTCCAGCCGGGATTCCATGCGGCCGCACAGAAAAATCACATGTCTATTATGTGCAGCCGCTATTCATTGAACAGTCGCCGCATGAAACAGACTGTGCGGACAATGTAAAGTGCGGCCCTGGACTTACTTTACATTATCTACATTATCTACTATAGCTAATTGAAATGCAGACACCAGTAAAACCAGCAAATTCTCTGTTTCTCTATGGGAAAGCTTGCGCAGCTACGCTCTTCACTCAAAGAATTGACATGTCAATTCTTAGAGTGGACAGCCGCAAATAGTGAAGGCGTGCAAGCCATCCTATAGAGAAACAGTGTAACACTGAAGCAGGCGATTCCGCCAATTTTACTCTGTGTGAACTGGCCCTAAAAAGAAGAGATGTTAATCCGGCAGTACATCTCAGACAGCGGCTGTTCTGTGACATGGCCATGTCCCAGAACGGCCGCTGTTATGCCATGTTTGAACATGGCCTAAAGCTGAATGAAGCAACAGGCTACAAAAGGTTGCTGTGAGACCCTTCCAATAAAAGGGGATTATGCAAAGCAGACAACCCCTTCACTCTGATGGGCACTCTTTTTGGATAAGGTGTATACAGCTATAAAGATTCCAAAACATTTATAAGAAGTCATCTGAGATATAGGTCAAAGTGTTATCAGAGCTGCAAAAAGGAATCTAGGCACAAGACAATGAGATAGAACTACCAGTGCCTTGTGACATATCCACTGGCCCAGCGCACATACACACACACCTACAGGCATCTGCTAATATAGCAGACTAAATTTGGTGGTTTCGCTTTTACATTTATTATTTTACATTTATACAACAATGTATAATTTTTACACATTTATTTAGGTGTGTTTGTATTTTACCTCTCTGTGCCGGTCCCGGTCTCTGGATTTCTCCCGCACCCAGTCAATAGTGTTGAAGTCTTCATACGTCCCCACTCCGGGCACCTCCAAAAAGTCCATCACATTGCTTGGGCCATGTAAGCCATTCCCATTGTATGCAGTAAAACCTGGAAGCACAGTAAATGGTGTCACAGTAAATTACTATAGTGTCAAAGGGCTTATGGGTTTATATAAGACTGAAGTGGTCTAAGGGTGCCTTCACACCTACCGGATCCACAGCGGATCTCACTTCTGCGGAATCGAAGCGAGAACTGCTGCGGATCCGGCATTAATTCACCCCTATGATAGCACATATTCGCAGCCCCGCCGTCGCATTCCCCATCCCCGGCGGCGGCACATCCCCCCCATCCCGGCCACATTCCCCCATCAGCCCATCTCCGGCCCGCCGCGAGCATACATTACCTGCTCGGCGGCACGGCTGCAGTGAGGCTCCTGGCTCCGGTCCCGCTCAGCTGATCTGAGCGGGACCGGAGCCGGCAGCCTCACTGCAGCCACGGAATGCGGCCGGGATGGGGGGGATGTGCCGGGGATGCGACGGCAGGGCTGCGGGCACCAGGGAGTTAAAGCACATATTCACAGCGGGATGTCAATTCCGCTGCGAATATGTGCTATCATAGGGGTGAATTGATACCGGATCCGCAGCGGTTCTCGCTTCGAATCCGCAGAAGTGATATCCGCTGTGGATCCGGAAGGTGTGAAGGCACCCTAAAGAAGAACTACAGAAGACAGGGAGGTAATGAGGGATGGGGAACAGCGAATCTAATGACATGTCACAAGTCATTTCAAATGACAGTGACGCTTTAAAGAAAGAAAGGGGACAATGTTACTGCAGTGGCTATCCCACCAGCATACTACAATGACAATAGGAGACACTCCTGGCTGCAGGGTGGGCGGTCATGACACTGAAGTGTCCCAACACATGTTTAGTGGACTCCAGTGATCAATGCCATGCAGTACCATCCATCACAAACAGGCTATTATAGCTTTCCTTAAAGCGCAATGGTCAAGTAAATGTCATTTTTCAGACATTAATAAGTATCAATATAGTATAAGCAATTTTAAGAAACTCTGTAATAGGTTTTGTTTAAGCAAAGGAGTTTCCTTCTCCTTCAAGAAGATGTTTTTCCTACCTCCCCCCCTACACACACTTCAGAAGAAGCAGGATTTCTGTGTTCATTATGCTCTATGGAGGGGGGAGGGGCCGAGGGGAATGAGTGAGCATGGAGAGGAGAAAAGTCAGCCCTGCACAGCACAACATCCTGCAATCTTCTCTCACCAAGCTCCCAGATAAGCACTGACCTTTCTGACCTTTGAATCAACCATTGTATGTGCCCAGTCTCTAAACTGTACAGCTGCTTCTCTGCTCTCCCTGCTTACTCATCCTCCTGGCCCCTCCCCTCCAGAGGTTATAATTGACTCAGCAAACCCATCTTCACTTTGCTCCTCTGTAATGAAGACAGCTTTGTCTGATAATGTACAGAAGGGGGGGGAGGGGGGCTGGGAAACAGCCTATTGAGTACAGAAAGAGGCTTTTTTGCCAAATAAAATCTATTACAGAGTTTCCTAAAAATTGCATGTACTATTGATTTCTAAAAAAAACTAACATTTTATGACATTTACACTTTAAACAATGGTTTTGCTGGCTGCAGGCTATTTCCCTTTTTTTTTTTTTTTTTTTTTTTTTTTTTTTTTTTTTTTTTTTTTTGCAGGATACTGATGTATACCATTAAAATGAAAAAGCATTGGCCTGGACACATTAGTACGTACATGGTGTTAATGCTGAGTGCAGGATGCAAACCTGATGTGAACAGGCCCTTATGTATAACCTTCAGTTTTTATACTGATTAAGCTCCCAGATCCAGGTGACAGCCACAAGCCTTCTGCAGCTCTTTTGGCTGAGTGGGCAACTGCTCAGCTGGACGAGCCAGGTATGTGACGTACCCACATTTAAGTCGAAAATTACATCCAGAGTCTGTCAGCGGGACCCGGTAGTGGCGCTACAGAGGCACGTGGATGTGTACGTTTACTTTATTAATTCCTGTACCCCCTTCTGATTTTTCATTTCATGGTACTTCTCCTTTAAGGCTTCCTAATAACCACCTGACCTTCTCACCAGGAGCACATGAATGCTATATAACATAAAAGCTTCAAGAAACTTGGCATGGAGCAGGTCATGTGATCCCTCTCGGCACAGATTACAATGCAGCACACTCTCCATTAGAGCCTGAACCCTGAGCTCCAGCAATGCCCGTTAATAGAGCATCTAGGACAATTCCTTGCATCGGCAGTGTTAAACGATCTATTACAAGAATCAGGAGGGATCCGTATACTAGACAGTAGCAGTAGTGTAGATTTTATATTCTGATGATCGGAGTATGCTGCAAACTTGGTGGAGGCAATAAAAGTGACGGTAAGAGGCCGTCCACTGTAATGTCTGGCTTTGCCTCGTACACCAGGTTACTGTCAGACATTGCTGCGGCTTTACTTCTACCCGTCACTTCATCTTATTTTATAGATATGATATTTAAGAAGTCTCTGCTCACCTGGGTTCGGTGTATCCATAATCCAGACTGCTGCACTTCCTGTCTGACTAAAGGTTAATTCTCTCTCCTCCTCTTTTACTAATAATTTATTTCTGCTGGTCTCTCCTAGAAATGTCTCACGACTGGAGACGTTTCTCTTCTCAGTACTGCAGCTTCTATATTCTCTTCCCTATCACTGCATTTCTACATTGTGACTCTAGGCAATAATCTACCTACAGGCTAACCGTGCTGACCTTCAGAACAATTGAGTATTATTCAACTTGGTTACATTCAATAACTTTCTTCTCATTCTGCACATTTCCTGCAATATCTGACACTGTGCAGGTCCAGAAACACAAAAAGCACAAAAGATATAATCAGATCCAGCCATTGTGTAGAAGTATATACTGTATTATACATACACACACTGACTATATGCTGCTCAGAACTGGCACATATATCCAGATCATAAAGACCCTCTGGCAGATGTGGAGATCATCAGAGTAAGAAAAAGGCTACAGGATACTCATCACCATTATGTAAGTACATAGAAATATAGAAGATTTTCGGCAGAAAAAGCCCCCCCCCCCCCCCGGGTCCATCTAGTCTGCTCTTATATTATAACTCTTTTTTTTAAATCTAAGAATAGATACCGTAATTTCCGGCGTATAAGGCAACTGGGAGTATAAGACGACCCCTGACTTTTAAGCAGATTGTCAGGGGTATGCCTTATATGCCGGAAAATGTTAACCCCTGGGTTAACTGCAGCTAAAAAAAAAAAAAAAAAAAAAAAAAAAAAAAAAAAAATCACCTTTAACTCACCTGGGGCCCGTTCCCAGCATGGGCACGCCTCCCGTACAGTTCCCGGCACAGGCAGTGTGACATACACTACCTGCGCCGGTGACGGAGATCGCTGACCCTCTCCCGGGCGGCAGAGTGTCTCATTGGAGAGGCTCGGAGACGCTCAGCTGACGGGAGAGCTTCGGGAACTTCCGGCGCCTCTCTCATTGTCCCGAAGCTCTCCCAGCAGCCAAGCGTCTCCGAGCCTCTCCGATGAGACACTCTGCTGCCCAGGAGAGGGTTGGCGATCTCAGTCTCCGGTAGTGTAAGTCACACTGCCTGTGCCAGGAACAGTACGGGAGGCGCGCCGATGCTGGGAACGGGCCCCAGGTGAATTAAATGTTTATTTTTTTATAGTGGCGGCCATTTGTGAGCACCCCCCCACCGTATGGGGCAACCGTACCTAGCGTATAAGACGACCCCCGACTTCTATGAAGATTTATTAGGGTTAAAAAGTTGTCTTATATGCCGGAAAATATGGTAAATATATATTTATCACAGGCAGGTTTATATTCAGCTATTGTAGATTTACCGACCACATCTGTTCCAAGCATCTACTACTCTTTTAGTAAAGTACTGTGTTTCCACGAAAATAAGACAGTGTCTTATTTTAATTTTTGCTCCCAAAGATGAACTGTGTCTTTTTTTCAGGGGATGTCTTATTTTTTCATTAAGAATTCACAAAAAAATAAAATAAAGAACTTTTATTATATACTGTACAGTAGTTGTCATCACAAACCAGCATAACCGGACATAACCCTGGTGGCGGGGTCTTACATTTGGGGGGTGCCTGTACCTGTAGCGGCAGAGTAGCTTATTCTGACTGACGTACTAATTTACATATTGGCTTCTGCTCTAATGTTTCAAAAACACTGAGGGAAAAACAGACCGGCCTTGGAATCAGCAGCTCTGCCGCTACAGTTACATATCAGCAGTGTCGCATGTACAAATCTGCTGATTTCCCTTTAAATCTTCTTTCCTTCAGACTATTCAGGTTTAGATCCTTAAAGGGGTGGTGTCGTGAAGAACATTAGGTATATACTGCTGCATTATGTTAATTGAAACATATTTCAAATGTACAAGCATTTCTTAAAATGTATCATTTGAGAGATATAGACTCACTAATACACCATGTGCACTCATGCCTGCCGCGAAAACACATCTGTAAAACAGGCAAGCGATGAGGTCAGCACTCAGGAGAAATGACAGGACGGCCCCTTTGTGACGCTGCAGGCTCCTCCACTCCAAATTACGCCCAGAGAAGGCATGACTGCTTCGCTTCGGAGGAAGGCCCGATGCCTACATAAGGCTGATTTACATACGGTGCGGAGGGGGGGGGGGGGGGGTCAAAAGGCAAATAAGGTAAAATCAGATGTGTGCCACATGCATGTGTGCAAAGGAGATCAAATATGTTTTTAGTAAAGAAGCTTACATCACTGTGCCAGTTTTCTTCTCTATGCATCTGATTGTTCCCTGGTTTACGGAACTGTGAAGACACTTTCCCACAATCCCCCTTGCTTGCATGTGAAGTGAAAAACAACTGTGAGTACTGATGGGACAGATCAGGAGAGGAGACTGCAGCTGATCTCAATGACCCAACCTAGTGGAATCCTGGCATGCAGTTAACAAGGGCAACAGGTTTCGGAGTGGAGAAGCCTGCAGGGGCCATCCTGACGTTTCTCGCCATCGCTGGGCCATTTAACAGAACATTGGGCACTTGAGCCTTGTTACATTTACGTTAAAAAAAAAAAAAAAACCTGAGCTTCAACACCACACACAAACTGAGAAGAGTGGCACTGATTCTCAGTGTTATTATCTACATGTTTTCTAATCTTGGATAAGCCCTTTAAAAGGTGTTATCAGGGGTTCTCTCTTGCAGGAAGACCAGCACTCTTTCCTCAGTTTGGGTGTGGGTTTGTAACTCAGTTGCATTAAAGTGAATGGAGCTGAATTCTAATACCACACACAACCTAAAGGCAGGGGTGGTGATGTTTTTGCAAGAAAGAAGCTGTTTTTTTGCTAATCCTGGATAAACCCTTTAAGGTGACCATACACATAAAGCAGGTGTTCAACTAACTTAAAGGGGATATCTGGCACATTTGGACTTTCCATGCCTGTGGCAAATCTGCAAACTGAAAAGGTTTGTACTGGTTAAGCCGTACAGAAAACCAGCAGGTCTCACCCAGCGTCTGCTGGTTTAGTTCAGCCGTTGTTATTATATACAGAAAAACAATAAGATGGCCTTTGTCATTTGTCTTGTTGGTCTGAGAATCATGGGTGCCTGTGCCAAACACCAGTGAGCGGGCGGAACATTAAAGTGAGCATAATGTAGGAGCAGGAAGTGTCAGCATCCTGCTCCTACATTCACTCCCATAGGCTGCCGGCACTTCATACCAGCAGCCTATGGGACGCTGGGACGTGACCTCTCCGGCAGGCGTGATGATGTGACGTCATCACGCCTGCCGGATGTCCCATCCCCGCGGCTCGCAAGATGGAGCCAGAAGAGGAGGAGGAGAGCTGCTGCCTGCAGCCACAGTGCAGATAAGGTGAGTAGGAGGTTTGTTTTTTATTAGTTCATGGAGGGCACTATTAGTATATGGGGGGGCACCTCTGGGGGCATTATTAGTATATGGGGGGGGCACCTCTGGGGGCATTATTAGTTCATGGGGGGGCATCTCTGGGGGCATTATTAGTTCATGGGGGAACCTCTGGGGGCATTATTAGTTCATGGGGGGGCACCTCTGGGGGCATTATTAGTTCATGGGGGGGGCACCTCTGGGGGCATTATTAGTTCATGGGGGGCACCTCTGGGGGCATTATTAGTTCATGGGGGGCACCTCTGGGGGCATTATTAGTTCATGGGGGAACCTCTGGGGGCATTATTAGTATATGGGGGCACTATTAGCTCATGGGGGCACCTCTGGGGGCATTATTAGCTCATGGGACACCTCTGGTAGAATTATTAGCTCATGGGGGCATTATTAGTATATGGGGGCACCTCTGGGGGCATTATTAGTTCATGGGGGCACCTCTGGGGGCATTATTAGTTCATGGGGGCACATCTGGGGGGATTATTAGTTCATGGAGGCACATCTGGGGGCATTATTAGTTCATGGGGGCACCTCTGGGGGCATTATTAGTTCATGGGGGCACCTCTGGGGTAGGGCTGGGCGATATTGGCCTAAATCAATATCGCGGTTTATCGCACATGTAGTTGCGGTAACGATAATTGGACGATAAATATGACACGCCCCTTTGCAAGCCACACCCACTTAAGGTTAAAAAAAATGGAACTCACTGAGCAGCAACTCAAGGCAGTGAATTTAGTCTATTATCATTATTATTATTAGTCCTTATTAGGGGGTCTCAGCAGAGTTATACAGCTACATACACACAGGAGGGGGACAGATCTCTCTATATATATATACACACACACACACACACACACAGGAGGGGGGCAGGTCTCTGTATACACACAGGAGGGGACAGGTCCCTATATATATTATATACACACAGGAGGAAGAGGGACAGGTCGCTATATATACACACAGGAGAAAGGGGGACAGGTTGCTATATATACACTATGTACACACAGGATGGGACAGGTTCCCCTTCCTCCTGTGTGTACATAGTTTATATATAATAAATATAATATATAGGGACCTGTCCTCCTTCCTCGTGTGTGTGTATAGGGACCCGTCCCCCTTCCCCCTGTGTATATGGACCTGTCCTCCTTCCTCCTGTGTGTATATGGATCTGTCCCCCTTCCTCCTGTGTGTGTATATATAGCAGCCTGTCCCCCTTCCCCCTGTGTGTGTATAGGGACCTGTCCCCCTTCCCCCTGTGTGTGTATAGGGACCTGTCCCCCTTCCTCCTGTGTGTATAGGGACCTGTCCCCCTTCCCCCTGTGTGTGTATAGGGACCTGTCCCCCTTCCTCCTGTGTGTATAGGGACCTGTCCCCCTTCCCCCTGTGTGTATAGGGACCTGTCCCCCTTCCCCCTGTGTGTGTATAGGGACCTGTCCCCCTTCCTCCTGTGTGTATAGGGACCTGTCCCCCTTCCTCCTGTGTGTATAGGGACCTGTCCCCCTTCCTCCTGTGTGTATAGGGACCTGTCCCCTTCCTCCTGTGTGACAGCTCTGCTATTCCAGGTACAGACAGCCTGTGTGCACATGGGGAAACCACTTTCTCCTTTAACCTCTGCCTGATCAGTGATAAGATCTGGAGCAGCAGAGAGGAGTAAGCGGCTCCTCCGTGCAGTAGCTGCCACTAGTCAGACACCATCTCTTTCTCTGGCCAGTACACAACGGGAGGAGGTACAATGCTGCGGCTGCAGTGTGTTATCTCCTGGAGACCGGTGCCGGCTAGTTACGGGGGAGGGCTGTGTGGACGGCAGAAGCAGACAGTAGTAGGTTACCTCCTGAAGGCTGCTGCTGTTACACGGAGGGGGATATCTGTGGCAGCGTGACAGTGACTGGGGCCTGGGAACCGCTCTGGCTCCAGGTCACTGCTCTGCGCGGCAATTGCCCTGTTTGAATGGACGGCCCGGCAGTGACTGGAGGGGGAGGGGCAGAGCGGTCACCCCAGCAGAAGCTGTCCGGTCTGTGCTGCGCGCGCTGCCCGGGTAGGGGAGTGCAGGACACCCCGAGGCTGCGGGGCTCAGTGTCTGCCTCTTGGGGGTCCTGAGAGAGATCAGCCAGATCCCTGGACTGTAGTGTCGGAGCTCAGTGATCCCCCTCCTGTCTGGGGCCTGGGATACGACTCCTCTCTTCCGCTGCAGCCACGTCCTGCCTGGCTCTGGCATCCCTGCGTCTCTGCACATAAAGCACCCAAAACTGTGAAATACCGCAGATACCGTCCTGGCAAAGTTGAGGTCGGTTAACCGACGCCAGAGACGGTATCGGTATTTTCACGGTATACCGCCCAGCCCTACTCTGGGGGCATTATTAGTTCATGGGGGCACCTCTGGGGGCATTATTAGTTCATGGGGGCACCTCTGGGGGCATTATTAGCTCATGGGGGCACCTCTGGGGGCATTATTTGCTCATGGGGGCACCTCTGGGGGCATTATTAGCTCATGGGGGCACAGCAGGGGGCATTATTTGCTCATGGGGGCACAGCAGGGGATCCTATATACAGGGGGCATCCCACATTCCTACTCGTTTTACTGCACATAACACCAAACAGCGCAGTTACTTTGGGAGCCTACAGGAGGAAGAAAGGAAAGGAAGTTGCTAGAAATGTGCAGAGCCTAAATTGTTTGTCTCGCAGGTTCTGAAGAGATGAAACGTATCTGGAAGAAATCATCATCATCATGGAGGACTGGACGGGATGGAGAGGAAAAGGGAAAGTGACTCCTCAGATCAAAGAAGACGTCACCTGTGAGTCACTGTATGACGGTTTTCTAATTTTGTAGAACATTATTTAGTAGGGGTGCCCTGAGGAAATGTTTTTTTCCAAGGGGTGCCCGGAGGTGGAAAAGGTTGGGAAGCACTGGTATAGGCGACCACAGTATTCTAAGGGTCCATTTACACAGAAAGATCTGACAGATTATCTGCCAAATACTTGAAGCCAAAGCCAGGAATAGACTATAAACAGATCAGGTCATAAAGGAAAACCTGAGATTTCTCCTCTTTTTAAATCCATTCCTGGCTTTGGCTTCAAATCTGTCAGATAATCTTTCTGTGTAATCGCACCCTTGCTCTGTATGTGTCTGTCACAAGTCAATGTATACAGCAGACCATACACATTACACAGCTGTCTGCAAAAATCTGGTTTGGATCATCTGACATGGAGTACGGGGGCAACCCGTTTCCAGATGGGAGACTTCTAATCCTCAGATTCTTAGTCACCTAATGTGTAACATGAATATCCACTGTGGATTTCACCCGCTGCTACACTGAAACCAGGTAAAACTTGCCTTTTGCGAGAATTTGCAGCCTTGTCTAAAACCAATAGGGAATTTTAAAGACTTTTTTTTTGCTGATGGCCAAGAGGATCGGCACTGCAGTAACCAGACATAGCCACTACACAATGTATGGCGCTGTCTGCTTTAGTCTCTTTAGTGTATAGGCTTACATCATGGTAAAGAACTGATTGGCAGAGGTGCCAGGTGTCCATCGGATATTGATGGCCTACTTTGTAGTTAGGCCATCAATAATAAAAGTCCTGGAAAATCAGGGCAGGTATTTTCTGCTTTTATGATAGCTGATGTGTGCTACGACTGCTTGACTGGATCTGTAACAATAGTCTCTGTGTACACAAACATTACAGCTGGGACTACACAGTGACCTTTCGCTGCACATGAAAGGACAAAAGCAGCAGGAAACCAGGAGTTTAGGGTATACTGAAGGGATGACCAATGAACCTATAATTCTCTATGTAATATAATGTACAGTAATCTAAGGTAGACTTGGTATAGTGATATGCATTGAGGTGTGGGTTTATATGACCTGCATACAGGATAAGGAGCTATCAGTATCACACCTTACCTTCTGCCATTTCTCGGTCAATAGGTGGGACGTCATCAGCCATGGTAAAGTCCAAGGTGGCGTCTGTAATCTCCACCATATCTTCATCGCTCGTACTGCTCTGAAAACTGTTAAGGCTGGAGCGGCGGAATCCCTTGTTGTCCATCTCAGGGGCGACCTACAAGTATAGACACCAGTCATAAGCAGAAAACAACAAAACCCGACACTTCAGAGAAAAGAAAATACCTGCAACTTATACCACGGCGTAGGCATAGTCGTCTGAGGAGCAAAGTCCTGGGGTTTTCAGACAATGTATAGGTGCTGCCCGGCCTTATTTCCAGCTATACAGGAGAACATACACTCCCCAGTCAGTGCGCTCTGCTCCTATTACAGAGGAAGCAGCCCCATCCTCAGGCACAGTAAATGAAAACCATACTTAATGCTCAGAAACCACACAGTCCTGACCAAGATCAGAGGAAGGAAAGGCAGCTTCCTGCTCAGTCTTAAAACGCTGAGGTTGCTTCATCAGAAACAAGAGAAGAGCCGCACAGATTCCCCTGAAGACAACATTTACAGCTTTGTGTGACTCAGGCTTCCCCCCCTGTAAAGTCATCGCAGTGTCTCGGGCCGTCCTACTCCCCAGTCATGACCATCCTGTACTCCTGCCGCCACAGAGATCACTGAAAATGGGGAGGGCGGGCTTATTAACCCCTTCCTGCCACAGCAATCTTTGGTGACTTTGCTTCTGGGTTTTTTTCCCCTCCTTGCCACAACCTTTGTTATTGCCTGTAGGAAATATAGCTCTATATATTCTGTGTAACGTTCACACATGTATATTTGGCTGGAATGGTCTGTACATTCATTTAACCTATCCCCACCACAGCGACTACAGATAATTCTGCTTGCCTTCTATGATCCATAACTTTTACTTTACTTAAAGGGGGTGTCCATCTCGCATCTCAACCTCCCATCCGATTTTGTACATGTGATCTTGAGAACAGAGTAAATTATATATCCTGAGGACGTGCCATAAAGGTCAAATCTGGGACCTGCATCTATCTCTGGAATAAGCCCCCCAACCCACTTGTGGCAGACAGACAGAGTTGGTTTAGAAAGCTGAAAATTGTCAAATGGGCGGTTTACACACTTTTTGCGACTGAGGTTAATAGGAGTTGTAGTACTGCAGGCTACACTGTATCCATAGCTCTCGAGTTATACAATGAGCATAGCTTGTGGTGCCATCCGGTTAGGGAGGGATTGATAGCCCCCCTTGTCTGTAGGCTGCATCTGGAATTAAAGGGGTAGTGCGGCACTAAGAAATTATTCACAAAAGTTATACAACTTTGTAATGTATGTTATGTATGTGAATCGCCCCCTTCCTTGTGTTCCCCCACCCACGCTAGACCCGGAAGTGTAGTGTACCATACATACCTGACGTGAGTCGTCCCCGATCTTCTGTCAACGACGTAATCTTCGGGAGGCCGGCCGAATAGTTGCAGCCGTCCCTGATGCCGCGCGATTGGCTGAGCATAACTGTGCTCAGCCAATCGCGGCTAAGCAGCTGATGACGCGGCACAAATGAGTTATGTAAATTAAGCAATGTGTCAGCATCAGCTGTTATCAGCTTCCCGACCACCTCCAGCAGCCACAAACACACTAGAGGAGGCAAAGGAGCATTTGTTTCAAAGATAAATGTGGGTCACAGGGGTGGGATCCACATCTAGGGGACACGTATGGCATATACTGTGGACCCCGGATGGGCATATCCCTTTAAAGAAAGTGTCAATTAACGAATGTAACAGTCTCAGAGAACACGGACCACAATGACAACCATTCCTACTAGGAATGCCAGCCATATCAAGGGGGTGGGGGGTATCCATTATCCAAGATTAGAGAAAACATAAGCTATATTCCTCCAGAAACAGAACCACTGTTGGCTTCGGGTTCTGTTTGGTATTGCAGCTCAGTTCCATAGAAGTGAATGGAGCAGAATTGTAATAAAAGTTACAACCTTTACATCCAGGATAACCTCTTAGGGCAATGTTCAGACGTGGTAAAACAATGGCCATGTCACAGAACATCCGCTGTCTGAGATGTTCAACCCAGCCGATACTGCAGTACCAGCCGTGTTAACATCACTTCTTAATTGGAATACGGGCACATTCGGGTGTGTCCACACTCCAATTAGCCACAGCAGATAATGTAAAGCACGGCCGGAACCATACTTTACATTGTCTGCACAGTCTATTTCGTGCGGCTACTGTTCACTGAATAGAAATGCGAGTTTTCTGTTCAGCCGCACATAATCCCAGCCGGAGTGTATACAGTGTGTATACACTCCGGCCGGGATTCCATAGGGGTTAAGATCGGCCGTAATGACTTGCAACAACACCGATGTTTAATTAAAAAATACATTGTGTGAACGTGGCCTAAAAGGTACATTCACACACATACAGTATTCCAGTCTATGTTTTTCATGGTGTGTGCTTTGTCTTTTCTAAAGAAAGTACAAAGCATCAAACATGCTGTGAACACTGTATATGTGACTGTAGCCTTAGAAGTAGGACAGTCACTACAAGGCAGACTACGGTACCTATTGCTACAATATTACACTCACTGTAGGATCAATACATCTTAAGGACCATGGGCAAGAACTACCCTTAATACCATCACCGCACTGATCTTACCAGCAGGCATCGGGTACTAATATACAACAATGGTGTAAATAATGTTATTTATAACTAGAAAAATACCAGTACAGCTTACTATACATGTATGAAAAGAGTGCACAAGACAGGTGTCAAGGGTCACATGGATGGCTCCTCCATTTTCATGATTCAGGCTGGGATCACAACATGAAGATGACCACTATGATAGACTCTCTGCTTTCAACAGTCATAGGCTATGTTCCCACACAGTATTTTTGCTCAGTATTTTGCAACCAAAACTAGGAGTGCATTAAAACACAGAAAGGCTATGTTCACCCACTGTTGAGATTTACTGGATGGCCGTCATTAATGACAAATAATTATTGTTATTTCAAAACAAAGGCCATTGTTTTAAAATAACGGTAATTATTTGCCGTTAAATGGCAGCCATCCACTCAATTTCAGCAGAGTGTGAACATAGCCTTTCTGTGCTTTTAATCCACTCCTGGTTTTGGTTGCAAAATACTGAGCAAAAATACTGTGTGGGAACATAGCCATATAATAAAGACAATGGCCCAGATTTATCATCGGTCTAGATGTCTGATTTTTGTCTCATATTGAGAAACAAAAGCTGGGCTGTGATAGTTCCTCTGCTTCCCCCCATTCATAGAATACTGGCACTAGCGAGGACAGCCATGAGGATAGTCCCTCTGCTTTCTATAGCACACAGACACCATTCACAGAGAGAGTATGCTGGAAGTGCCAATGTAAGGACGGCCGTTAGGATAGTCCCTCTGCTTTCTTGAGTATGGAACACAGGCACCATTCAGAGGCAGCGCAGATAGTCACAGTATCCCGATGACCCCTATGACAGTCCTGCTGCTTCCTCCATTCAAAGAACGCACAGAATCAGTGCTGATGGTCACAATGTGTGGATGACCACTAGGACAGTCCCTCTGCTTTTTCCACTCACAGTATACAGACACTACAAGAGGTACACATACTTCTGACAGTATCTAAACCCTTCACCACACATACTTTAAAAGGGGTACTCCAGTGAAAATCATTTTCTTTCAAATCAACTGGTGTCAGACAGTTATATAGATTTGTAATTAACTTCTATTAAAAAAAAATTAAGTCTTCCCATATTTATCAGCTGCTGTATGTGCTGCATGAAGTGGTGTTTTATTTTCAGTCTGACACAATGCTCTCTGCTGCCACCTCTGCCCATTACAGGAACTGTCCAAAGCAGGAGAAGTTTTCTAAGGGAATTTGCTCCTGCTCTGGACAGTTCCTGTCTTGGCCAGAGATGTCAGCAGAGAGCACTGTGTCAGACTGGAAAGAAAACATTTCCTGCAGGACATACAGCAGGTAATAAGTATGGGAAGACTTAAAAGAAAACTACAGGAATTAGCATTTTTCGCTTATTTAACTCACATTACAAAGTTATATAACTTTGTAATTTGTATTAATAAGCTATCTGCTCCTTCCCCCCCCCCTCCGGAAGTGAAGTAAAGCATACAAACCTATTAACCGTCGACTACATCCTCTTCTCCCGGGCGCCATCCTGTGTCAATGTCTTCAGAGCTGGGGGCCGCGCCTGATCTTCTTCCTCCCCAGAGTCTACTAGTAAAATGAATGGAAGAGAAAAAGGCTCCCAATGCACTTGCCCACCAGCAGCTTTTTCATTGTCTGAAACGCATCACATGGCTCCCAACTTGCTCAGCCCTGATTGGCTGAGCTCGGTAGATGCCATGTGATGCACTCCAGCCAATGAAAAGGCTGCTGGTTCCCATGCTCACCTTTTCTCTCCCATTCACTTCACTGGAACCTGGAAGTGAAGGAGTTGCGGGGACACCGACTGGCGATCGTCACTAGAGGGATGGTGAGTATGAAGTGTGTGTGTCTGTTTTTTTTTTTGTTTTTTTTTTTAAATTCCATCGGAGTTGTCCCTTAAAATGTTTAAATAGAAGTAAATTTCAAATCTATATAACTTTCAGAAACCAGTTGATTTGAAAGTAAAAGATTTTCACCAATGTACCCCTTTTAAACAGAAGACATCCCATCGATCAGCTGATCTCTAAGGGTCTGGCTTCTTTAAAGGGGTAACCCAGTGCTACAAAAACATGGCCACTTTCCTCCAGAGACAGCACCGCTCTTGTCTCCAGTTTGGGTGGGGTTTGCCACTTAGTTCCATTGAAGTGAATGGAGCTTAATTGCAAACTGCACCTAAACTGATGATGAGAGGGGAAAAAGTAGCCATGTTTATGTAGCACTGCATAACCCCTTTAAATGGGTTATCCAGCGCTACAAAAACATGGCCACTTCCCCCCTACTGTTGTCTCCAGGTTAGGTGCGGTTTGCAATTAAGCTCCATTTACTTCAATGGAACTGAGTTTCAAAACCTCACCCAAACTGGAGACAACAGTGGGGGAAAGTGGCCATGTTTTTGTAGCGCTGCATAACCCCTTTAAGCCTAGGGTAGTGTTTCCAAACCTCCAGCTCCTTCAGTTGTTGCAAAACTTCATGTCCCAGGGTGGCATTACAGACACTCTGGCAGTTGTAGCTTTGCAACAGCTAAAGAGCCAAAAACTGGGGGAACACTAAGCTAGAAGAATGGCCGACACATGTGTGGGGCCAGCCTAACACGGCGGTCACAGAGGACACCACGCTGGGGATGATACTTTATTCTCTAATAAAACATACAGCACTGGCGGTCTATGTGATCTACCCCTTTAAGTCTTGGGGTACATGACATACGCCATGGTCACATGATCATGGTCAAACAACATTAAAGCGGCGAGGTGCCCCCGGTTGTAAAGGTGCTAGGATGGGGTGAAGACATGGAGAAGGCAGAGGGGTCCCTGCTGCTTACCTGCAGACCCTGTCCACACTGCGCTGCCTGCTCCTCAGTGACCTGTCATACCTGGAGGACACCACAGCCTACAGAGGGGGAAGACAAGGAGCACAAGGGGTTAACAAGCAGCGACCCGACAACTGTCCATGTATCCATAGTACAGGCAGCACAGTCACCTACTGGTGACGCACCTGCTCGCCGGATACAGAAGTCTACATTACAGTATATTAGCTATACATCCAGCGCTTACCTCCCTCACTAAGAGACGGAACTACGACATGTGACCTGCCCGCACCAACCAGAGGGCTACCCCCTCTGTCAGGCTGCACGGCTCCGCCCCACATTACGTCATCCCACCCCTCGACAGTTCACGGAGGGGCGTGCTTATCACTAGAGCGCGAGCTGTCCCCGTGCGGGCGCCGCCTCAGTCACATACAGTATCGTCATGTTTTTTAGGCTTCGCTAAAATGGCGCCCTGCTTAATAGGGAAAGGGTGACTCAGTGTTTGAGAGACTGTCAGCTGGTTATGTGTAATCTTTTAAAGGGGACGCTTCCTGTGTGTCTGGAAAAAAGCTGACGTCACTGCTTGTGGGCGGGTCCGAGTGCCAGAGCTCCTCTCATGAGTGCTGGTATATGGAATGAGCTGCAGTTTCCCTCTGGGGCTGTCATGGAGATGAGAGCAGACGCAGTTGCAAAACCTTAATGAGGCATGATGGGAATTGTAGTTTTTCAACATCTGGAGGCTGTCAGCTGATACCTCACACCCCCTAGATGCCACAGTCAGTGGCATTTAAAAAGCTTATGCCAGTTCCCTATAGCCTCCATGGCATGATGGTGGGGTGCTGGGCAGGTCTACCTGAGGAAGATCAAGAGGATGTCCAAGATGGTGAATGGCTAGGAAGCTCATCCCCATCAAAAACTGTAGAAAATGTTTTAAAAATTGAGGAAAAGTAAATTAAATGTAAAAAAAAAAAACAAGTCCATCCGCATAGTGTCAGAAATGTTGAATATTGAGATCACATTTTGCAGTTTGCTCAGTATGAATATGACACAACGCCTTTCTAAACCAATCCCAATTCTTTCTCAAGTGTCATGATGAGACTTGAGATATAGACCGGATCGGTTTAGAAAAGCGTTGTCACTATTTAACGCTTTTATATATTGTTTTATAATATATCATTTATTGTCTCTCATTTAGACCTGCAACCGTGGATACTTCTAGGTGGAGTGGAGATGTTTTCTATTTGCAATCTATCCCGCGTGGACAGACCTGGGGATCGGCTGCAGTCCTGCTGCATGCGATTTCGAGTGTTGTGCCTCACTTCGCACAACACAACCAGGTGAGAGTTTTTTAGCTATTGCTCTGACCTGCAGTATTGTCTGTGCTATGGAGCACTCTTTTATTTTCTCTTCATAGCAAGTTCAAAGTCATGTTAGGCCCTGTTCACACCATGGCACCCCTCATCCCACCAGTCGGGGCTTCTCTTTGCACCCAGGTTGTCAGGAGGAGGGGGAGCATGACTGGAAGCCGCCACATCTCCTTCCTACACCTCGTGCCTTGTTTAAAGCAATTTCTGTTCTATGCAAGGTCGCATACAGCAGAGAAGAACAGTATCAGAACCCTGTTCTCTTCCTCTGTCAGGTCCTCGGGCAGGTGCGTGAGCTCCTGCAGTCCTGATGGGTTGTGTTTATAGGGGTTTTCTAGGGAAAACAGATTAATGGCCTTTCCATAGGATCACTGATAGATATGCTGTGGACATGACTGAAATGTAAAGGCTGATGTCATCTAAGATATGAATTTATTTTTATTATAGTACATCAATAAACTACACTTATCAATAAGTCCCATACGCAGAACAAGAGCGAAGGGGAGCAGTCACACCGTGATTATCCCTTCCAAGGTAAGAATATGTTGGCACCCAGTCAAAATCTCATGCTTATGTTTCTGTGCACGGACTGGCACAGACCCCATTGGGGTCATTCCACACAAATATACAAGTTTTCACTTGGACTCAAATATGCAGCAAACTGCGCTTTGGAGTCCAAGTATGTTGATCTGCAGTTGCAGAACAAGGGGCAGCCTGATTTGAATCCTATGGTCTCTTGGATATGGAGGAACTACAAGACCCAGCAAGATCAGAAACAGCTTCTTTGTTCTATCCGGAAAGAAAAGAAATATAAAGACTGCCTGGATTCATTGATATACTTTTATTTGATTTTAGGACATGGATACTTTACACTCCGTTGTTATCTCAGGGAAACCTTTTATTGACGCATGAAATGTGGATTATCTAAAAGAGTAAGGGGTCCTAGATAGTGGATGGTCAACATTTTAAGACAGGGTAGATTCATACATACCGTATCTCCGTATCCAGATTTCACGCTGCAAGTTTCCCAGTGAAATCTATTGCGATACTGATTTCTATTAAAGTCTATGGCACTCCAATCCTGCAGTGGATTTAAATGCAAGAATATCTTGCAATAGACTTGTTAAAGTTAACGACTTAGCTATTGACTCCATGCTTACCTTCCCGAGTTCCACATGCTTCTCTAGGTCCCTACTCAGTGACGGCCTGCAGCGGGACAGCACAGTGATTGGCTGAGTGGGCTGTCAGTGTGCGGGGACCCAGAGGAAACATGCAGGAGCCCTCTACAGGTAAGCATGGAGTCAATAGCTAAAGTCGTTAACTTTTACTATGTCTATGGCACGATTTTCTTGCATTTAAATCCACTGTGGGAATGGAGTGCCATAGACTTTAAAGGAGAAGCCAACGAAAATTTTTTATTAATGTATTGTATTGTCCCCCAAAAGTTATACAAATCTCCAATATACACATATTACGGGAAATGCTTATAAAGTGCTTTTTTTCCCTGCAATTACTACTGCATCAAGGCTTCACTTCCTGGATAAAATGGTGATGTCATGACCCAACTCCCAGAGCTGTGCGGGCTGTGGCTGCTGGAGAGGATGATGGCAGGGGGACCCTGAGGGACACAGAGCACTGGAGGGACACTAAGCATCCAGGGGCGGATTAACTTTACCATAGGCCCTGGGCTGTTCAACAAGTCTGGTCCCAAGCAACCCACTGTAACTATGGCAGCACTAGCCTGGTGTTTGCAAATCATTGCAGAACTTTGGCCAGGAGACAGAACACAACTGAAAGTATGTCTTTTTTGGGTGGCAAGGGGCCCCCCAGGATCTCAGGGCCCTGGCCTACCACCCTAAAAGGACCTATTATAATCCGCTACTAAGCATCCCTCTGCCATCATCCTCTCCAGCAGCCACAGCCCGCACAGCTCTGGGAGTCAGGTCGTGACATCACCATTTTATCCAGGAAGTGAAGCCTTGATGCAGTAGTAAGTGCAGGGAAAAAAGCACTTTATAGGCATTATCCGTAGTGTATATTGGTGATTTGTATAACTTTTGGGGGGCAATACAATACCTTAATAAAAATTTTCGCCAGACTTCGCCTTTCATAGAAATGTGGTACGTGTGAATCCACCCGCAAAACAGCAGCCAATGTGTGACACAGGCGTGTCACAGAACAGCCGCTGTCTGAGAGGTTCACATCACTTTATTTTAATTGGAACATGGCACATTAGAGTGTTCCGGGAGCCGTGCTTTACAGGGTGGGGGCGTGGGGGACCCAAGTTCAATAATCCTAATTGTAGTAAATTTCAATATCCTAAATGTACCTCTTACTATAAATGATGAAAATGCCCACCGATAATAAAACTTTATGATTGCTTTGTACAGAAATATAAGTCTCTTAACAATAACGCCAAATGTATTGCATCTTTCTAATTACAAGATATTACACAAAACCTTCAGATAAATTAAGTTACAGATTTTAAGTATAAAGTGTCTGTATTTTAGTATTCAAGCTACAGGCTGCACTTTTGGACAACCCATCATCATTGTGAGTAAATCTTTATATTTCCCAGGAAATAACAATTCCGGAACCTCTTCTCCTATAGCTCTATCATGTGCCGTTCCTCTGTAATTCATAATAGAAGTCTATAAATCAATAAACAAGTGTGTGTTACCAGTTGGGGGCGTGTCTCTACACAGTGCAGCACTGTGATTGGATAATGTCAATTGGATCAGCTGTGATTGGATAATGTCAGACTGTGTAGGGACACGCCCCCAACTGGTCACACCCAGATGGTTATTGAGTTATACATTTCTAATCAGAATAAAACAGGAACGACACATCACAGGGCTATAAGAAAAGATGTTGCCGAATTTTTGGTTCATGGGCATTGTATGGATTTGTTATAACAGAGAGGTCAGGAGCAACAACAGGTCCTCTTTATTCCAGAGTGATAACATTTTAGTTAAAGAGGACCTGTCACCCCCCGTGTCGGGGAGACAGGCTCCCGACCCCCAGCTAGATCCCCTTATACTGACCTTATCTCGCCGAGTCCCACTCCCGGGACGGAGATATCCTGGTCAGAAGCCGGCGCACGCTGTGGAGATAGGTCTGGTGTCCATAGAGAATGAATGGAGCCATGGACGCGCTGCAGTGATGAGTCCGGCTCCATTCATTCTCTAGGGACGCCGGACCTATCTCCACAGCACGCACACTGGCTTCTAACCAAGATATCTCCGTCCCGGGACTAGTTCTGGGAGCGGGACTCGGCGAGATGAGGTCAGTATAAGGGGATCTAGTTGGAGGTCGGGAGCCTGTCACCCCGGCACAGGGGGTGACAGGTCTCTTTTAAATACGCCTCATATCCGACCTTTTTTTATCAAATCAAATGTCAAAACGTGTACAGTGTTATTGTTGTATACTTGTATAAAAATAATAAAAAAAAAATAGAGCCTGCGTGATCTCATTGTACTTATCTTCATCTGTGTGCTTCTTTTTTCACATTCCTTGAGCTCAGCTCCTTTATGGAGCTCAGTGGGTGACATATAGTTCCTTAAAGTGACAATGGCGCTGTTGCCATGAAGCCCCGCCCAATTAGCACAATCTGCAGTTGATAAAAGATCTCTTTTTACTTGAACAAGTACCATGACGTATGATATAAAATAAGTTATGGAAACTGCTAAATTTGCAAAAAGGGGGTGACAGTGTCACTTTAAGGTAAGGGGAGTGGGGAAAAAGAGTAAGGAGGCATTCACACATTTCATGTAGATGAGCTATGGAATCGCTGAGCTCCCCGCATCATGATTTATTATGATGCCAGGAGCGCAAAGTTTTAAACTGATTCAGAGTGCGTGGCCTCATAATGAATCATGACTCTGAGAGCTCTGCATTCTGTTCTGCTGCACATTGTCCGTTTATACAGAATGTACACGGTATGTGTGAATGCCCTCTAAAGTAGCCGGAACAACAAAGAGAAGAAAGATAACGGTATGCAGCTTCAGTGGCTAGGGTGAGTACACTGGGATCATATACAGGCTTCATTTTTAAAATCCAAGCATAATATAATCGTATATAAGTATACAATGCAAGTATTTAACTGCACTGTTGTCTCCCTGAATACCTTTTTAAGGGCCGTTTATACAGGAAGATTATCTGACAGATTATCTGCCAAAGATTTGAAGCCAAAACCAGGAACAGACTATAAACAGAGATCAGGTCATACGTGAAAACCTGAGATTTCTCCTCTTTTCAGATCCAGTCCTGGCTTTGGCTTCAAATCTTTGGCAGATAATCTGTCAGATAATCTTTCTGTGTAAAAGGGCCCTAACATTACTCTTTTTTCAGAAGGTGTCAGCAGTAAGTTTGGGCCCAGGATTGCTCTCTGTGTGCTGCGTCTGGTGGTTAATAAGATGACAGTGTTCAGAGAAAGTCTCCCCGCAGTCACTACACACATATAGAATTTCCCTGGTGTGAATTTTCTGATGTATAATAAGGTAGGATTTGCGCGTGTACCTCTTCCCGCACTCATTACATGCAAATGGCCGCTCTCCTGTGTGGATTCTTTTATGTAACACCAGCTGCAGCTTGCGGGTGAATCCTTTCCCACATTCAATACACACAAAAGGCTTATCCGCCAAATGAGTTTTTTGATGACTGGCAAACGTCAGCCGGTTACTCAGGCTTTTTCCACATTGGTTACAGATATAGATGGTGTTCTCCGTATGGAGTTTATGGTGGGCTACAAGGTTGGAGTTACTACTGAAGCTTTTCCCACACTGGGTACAGGTATAGGGCTTTTCTCCAGTGTGAATCCTCTGATGAATGACAAAGTGTGACCTATCACTGAAACATTTCCCACACTCTGCGCAGGAGTATGGCTTGTGTCCTGTATGGATCCGTTTGTGCAGTACAAGATGTGAGCTCTGGATAAAGTTCTTTCCACACTCTATACATGCATATGGCCTCTCCCCAGTATGGATCCTTTGGTGAGTAGCTAAAGTAGAACTCCGAGTAAAGCTTTTCCCACAATCTGTACATGCATAGGGTTTCTCTCCTGTGTGAGTTCTCTGATGTGTTGCAAGGGTTGAACTATGCGTGAAACTCTTTCCACAGTCCAAGCACACGTATTGTCTATGTCCTGGCCACGTTCTGCGCTTCATTCTCCGGCTTGGTTTATTGGCATTGCATTTGTACTTTACAGAGAGAACATCATCGACTCCGTATTTCTCCTTGTCTATAGTTGTGCTGCTGTTATGAGGCGTCCCTTGTCTTACTCCTGGTGGGGACATCTTTGTGTTACCCATCTCATCTTGGCTGGGGCTTTCTAATGCATCTAAAGCAGATTTTCCCCATTCGTGAGTCTGTAAACTTGCATCCAGCAAATTCTTCTTGTCAGATTCAGAATGTTCCTCCATACTTCAGGACGCCTTGAAATGTCCATGGAATATCGGGTTTTAAGAGTGGCTTTGACCTAACAGAGACATAGATGGTTGAAAAATTAGGTAACTTAGGCAGGTTAGGCAAAGTCCAGGACCCACCTGCCCCCTGCCCTGCGATAATTGGCTCGTGTAAAGACAGCGAACGATCAAGCGATGAGCAAGAAATCGTTCATTTTGATCTTTCAACAAGTTCTCAAATCATCGTTGGTCGTTTACTGAAAATTCGCAGATCGGTTCATGTAAACAGTCTTTCAGAGATTCACCCTATGTGGAGCTTAAGCGATTTTCTAACTTTTTTTTCTAATAATTTTTCTAATGATATATTGTTCCGTCTAAACACTGATCGTTATAAAAAACACATTACTTCCAAATTGTTAATCGTTCTATTGGGCGAATTATCACTCCATGTAAAAGGACCATAAGGCAACCACCATCTTCCACCTCAAGCAGCTGCCAAAACTGAGTAAAGCTTGCAGCCTCACAACAAGAACATTGTACCAACCATGTTAATAGCCATTCTAAGTGAAATTCACCAGCCCTCACCAGATTGCAGACTGTCAAACAGCTAAAGGATTAGCATCCCATGCTTCATTGACTCACATCTTCTCCCCTTATTTTGTTGAAATTGCTGGACTATGGGGGAGATTCATCAAACATGGTGTTAAGTGAAACTGGCTCAGTTGTCCCTAGCAACCAATCAGATTCCACCTTTTATTTTCCAAAGAGTCTGTGAGGAATAAAAAGTGGAATCTGATTGGTTGCTAGGGGCAACTGAGCCATTTTCACTTTACACCATGTTTGATAAATCTCCCCCTATGTCTTTTTGCAATTCTGTGACCCAAAGCCTAACAATTTTCCTACCTATTTTATCCCCAAACTGCTTCCCATGACCCTCGTGATCCACCAGCACCCTTCTCCTATTCTTCCCACAGGATTACTCTTATATTGCACCTATGCAGGTGCAGCCCAGATTTTTAGCCAGTGTAAACTTAAATGTAGTCTTCAAATGCAATAGATTCATCATACTGTATTAGACCCATTGACAAAAATGGTGTATTTGAAGACTGTCTAGTCTAAGTATAGATCAACTATTATTTGTCTTACTTAAAGGGTTTTTTTGGCCCAAAAGAAAACTGGTGAGCCATCCACAGAATAGCTCATCAGTCACTGGTGGGGTGCCAACCATTGAGCTGTTTGGCGCCCACTCTACACAATGAATTGGTGTGGTGGTGACCTGTAAATGCAGCCACACCGACATTTTTTATAAGGCCACTCCCAAGGTGACCCCCCCTTTTTTAGAGAGATCACACTTCTTTTGTCAAGTCCAGTATCATAGTATCTGAAATTTATAACAAATGTGGCTGAAAACATGGAATGCAGTTTTTTTTTGGTACGATATGCAATCTAATTTTGGAGCATTTGCAATAGGAATCTCAGCGTCAGAGACTATTAAGCTGGCGCCATCTTCCCAGCACCTTGAAAAATCGGAAAGAAACCTGTATAATCCTATCTGTATAAATAAATAGCACAAATACCCAATAATACAAAGCCTGTTGTGGCAGTAAGGAGTGGCAGAGGAGGACATGGGTGGATGAAACCAGGAGCTTCTATTTTGGGTAATGGTTATTAACATGTAACACCCATCTAATCTGTAACACAAGGTAGAACAAGGACATGAAGGGACTTTTATTTTCTTCTGTTATATTCTTGTTACTGTTATTTTGAGGACTTTTTATGGTTGCTTAATTTATATTTCACATGTGTGCCAAGCTATCCTCTGGTAGGAAAGATTTTCGCATTGCCGATACAGTGGTGCCTTCACCTATTAGCTAATACCAGTTGAAGTGATATTTCCATCTGAGCTTGTCATCCCTTATCCATAGACTAGGAAATGACGAGTGCCCAACACGGAATTGTTCTATGGCCCCATATGGACAGAAGATGACAAGCCCACATGGGAATATCTATGGGAATAGAAGGCCAATCTTTTGGATAAGTTATCAGTATTAGGTTGGGGGCATCTCCTCCCTCTCTACATATGCATTGCTGGGACACGTGCCTACTTATGCATAGATGAATATGCATAAGTAGGTGACATACAAGACAGCGGGCAGGACGGTGCACCGAGGGGCCGAGGAACGCTGCCAGTGCACCAAACTGACTAATTAGCATATTTGTTTTAGATCTAAATACTCTAAAACAGCACAACATAGGAAAAGAAGATCAACGCCAGAATGGTACAGGTCTGCAGGTTCCTATGTACAACCTGCTAATAGTTTCCCTTTAATATTAAAGGGTACTAGTCATTAAAAATAACATTGGACATGTCAGTACTGCTGAGACCCACTGTGATCAGGACACATAGCTGGGGAGAGACCACTCCCTGGTCACTCTCTTATTCTGACAATGAACCTATATCTCCTGATCACCGTGATCAATAACATGTCTGACATGTCCAAAGTTATTTTTGATGACAGGTATTCTTTAATTATCCCACTGATTAATATGGATACCATTTTATACAATACATAGCACTATACTTACCAAGTAATTGTGTCTGTGCGCCTCCCCATGGTATGTAGCAGCAGAGCACACACAGACAAGACTCCTTTACAGCTGCAAGCTATCATACCCATCTATCTCTGGGACAACCTGCTACTGCCATGACATGTCAAAAGTTTTTTTTTTTTTAAGTAACAGGACACCTAATATCACACTAAGAAGAGGTGAACAATACTGCACAACTAAATCACCATTGAAAGCTTAAAATGAGCCTAATAAACAGTGCATGCACATTTGGGCCACTACTCAATGGGCCCGGGCTAAGTTGTAAGTTTCATTCATTTTATTGTCATTCTGCCAATAGAGAACTGGCAAAGGTTTTATCCACCCATACTCCAATAATACACTGAGGTTATTTGAAATAACCTATGAAATTACTCTGTTTGAATCTACCATTAGATTGTGAGGGACTGATGTGAGTGTGGGCTGCAGGATATGTTGGCACATATAAGCCACAGCAAATACACACATATATAATCAGGCCACTATAAATCTATAGGATAAACACACGGTTACAGAATAGGTATTAGATGACACTTGCATATACTGTGTGCATCTAGCTGCTCAGCTTTGTGCTGAGAATAATAGAAGTCACATCTGCATCCCCATCAGTCTTTTCCTACCTGCTGCAGATGGGCCTTTATGTGTCAGCCAGCCTCTGACCGCAGCTCTCCGCTAACCACACAGAGAAAGAATGGAGCCCCGGGGTATGCAGGTAGTTGTAGTTACAATTCAATCCATGTGGTGTCATTGAGCAGGAATTAAACTACAACTTCCATCATGCTACAGGCTGGGAGGAGCCATCCTGTCAGACAGTTTAGGCCAGGTTAACCCTCAATAGTTCCCCGCTTGCGATGAGAATTCATAAATGACTGATGCTCAGAGTAAATGTGATTGCTTTACATAAATACAGAGATGAAAAGCAAACGATGTATACCATTCTTCTTCATCCTTATGTGCAAGAAATAATTTCACCTCGCTAAACAAAATTATATATTATATTAAATAAAAAAATAAAATAAAATTCTGTATTCCCCAAGCTGTGTCCGTCTAGTTGTTGCAAAACTACAACTCCCATCGTGTCCTGACATATTAAGGCTGCCTGTGCGTGATGGGAGTTGTAGTTCTGCAACAGCAAGAGACACAGCTTGGGAAACACTGTGTTACATAAAGGTTTATTATCTTATGGTGCTTTTACACGGAACGATAATTCGCCCGATCGCACGATTAACAATTTTGAATGAACAATGTTTTTTTTATAACGATCAGCGTTTAGACGGAACGATACATCGTCCAGAAAATTCGCTATGTGATCGTTTTGCGATCGTTTAAGCCTTTCTCACACATAGGTGAAATCGTTGAAAAACTTTACACTGAACGATCTGCGAATTTTTCGCGAACGATCAATGATGATTTGTGAACATGTTGAAAGATCAAATCATTCCATTTATAGTTGTTTATTTTAAATTTATGCAGTTTTATTCCCTACAAGTTTTGGGTTTTGTTCTTTGTACATTTATATAAACTGTATAAACTTTACACTTATTATCACATTACTTATTATTGACAGAATCCTTATTTGTCGTTATAATGAGGATTATTTTCATACATAGTACAGTCTGGGATATGGGTGACACGTTTCTGCTGTTTATGCGTCTTCCTGTTTTTTGTTTATCTTTTGCACTTTTGTTTTTTGCAGACATATGAATGGGGACAGTCAGCGGCGTAGCGACCACGGTCGCAGCAATCGCTTCCGCGACCGGGCTGCTACCAAGGGGGGGAGGGGCGCATGGTCCCCCTTGCCACCGCACTTCCTCTTTTCGACTCCCTCTTGTGACCGCAAGCAGTGTTTTGCTTGCGGTCCCAAGAGTCTGCCTCCCGGCTGGCGCGCGGCTCCCTGACTCTGTCCCCGTTCCGATGGTACTTCCGGCACAGAGAGCTTCTATAACAAGCGCCGCTGAGCGGGAAGTAACTTTCCCGGCGCACACAGAAATCAGTGTGTGCTGCCGGGGATGGGACAGAGCCGGGGAGTCGCATGTCAGCCGGGGACCGGACTGCAGAAGAGAGGATGCACGGCGGGGGAACGAGTTCTCAGGTGAGTTGTGTGACGTTATTTTTGCTTTGCAACATAAGGGTGCTAACATGGGGACAACAAAAGGTGGCTAACATGAGGGGCAGCAAAAGGGGGCTTACATGGGGGAGGGGCAGCAAAAGGGGGCTTACATGGGGGGGCAGCAAAAGGGGGCTAACATGGGGAGGGCAGCAAAAGAGGGCTAACGTGGGGGAGGGGCAGAAAAAGGGGGCTAACGGGGGGCAGCAAAAGGGGGCTAACATGGGGGACAACATAAGGGGGATAACATGAGGGGATTACATGAGGGGGCAACATAAGGGGGCTAACATGGGGGCATCTATAAGGGGGATAACAGGGGGTCATCTATAATGGGGACAACACAGGGGGGCCATCTATAAGGGGGACAACACAGGGGGGGCATCTATAAGGGGGATAATGGGGACAACACAGGGGGGGCATCTATAAGGGGGACAACACAAGGGGCCATCTATAAGGGGAACAACATGGGGACATCTATAAGGGGGAAACATTGGGGGCCATCTATAAGGGGGACTACACGGAGGGGGGGGCGTATACAATAGGGCATGCATAGAGGGATGCATGTACTATAGTGGTCTACACAGGGGGGGGGGTATGTACTATAAGGGGGTCACATAGAGTCAGCCTACCCGCTAAATGAGGGTGTACAGGGGCCAATACAGATGTGTAGAGAGTTGAGGATGGTGCTGGAGTAAGGAGCCTAATATGTTTGTCAGGCAGATTCTGTGGATTCGTGGCTCGGGGACAGAAGAAGATAAAAAGGGAAGAACTCCGATCAGAGAAGTTGTCCCCTGTGAGTCACTGGATATAACTGCACTGTAATGTATATGGTGTACAAAGCCTGTGTAGTCAGTATGTGGTGGTAATATTTGTTACTTGTAATCTGGTAGTGTTTTATTGGATTTAGTATACTGGATAACAATATGGTGGTGATGTTAGTGGTGTGGCGGTAATATTTGCCCCTTGTCTACTGGTATTATTGGTAATATTGGTCTCAGTATACAGGATTTGGTTAGTAACAGTATGGCGGTAATATGTATGGTGATAATATTTCCTGTATACTGGTATTTTTGGTAATATCGGTCTTGAGATATACCAATAGCATCGCTTGGTAGAGGAAGTCGGCCCAAGTTGACCTCTTGCACCAGGGCCCAAGAGACATTAGCTACGCCCCTGGGGACAGTGTAAATATGGGTTGCAACTGACATCATCAAGGGAATAAATCTGACATGATGCAGGTCATGGCAAAGCATGTTATGGAGGCTAATTTGTAAATTTAACACTTAGCATTTGTTTTCTTTTCTAACATCAACTTCTGTTAGCAGACAGGCCTGTCCTAGAACACAATGATCTGGAGACAGTGAAAAATGCAAGCTCTATACTCAGAAGTCATGTGAGTCACAGGAAAGACCCCAATAAACCAAGGGCTATTGTCTTCAAAAAAATGCATTGCTATATCAAGGCTAGTGTAAAAGACTTGATGCATAATCCCGGCCATAGTGCTCTTCTTGCCAAAGTCACGTGATCCCTGTTCATTGTAGCTGAGGAAATCTACACTGGTCAATCTGTCTGCTGCAGTAAGACATTTAGCTTAAAGGGGAATTATCAGCAGGTTAGATGAATGTAACCTGCTGATAGCTCCCTATTGTGCAGTGCACCCCTAGCAACCATCCAGCCCACGCTCTCCATTAATAAGCAATTAGAACTATGGGGGCAGGGCAGTGCTCCTAACAGTGCCCCAGTGCTCCAAACGGTCTTATCGGACCGTAGAGTGAATGACTAAGAGCATAGGAACAGTGACAAGGATGAAGGTTAGAGACATACCTTCCTCCTCTGTGCCCTCTGCGCATTAGGGAGATATCAGAAGGTTAGATTCGACTAACCCACTGATAGTTCCGCTTTAACATTAGAAATCTCCTCCCTGTTGCTAACAGGCCTGAATGAACCAGTGAGAAATGCAGAAAGTAGACAAGCCCATGCATCTGGCAACTACACCACTGGTATCTCCCTTAATTCTGAAACATAGACTAGAGTGAAGCTGCATTCTGGTTCTAAGATAGTCATCCCTTCTGTATACAGAACGATTGTTGGATTCGTTGCTGGAAGTGGACATATTGGACCCATTCTGAAGACAAGATGGGCTACAACAAGTACAGGGCCAGGTGAAGCAGCTGGATACATGTCTGTGGTGCGGCTATTAGCCCTGTAGAACATTCTTTGAAGATTGTAACTGGGGATGAAAAAATTTACAGTACTAAATTCTGGACTGGATCCAGCTTTTCCAGGAACCCGCAGCAGAGCGGCATGGAGTTCAAAGGCGGCTGAGCCTAGCAAAGAGATTCGCTTCGCTACTACTGAGGGTTCGCTCATCCCTAGTTGTAACCATCAGCGCAATGGTAAACCTTCAATTATCAGAAGAGATACTCTAGCTGTCACAATGTTGGTCTTATTGCTGCTCTTGGTTATACTGGTCATGTGTTCAGCATAAAGAACTATTAATTCATGTGTAACTTATCATTAAAGGAAAAAAATTTTTATTAAAGTATTGTATTGCCCCCCAAAAGTTACACTTATTACGGGAAATGCTTATAAAGTTTTTTTTTCCCCTGAACTTACTACTGCATCAAGGCTTCACTTCCTGGATAAAATGGTGATGTCACGACCCGACTCCCAGAGCTGTGCAGGCTGTGGCTGCTGGAGAGGATGATGGCAGGGGGACACTGAGGGACACAGGGCACTGGAGGGACACTGAGCATCCCCCTGCCATCATCCTCTCCAGCAGCCACAGCCCGCACAGCTCTGGGAGTCGGGTTGTGACATCACCATTTTATCCAGGAAGTGACATCACCATTTTATCCAGGAAGTGAAGTCTTGATGCAGTAGTAAGTGCAGGGGGAAAAAAGCTCTTTATGTGCATTTCCTGTAATAAGTGTATATTGGTGATTTGTATAACTTTTGGAGGGGCAATACAATTCTTTTATAATAATTGACGCCAGACTTTTCCTTTAACTTTTTAAATATATTATGTACATTAGGTGGCCTCTACGGTGGATTTACTACAACATACACCACAAATTGGTGGTAATATGCTGAAATCTACTTCAGCTTGTAGCAAGAAATTGTTTCCACCATCCCGTTAAAAAAATAGCTGCTGCATCCAAACAGAGAATACATGCAGAAGTGCTGGTGACTCTCCCTATTCACTTCTACCTGTTAAAAACTGGTGGAAAATTCTGTCTGGAAATCATTATGAGAAATCTACGTGGAAGTTGATGTGGATTTCACTTCGATGTGGATTTCACTTCCATGTAAAAACCCACAGATAAGTGACACTGTATTTTTTCCATGCTGAAAGATCGCTGATCCAGTATGGATTTTTCCGCTCAGTGTGGCTTTCCCGCAGAAGTCAATGGGAGATGGCTTTTAATGAAGAACCATGCTGCTGTGCTTGTGGAAATCAGGATCTTAGCTATGTGAACATGACTTTATCTACACTTTTCAATACAAAGGCTTCTAAGATTTTTTTTTTTCTACAACAATAGACAATGGGAATATGGAACTGTATGATGTGCTATGAGCCTAGTATTATGTTTTCACTATAAAGACCATATACAGTGGTACCTCAGTTCTCAA